>NC_138157.1:1247400-1809900 GCF_964199315.1 Orbicella franksi
AAGAGTTTGGATCGTGGACACAATTCAAGAAGCTGTACTCAGATTAAATACCTTTTGCTCTAAAGTTGACCATAGCGTACTGGTTTCTCTGGTGAACTCAACATTGGTCTAGCTCCCAGAAACGTCATACTCAATTTAATCTGCCTTACGTAATTTTAGGATCCATCTTTCTTTCAATAAATCTGATAATTTGTTCAATTTTCGCGGGTGTTCTCAAGACTAAAAGTTGCTATATTTAAACTTACCTTTTTCTTTCTTCACACTTTTATCATGAGCTTACAAGGCAAAGAAGAACGCGCGATTAATGAATGAAAAATTTACAATTTTTGCCTGTTGAGATCAAAAATTGTCGTCGTATCTTACTTTGTTTTAATTTAGCGCGTTAGAAGCCAGAAAAGGGTCCTCTGACTACTTCACAAAACGTTAAGACTTGAAAAGAGATATCATTTTAATGCTTTTTATTTTCAAGTATGGTGTTGGCATCACCATTTCTCGTGGCTCGGTGATGCCAACAATCACATTGCTGTACATCATCAACTGACAAACCACAGCATTGACTGGGACTCTGCTCAGTGCTTAACCTACAGTACAAACTATTTTTAACGACTGACTATGGAAAGTTGGTACACTAACCTAGAACAAACGCCTCTTAACAGATGTCAACAACTACCAGCGCCTTACAAACGACTTCTCCATAACGGAAACGAAACCGACAAACGGACTTCTAACAGACCGACTTAACAATACACGGACCAAAAACCGACCTATTTGACTAACAATAGACGGATCGAACCCACCAATGACTGACGTCAAACTTTACACGAGTCTTTCAGCCAATACCATCATGGCTATACTGAACAATCACGTTCAACGGACCACACTTATAACATCATCGACTGACAAACACTATTCACTTGACTCTGAAGATGACTTCCGCTCAGGTTGTCGAAACGTCAGTCACCAACAACAGTTCTTTTCAGAACTACACTAACCCGGACGATCACACTATACGAACTACTAATACTCCTGGGTTCAAACCATTCACTATATTAAAAAAAATCCGCATAAATTGAACTTTTCTACGAAATCGTTGACGTTTTCGTGCTTGATATGTGCTCTAAACCTATATTTTGCTCAAAAGTTGCTCAGAAAGGCAAACCTTGCTCGAGGTTGCCAGAAAAAAAACTTCGTCAAATGTCAAAATAACAGAGAGAACGACGTCTGAGTCTCCATGACGATAGAATTCAGGGCGCAATATCCTGACGTCTTCTGATGTGAGCAGTCCCAGGCTTTTACTCTGATAAAGGTGGAATCAATAGAGGTAGCCTTTGACCAGAAAGAACCTTTGTTAGGCCTAAAGGAAATACAGTCCTGCGGTTTTAACAGAAGCACCATGCCTGAAGTCAGGTTTATCTCATGTCGTGTTTCGCCATTGATCTCAAACTGCCATTTGCCAAAGTTCTGCTTCAGTACCGTCACCACAGCTAGCCCAACCTCTGAGTTATCGGGATCTACTACAACAGTCTGTGGAATCAAATCTTCAACTAAGGGATTTTCAGCTGTAATCTTCTTGACTTCTTTGTTTTGTTCTATTAGTTTGTTGATTGCTAAGTTCATTTTAGTCAACTTGCTAACTTGAACACATTTTGAGTGTGTGTAACTAGCATTCTCTGGAACTGGTGGAAACAGTGGAAACCATGTGTCACGTCACAGTGCAAATGTTGGCCGGTCACTCTCGGGCTTGATCCTCACGTTCAGTTTGGCCACTCCTCGTCCCAGGCTACACTCGCTGTTAAGCGGTCCCACACATATTTTCTCAAAGAAAACAAATCGACGATTATAAACTGGGAGCAGTTCCTTCTCACCTACATATCTGCCAATGCCATACAGAATCCTTTGATGAACGCCAGGACGTTTTTGTTTCTCGAAAATATGTCAGTGGAATAGAAACTCTGACCCAGAATAGGACCCAGCAATTTGGTTTAACATCAATTAGAGCGGAGTAGAAATCAAATGTAAACTGCAGAAAAAATGGCGGACAGTAGAAATATCACAACTGTCTCGTCCCTCCACACATTAGTTGATTTTTATGCGTTCGTTTTCTGGTTCTTTTCTGGTTCTTTTTGGTATTGCTTATCGCTGGGTATTAATTGTTAGCTTGTTTTTTTTTTTTATTAACTGTCTGCTTTCAAGTTTGTCCAACGTAGTTAGATTACCTTTTTATCCGGTACAATGAAAGATCTAGCAAAATTTCTAATTCTTCTCTTCAACTTCAAATCGCCCTCAACGCCCATCCATTCAACAATTTTTCTTATGATATCATCAGTCTTGTCCTTTTTTATCTTAAGCAGGAGTCTCTTGTAGTCTTTAGGAGAAATTCGCAGCCATTTTGGTTTTTCCTAAGATATACAAAAACACAAATAAGCCACCGACTGTGCGGGTCCGTCCCTTGAATAATAATGAACTTGTTTTGCAGTTGCTTTAAATTGACTGAAACAACGGCTCATCCGTAGGGGCCGTATGAAATCCATCGCTATGAAGAATGAGAAAATGCCTTCTTTTTTTTTCTTTTTAACACCCCTTTAAAACCCGCTCATGAATGGTGAACACAAGTCAAGTCTTGGCAGAAGTTCTGTTTTTGCGGAATGTGTATTTGTCAATTGATCGTGGTGTAAGAAGATGCTCTCATATCCACAACGTCTCTACGTTTAGAGAAGAATTCCCATAGAGAGACCACTACTATTAATAGTTATCAGCAGGAGCCAGTGAAAACTTTTGAACTTACTGCATTCAAGCTGAATGAAGGAGGGGCCGGAATTTTGCAAGCTGGAGCCAACGTAACGGTTACTCCACCAAATACATTCTTAGCGGGTTGTACAACACATTTCGCGTTTGAAGTGAAGAACACATTTGGAAATATGTCCTCAGGTCGTTTAGATTTTTTAGAAGAACATTTAAGTTGGACTGTGGAAAAAACGAAATACGTCATAAAAATACCTCATAAAGAAATTTCCATGTCCCGTGTTACCGCTAGATGGAGCTGTGTTGTCCTCACTTACCCTCTCTAATAGGATGAATTTTGGTCATGACTATCCCAGACAGCTTTTCTTCCAGCTGCTTCACTGCTTGATGGTATCGCGAAACAAACTTCTTAGACAATCGGCAGGTCAGTGATTCTTTTAATTTCAACTCACTGCAGCTCATAGGCTGACTTGTAACGTTCACGTAGCTCGAAAACTGAGGGAAAGAAAACCGGAGATCAAGTTTGGTTAAGCCGAGCCAATGTCTACAAAAATCAAACATAGTGACGTAAGGCTTGGAAATATAATTCACCCTACTGTTACATATATGTATAGGTTTTAGTAAAATGATGCATCTCTTCGGACATGCCGTAAATACATGGACAACTTAATCTAGTACTAAACAAACTTGTACCAGTTGTTTATTCGACGGTCGGTCCTCCATCAGAGGAATGTTTGGACGAATGACCGCGATGTTCGGACCAGCAGCACAATTTGGCAGCAAAAAAAACCATGGCCATTGTGTCCCTGTGCCGGAGAGAGTCAGCAGTGTTCGCGCACTGTCCATGCGCAGAATTATCCGGTGCAGATAAAATTTCAAACGACAAGAAACCATGTGCACAAGAGGCAAACCTTCACATGAAAACAAAAATTAAAAAAACTTAAATGAAGAACTCGTGAATTAGCAAAAAATACTTCCAGTGACTGATCTACGGGAGCGGCTCGGAGGACCCACCCCCCGCCCCTTATTTTGGACAAAAAAAAGAAAAAAGAAGGAAGGAAGAAAAGCTGATGGGTAAGCAAACAGTTACCCCCCCCCCCCCCCACCCGCCCCATCATTTGTCTATTTTCTTTTTCAGTAGTTACGGAATAATATCACGTTGATGAGTGTCTCATTAAAGACCATAATTATTAGTTTAAATTTGCTTCTACGCCTAATACGGTACACCGTACACTTATCCGAGAAATTCAATTCTCGGATATTCAAGCATAGTATTAGTATCACAGATCTAGACACTTAAGGCGAGTGTGGCGATGATTCATAGAAGTAGGAACAACGCAGAAGTATATAGACGTATCTACATTCAGTTGTAAAGGAGAGAAAAAGAATTTAATTATTGATAAGTTTTGCTTAGTTTAAGTATAAACGTAATTTTTTTTTCCACGGAAGGTTGTTGGTAATTGTTTTGATAACCGCGTGTGATAATTTCCGCAGCGCAAATCTACTTGAAAAAAAATGCACAAAAGGTGAAAAAAGCGCAAAGGCAACTTTGAAAATTTCTCTAAATTAGATTCATAACTTGAGAACTCAGTCCAAACTGCTTTGAAGCCGTAAACTGATTTCTAATTGTCTCCAAAATTGCAAGTAATATTTGTAATAAAACTGTGTACCTTATCCGTTTCACATTCCGTGATCGGCTTGTCTCTCTCGCTGGCAACTCCATCACAGAATAACAGCACAAATAAACTGATAAATACTGCAAAAGACAAAGAGGACTCGAAATTAGCAACAGGAGCAGGTAACAACATTACGTTACAGTTTCACTGAAAAACGTCTTATGGATCTGTAAGCTGCATTTGTTGGTTCGCCGAAGTCTTCAAGCCGTGGAAACTCGAGGAGTCTAACACATTAAACTTACGAAGTCAACTGACATGTCAACAAAAGCATCCCAAGTGTTGTAATCAGAATCAATTTCGTCTGCCTTTCGGCCTTTTTTGTATTCGAGTTTAATAATTTAAGACGGTATTTGACTTAATTGTGTAGATTATTTACTGGTTGTCCGGTGAATAACCTTAACACCACTCCTAATCACCTATTGAAAAACTTCTCAGGAAGTTTTAGTTAAAATAAAGATTTAAAAGAGAGGCTGCCAAAACGGTTTTCTTAACAACCATAAAGCAATGATTTTCGACTATTATAAATTCAGAAAGTTAACCGGTGCCAATAGAGTAATATTGACAATCCTATTATTTTCGTAAACCTCCATTTCACGCTCATTAGAGTAACGGGTGATGTAAGTAAACTAAAAAATGTAGCACAGTATAAAATAAATACGAAAACACCTGGGAAAATCTACATGATCTTTAATTTGATCCCAATAGAGTAATATTGACAATCCTATTATTTTCGTAAACCTCCATTTCACGCTCATTAGAGTAACGGGTGATGTAAGTAAACTAAAAAATGTAGCACAGTATAAAATAAATACGAAAACACCTGGGAAAATCTACATGATCTTTAATTTGATTGGTTCATAAAAATAACACGAGCTGAGAACAGGGGTAGCTTTTTGTTTGTGGAATTGCTCAAAACATCACCTTTCTCAAGGTGTCCTACCAGCCAAGCCTACCTCTATTTGTCAAGAGTAAATAAAAAACAGAAACTTCACAAGCAACGAAGTTTTCATCCACTGTTCTGCAGAGATTGATGCTACTTTATATCGGCCTCTGTAATTGCTAAAATTTGTACAGTGTCCATCTATTACCATGGAATTCATATACTTGAGCCGAATATTACGTCCACTGAACATATAGGGCCGAACCCACACACGACCGCTCTCATGTGGCTTTGATAGCTCAGTTGGTAGAGCATTGCACCGGTAACGCAAAGGTCGTGGGTTCGAATCCCGTTCAGAGCCTGAAATTTTTTCAGGTCATTTTTCCAGTAGTGTTAAGGCTGCATTCGCATCACTCATTCTTTCAGTGTCCACTGTGTATGTACGTAATACAGTAGCAAGGCCTTGTCAGCCTCGCATGTAATATTATTGCTATATGGAGTTGCTATCAATCACATCTTGTTCCTACGTGCATTGGGAACCAAAAGTAATACAGTCGAACCTCTCTACAACGGTCACCTTGGCGACAGAGGAAAGCGGCCTTTGTAGATAGGTGGCGGTCATAGGGAGGTAGTGGTGTACATGCATTATACATTATATTACGTTATTTACCCTCGGATTTCAGAGTAGCTTATGCAGCTAATATCTCCGAGCATTTAACCATCAGATGAGAGATAGACCACCACACCGGGAACTACGTCCCCAACTCTTTTCGATCAGTGTGTGGGTTCTATTACGTCCCACAGAATTAATTATGTAGAGATGTGAGACAGGGCCTACGGTTTATCGTCCTTATCGGAGAAGACCAGAAAGTCTAATCATTTGCAGATGTCATTACAAAGGCAGCACTTTCTCCTAAATTATTCAAAGACCCTGAGTGTTGGCCCGGCCGGGGTTTGAAGCCGCGACCTCCCGCACGGTAGTCCGGTGCTCTGCCACTGAGCTAACCGGTCGGCGGTCGGTGTAATATGACATCTGTCATAATTCGGGGTTGCAATACTTTTGCTTTCAAAAAAAATCTTTATTGTAGCATATAAGTATGTAACACAATCGAAATTTATCAATTAAACAGAAACAGAGACAAGCGACAGGTGGTAACTGGCTCAAGTTTCATGATCTTTTATAATAAATAGTTGGGTTTTGTATACACCGTTTGTCAGTCGTTGATTAACTGGCAGTTGTTGAGAGGTTATATTGGCAGTTGGCAGGCGTTTTAGTGGCTGTTGTCGTTGCGGAGAGGTGGCCGTTGTAGAGAGAGTAAAATAAGAGTGAATGTAAGGACCGTCCGCCGGGACGAAAAAACAGTGGCCGTTATACATAGGTGGCCGTTATAGAGAGGTGGCCTTTAGTAAAGGTTCGACTGTAATTCCCAGTACAATAAAGCAATGAAGACTTTTCATGTATCACTGGTGTTTGATTTTGATTTGGCGTTTGTGTGTCACGTGGTACATTCAACTGGCTTCAGACAAATCACTATCCAGTGGCAACACTTACATCTGGCGCTTGGCGTCATCCGCGCTTCAATTTGGGCAACTGCTCCCTGTGCAGGCCAATACAATGCAATGATTTGAAGTAACCATAGTCTTTTCATCCGATATCATATTCTGTTCCAGTACTTCATAAAACTGTCAGTGTCACTGGACAACACTGGTTTGTCTCGTATTGGATACTCTGTGTAGTCAGTGTTCAGCCATGACTCCCTTCGGTTACCACCAGTTTACACAGGCAGATAAGGTTTATCAACCTATCTAATATAACCAGACCAACGAGAACGCAGAAAGACTGTATTTCCGTGTTATCATTCCAAAATAATAGACCAGTTTAGTAGTTACTTTCCTTAAGTGAAAATAAAAACTGCAATGCTTCTGTAAATTCCAGTCAGGAATGGGAACGAATTTCCCAGTGAAGATTTTAAGAAAAGAAATTTCAACGCAGAGAAAGGTCTGTGACTTATTCCTGTCATTAGCCACTCGTAGCCGCTAGAGGTATAAGCTAGTAAAGCTCCATTTAAATACAGTCAACTCCCGAGAACTCGAACTTTCAAGGGAAATTGGAAAACGTTCGAGTTATCGGGAACAAGGAAAAAACGGTGTTTCGCGTGTTTCTTTTTAAACATAATCAGATATAATTATAGAGAAGTCGAGTACATTTCTAAATTACGGTATAAGTCAGAAGGTATAAAGGTAATGGGAAAAAAGAAAGCAAAGCAAAGCAGCAGGAGAAGTCCAGGTACTGCACTTCTCCTGTACTTCTCCTTATTAAGTCCAGGTACTGCGAAATTTTCTGGTTTCAAAGAGCTGCTGCTACAGAGGTCCTGCGATTTCTTTCTTGAGAAATAGTTCCAATGAATCCAATGTTTTGGACTACAGAACTGATTGTTTTGAGTTCTCACGTACGGACAAACATGGTTCGAGTTAAAGAGGTTAAAACCATATATAAAATGACTTGACGGGAAACGAAAATTGGCTCCAGTAGACGGAAGGTTCGTATGACGGAAATTCTGGGAAAATCGATTTCGTGGTTCGAGTTAAGGCAATGTACGAGTTAGCAGGGATTCGAGTTATCGGGAGTCGAGTGTAACTTATTGATTGACTGATTTAACAGTCAGAACCACTCGGATCTGTGCAGTGCTACATATACGTGGTAAGAATGGTTTTATTTGAATTTGAGCTCGTTTATCCAGACTCACTGAAAAGCTTCTAGAAGACTGCATTTCTCTGCATTGTGGAAACCATGAAGACAAGAGAACCACAGCCCACGGTGATAAATAAGTCAACATTAGGGTTTAGATAATACATAGGGCACTACTGTTGTTTACACCTCTGTTGCAAAATCTTATCCATGAATAATGTAATAATAAAAATATCTTGAGCCAGGAGTCAACCTCACCCTCAGGTGGTTTTCAGGCTGGTCCTGAGTAAAAATTATAAATATACAGTAGCTACAGTGTAAATACCAATGCCATGCACCAATACCAATGCTAAATATCAATGCTATGCACAATTTTATTTCAAGTATGACAAGAATTTGGCACAAAATTTACACTTAATAGCACACCACCTGTACCCCAAGAAAAGTTGACAACATTGCTATTGTATATTGTAGACTTACATTTACATAATTTGTTTTCAAAGAAAAAAAGCCTGAAATGATAATTAGATGATTTTCATTGTTATTTCCCATCACACATTCTAAGATCGGCGTCAAGCAACTGAGTTGACCACCCATAAAGCTAGAGTGGTTCATGACTGAATTTTTAAGTACTCAGAATCCAGTTTTTGTTATTGTTCCACCATTCCTAGCCAATCTGCCCCCAATAATCCTTCCACTCACCCATATTTTGGCGTTTTACACACTATCTGGGAGCGTGTAACAGGATGCAGTATGGTTAGACTTACTGTAACTGAACACCATTGGGTTAAGAAAAAGTTTCGACCTAGGAGAACTATCAACTTAAGAGAGGTTAAAAGATAGAGTTTGTTTATTTGCAGCTACTTTAGACGATTTAACTGTGACCCATCAGTACACAAGAGTTTTTGGCCTGCTCATTAAATGATTAACCTATCTCTGAACATAGATCATGTCACCCGAGGTTTCATCCTTCCATGATCTTTCTCAAAGTCTGTCACAACTGATTCCCAAACTTGATCATTGTACAAGACATCTAAAGCCATCATGGCCAAAACTTTAGCTTGAATAACTGCCCTTGAGTGGGCTTCCTTTGTTGCTGATGCCAAAGTGAATTCATGAGTATGATTAGCAGCAGATGTTTCAATGTCAAAGAAAGGATGAATGGATGGTTTTACATGTGACACATTGCCCATGTCTGTGGACCCAACAGCTGCTTTGGCCTGTTCCTCTCGTGATGGGAAAGTCAAGCCAAGTTCCTCTGCATTCTGTTGGTACAGCTTTGCTAAATGCTCATTAGTTGCCACATTAGAATAAAACACAGAATTCCAGTCTATGTCCACAGTGCAACCTGTAGTTTTGAGGAGATAAAAAAATTGGGCATTAGTAAATGTGGTTTCTTTTGCCGTGATGTGTACATTTTATCTCCAATTTTAATCATTAAAATGATTCCACAGAGCTCCCAGAACATGAATCTCTCAGAACTTAATCTGAATAGTACATTAATTTGTGTTTTTTTTTTTTTGTTTTTTGTTTTTTGTGGCATTCAAAATAATGACATTTACTATATGTACTGTAGCTCCAACTGTTTCAGTTCAACTGTTTCTGTTTTCATTATTCTAGATATTCCAAAACAAAACCTTATCCTGAAATTGCTCATTGTGTAGTTGCAGAAAATATCCATACCTTTCCCACAGAGGGGATTTTTTTTCAAGACCCCCCCCCCCCCCCCCACTCAACCTCACTGGAAATTCCAATATTAAGCTTGATACATTTCTTTAAATGTTTTAATCTTAGAGAACCCCCACCCCCCAGGATATTCCAATAGATAGATAGAAAACTTTATATACATGTAAACACGGTAACTTTGCCCAATCCCCTCTGTAGGGGGAGTATGGATATTTTCTGGGACTAGCTACACGTAAGACACTGGTGCTTTGTAGTTCTTTAAAATAAGAGTTACCGGTTGCCTGGGCTGCAGACTCAAAACATCTGTGCACTTTCCCACGAAGACTGCCTAGTTCTTTCTCAGTTGGAGCTCTCACATAATATGCTAATGAAGCCTTTTCAGGAATTATGTTAGGCTTTGCTCCTCCATCTGTTATAACACCATGAAGACGCCAGGATGGTTTCAGCTGTTGTCGCAGTACACTCAGAGCATTGTATGCCATAACCGCAGCATCTAATGCATTGACTCCCTCCCATGGAAAGGCACTAGCATGAGATGATACTCCATGGAACAATACTCGAACATCTTGCATCGCTAAGCATGTTGGATAGACACAGTTGAAAGGTTTTGGGTGGGCCATCAAGCAAAAATCCACCTCATCAAAGCAACCATTCTCGATCATTTTAATTTTTCCACCCCCACCTTCTTCTGCTGGAGTGCCCAGAACCACTACTTTACCCAAGTCCTGGTTTGATCCCTCAAGTGCTGCCTTTAAACCTAAAATTCAATTTTAAAAAAATTCAACAAATTGTACCAGATAATGTCACAAAACCTAATATGTACTTGAGCCTCTTTAAGGGGATAAACCCCTAAGAGTGTCGCACATGTATGCATAAAGTAAAAAAAAAAAAAAAAGAATAAAGCCTTCTGTGGAAACGTCAAATATATTTTCAGGAATTGGCCAGACTTCATCTTCGAAATTCTGAAAGAACAAACCCCATCTAGTGACTCAGGGTAAAATGTTGTAACTCTTTCTTCCTGTTGATTATAAACCATCTGCTACATGTAGATACCATTTCGCTGTTGTCCGTATAACAAAATAAGAAACTAAATCATTACTCTTGATTGGGGAGGTCTCTTCGATGGTTCTTTCATTTGCAAGGGGGGCATTGGGGTCTATTAAAAACCATAAAACCATAGAAAAAGATCATCCCAAGCTGCAAAGGCGCAAAAAAATTCGATGAAAAACGAAAACACCATACAAAACCAGCAAAACCAGCAAATTTTCACATCCCAATTATCAAAACACTAATTGATCTGATATATGCAATGGTGACAGGTGGATGTGACTTGGCTGAAGCCTCTCTCGAGCCCGGTCTTTGCATGCTCATTTTTTAAAAGTAGCTGGTAGTGGATCCTAATTAAATTAGGAAAATTCACACAAAAGTGCTGTGTAGAATTGCAATTTTGCAGTTGCAAAAAGCTATAGTTCTGGAAAATTACATTGAAAATCCCTAATCTAACCTTTCCATTTGTGAACTATGAGCTAAAAGTTTGGAGAGGATTGGATTGGAAGGTTGAATCAATCAGTCACATGTGACCTGTACCTTGGTCTAAAATGCGATTGTTCAGAGGAAGCTAAGGGACTGGTCAAAAAGTATGGGGGGGGGGGGGTGGGCCAGAGCATTTGGAAATGTGGTGGATATAAAACACATGGCCCACCCCTTCCTTTTGGCACAAAACTAATTGACCCACCCCTAAATGAAGGTTGAAAATTACATGACCCACCCCCCATATAAAACATAAAAATTCTTTAAAACCTGAAGCCAGCCACCAAGAGAGCAGCAACCGAGACCACTGAAAATGAGGATGCCAGCTCCAGTGAAGATGAAGAGGACAATAAGGAAGAAAGCAACAAGGAAGAGAGTGGGAAGGGAGAGAGTGCAGGTGATCAAAGTAGCAGTGATCAAGACAGCCGAGAAGGGAGCATTGATGAAGTTGAAGAGCAAGAGGAACTGATGACGGTTGAGCAGGCAGAGTTTATGGAACAGTACTGAAATGTCTTTTTTCGGCAATTTTAATAATTATGAAAAGTTCACGACGAGAAATACATAATTTAAGTTGCTTTTACTTGTAGTCTCATAGAAGGAACAATATAGCAGTGAAATGCAAACAAAAAGCAATCCTTTCATATTGTATACAATTTGTACATTTTATATGCTAAAAAATGGCACAAAAGAGACATTTTTATCATTTTAATTTTGGTCAGATGTAAATTTAATACATACAAAAATGAATTACACATCGGCAACGCTGCAACGCTTTACATGTGTGGCCAGCTTTTGCAGCAGAATCAAGCTTTCCATTCTTAAAAACAGTACTTTTAAGTACGTGCCTATTCCTGTTTTAAAATAGGATGACCCACCCCCATGTGTCGCTGAAAATTGAATGACCCACCCCTTTCTGAGGGCTCAAAAACTGATGACCCACCCCTCTCAGCTATTAGAGTGTTTTATTATTATTATTTATTACTCTGTGCTCCGGCCCACCCACCTCTGCCCCGATACTTTTTGGCCAGTCCCTAGCTGGTTCATCTTTTGCGTTTCATGGCTATTCAAGATCAGTAAAGGCGCAGATAATTGCCACCCAGATCAAAGAAAACCCGGAACCCAAAATAAAGGAAAAACTGAAAACCGCATCAGAAACCAAATCAGAAAACCCACTAGTGCTTTTGAGGAAAACTGAAAACCACACGCTAACACACTGAAATTCCACAAACAGCACAGAACACCAAAACCGAAAAACCAATCTAAAAAATAGTCAAAACTGCAAAACCAAAAATCCCAGCAACCCCCATTTACATTTTTCTCTGGAAAGGGTTGGGGTAGGCTCAATTTCCAGCTGTTTCAGGAGTCCAGTTGTCTATCCTCCTCCCAACTGGTGTGGGGCAAGGGAGACTGGATCACAAAACGGCTGGAAATCGAGCTTAGGGTTGGGGTAGATCTGATCGCAAAATCATTAGAAGCCTGGCTTGAATCTGTTTAGTTGTTGGACCTTCTCTGATCTGACGGGTGGATCGTTTCACTAAAACGCCCCAGTGTACCCCAGACAGTTGAAATCCTAAGGGCGCCTCTTCTCAATATTCAATATGTCGACCGTGATTTCCGCAAATTTTTGTTCTGGTAATAATTCCTTTTTAACTACACATGTATTTAATGACATTCATTCCTGTCTGTAATCTTACTCGTGATTTTTGCAACAGTCCTGTGAGCTTGCTGTAACAAGCTTCTGATCTATGTTACGGTTTTCATCATAGTTGGGTTTACCACTTACCCAAGGCAGCCCCCACTCCAACCTCAGATATAAGGTTATGTCCACAGGCATGTCCTATACCCGGTAACGCATCATACTCACAAATAAGCCCGACAACTCGCCTTTTACAAAGACCACTCGAGGCGCGGAACGCGGTGTCGAGTGTGTGATGCTTTGTCACCTCGAAGCCTTTTTCACTGAAGAATGTGGTCAGCAGCTCATGCGCGTACTTTTCCTCGTAACCAAGTTCTGGATTTCTCCAAATCTTTTGGTTGAGCTGAAAAAGTTCGGGCGCAAAGTTGTCTATTGCGCGCAGTGCGATTTCTTTTACACTTCTCAGTACAGTCGCCATTCTTTTTAGTCTCTCAAACTTAGCCTCGATTCCACGATTCAGCCGCACGACCCTCCGAGGCGTAGGAGAGGGCTTCCCAATTGGGATGTATTGCATTTTTTTTCCTCCCTTCCCCATTAAAACACTCCGTTGTTCCCTAACATTTATCGCCAAAGTTCCCGTTATTAGTAGAGATATCCCTTGTAACGATTTCTTTCAAGGAAAGCTGATTGATCATATATTTAGTCCATTGACATCGCCGGCGAGCAGTTGAGTACAGTTAGGATTTTCTTGAAGTATACCCTCGCACCCTCGAGTCCAGAAGGAAGTCCATCAAATCGTCCTCGCCAAAAACAGGATTTGGGAGGTGGTATACATTAAATTCTGAATTTTTTATCATGTAGTCTTAATTTTACGCAGTGCCCCTTTTGATACCAGCCCATGGCTGATGGGGCTACCCTGCCTAAATAAAGATGACTTGACTTGACTTGACTTGACTTGAGGGAAATATGTTTCTACCCAAGAACGGTTTTCTTTTGAGCAATCTGTTAGAAAAGCGATTTGCCGAAAATATTTCCGAGTGGTCCATCTTAGCGGTCCGTAATGCAAAATAATTCGGATAAAATCCTCCACAATCGGGCCATAATCCCCTACCCCCAGAGCGTACAAAGAAATAAAACACAATTCGCAATCGATCACCGCTTTGAACTTCCGCTGGGATAAAATACGATATTAAACGACTAAATCCGTTTACATTTACCTTCGAACAAACCTTTCAAAGGCCCTGTTCTTCGAACCACAGCATTACATACAAAGAACGTGTGGTCTCTTGACGTCTTCTAACATCACCATGACTGCGAGGCCCACTTATTGAAATCCCCTCACCTCTCTTAAAAGGTTTCAAATGGTCAACCAGAGACCAAGTTCCTTCCCCACCGGGAACATCAACTAGTCAAATGCCTGGGGTATGCCCGTAAACACGCTCAAAGACACTAGAATGTTGTGTGCCTTAGGTAAGGGAAATAGACGGACTTCGGAGATACAAGGAAGAGTTCACACTTGCCTTCTTTCGTTCTCCTTTTTGTCATTCTTAACTTGGCCCGTGATTGATATAGAGGATCAAGTCTCCGAGGGGGTGCTCCTTATGTGGGCTATAAAGGTATGTGCGGCCCCAAAGGTTAGGGTTTTTCAGCCATTTTGGTCATAAATAGGGTATCGAGTTTGGCCATTTTAGTCTTAAATAGGATATGGTTTTAGCATTTTACAAGAAGCTACTTTTTCATCACTACCAATAAGACCGTCAACAAAAGCCCTTAATAACTAATGCTTAGGGCAACTGTGCCAACCGCAACGGTCATAAATAGGGTATCGAAATTTTGGCCAGGTCATAAATAGGGTAGCAAAAATCGCAGATTTTAGTCATAAAAAGGGTAAGGGTTTTGGGAAGTGGGCCGCACACCCCCACCCAACTTTTCTGGGAGTAACCCTCCGGGAGTCAAGTCTCTGGTACAATTCATCATCATGCTCGTTCAGGCATGTTACGTAATAATGTCTCCCAGTATATCAGCTGATTATCACAAACATCTTGCATGAAGGGCGATAACGTCACAAGTGGACAATAAACACCGTGTTTTGAAGGGATCACTAAAGAAGGGTCGATTCAAACGCGACACTTTATTATCCACAGGTAATCAGTTTGTTAGTAGCTGATGTTTCTTGCAGCAAATAAACTTAAAAACGCTTTCATTTTGTTATACCTACTCTCTTTAACAATTAAAAAAGTTACGATAAGTTAGGTGCGTTTTAACTGCACCATTCTCCCTTCAGTAATGTACATCTTGACAGTAATTTGAGGTAATTTTGAATCAGTGGGCATTCACCACAATTATTTATATCGGCAATATCATAGAGTATATTAAACTTAACAAGGTTTATTATTACAAGGGCAAGATGTTTGCACAACTAAGTCTAATCTTTTTTTAATGTTCTTGATGCAAAATGCTAGACACCATCCATCTCCTTGTGTGATGAGACAATGATTTCTTGCACTGATTCAAAATTAGTTCACCTGCTATGACATAAAAAAATTCCACAATCATTTTATGCACCTGCATGTACTGCAGCATTTCATTACTGTTTTCAGAAAGGAAGAGTGGTGTGAAACAACTTAAAGCACTGAAATACGACAGAAAAAACACTTCTAATTCTGACATTTCTGCTTAAAAGTATGGACATGTTACTGTACATAATTTAATAAATGTTCTGAGAGGTTGGAGACATTAATTACTATGTCAAGGAATGCTGGCTATGAACAATGCATAACCAACATTACTCGACACATATGCACAAAATAATAATGGTATCAACTGACTACATCTAACTGTCACAACATGTTATATGCCTGCAATGCCCACTAAACAGGTCCATTTGATGTGATACATGCTGTACATTCTAGCTAAACAAAACTGAAAAACTCACAATAGTGTATCAGAGTTCAGTTGAATGGTGTGGGCAACCTCATAAATGTCTCTCTAATCAGTCAGAAAAATGATCCTGTACAAAGATTTGAGAATGCTTGAATAACTTGCCTCTAACCCAGCCAAAGAGCTCAGAGGAACAAGTTTAAAATGCCACTTAACAAGATGGCTGCTAAAAGAGTTTTTATTCACTGATGCGCACACTGAACACGAGGCCCATGCCCTGCTTCATCGTCACTGCCATCCTCATACGCTTCTCTTCTCTTCTGGTGGTACCTGGGGTCAAGCTCTGTAAGATCCACCTCCTCTGCATCCTCACCCGGTGAAGGCTGCTTAGGCCGACTTGGAAGTAATGACTCAAGTAACTGCAACATAAACAAACATACAGGATTCTCATTGTGATAACAAACGTACAGAACTTTGATCAGATTGAAAATGAAGGATAAATAAATAAACAAATATATAAATATATAAATAAATAAATACAAAAAGCTAGGGAACATTGAAACATATCACATTTCTAATTATCATATTACACAACACTGGTTCCCAAGGAGGACATCAAAATTTAGCATTCATTAACTGAAATATCTTGACTTCACTGTTAATCACCCAGGATAACTTTTCATGTACTGCTATAGCCCTCAACATTGAGATTTATGCAAGTATTTGTGATTTCATAGTCAGATATTGACTTGTGAATTTGTCCCTGGTAAACAAATATACACAAACATGTGCAATTAATACACTACTTCTCATCACTTTATTGTTAATGCTGACAAAATGTTGTCTGAAAGTTTATCTGCTGTTGTATAAATCATTAATTAAAATGCTGAGTGTAATCAATCTAAATACACAGTCCACAACAAAAATACTCACCGATATTTTGTCGCAGGGGATGAAATTATTGGGTGGAAATTCAATTTCAAATTTGATATAGAGGTTTCCTTTGTCATAAGGTCTTCTGTAACCTGGCATGCCTTCTCCAACCACACCTCTTATACAACCTGGCCAGAATTAAATAATTCATCATTATTATAAAACACAGTCTAAATCCAGCTCTAAAAATACATGTTCCCAGGGTTCTCCATAACCCCTGAAAACATGCAAAAAACACCACTTGATAGCAATGGACTGCCAACCTTGAAATTTCCCACGATGCAAACTGTACTTAAAAAACAACCTTTTCATTACCTCCAAGCTGATAACAATGAAAAACTCTAACAAGGAAGGAGAATATTACGAAGGTAATCTAAATAACGGTCTCTGAGTGAGTGTCAAGAATCTTTGCTCATCAATAATGAATGGTTTATACCTTGTGTAACAATATTAATTTTGATGCCAGTCATTAAAGGGCATCTGACAGCCTTCTGCACATGTGCAGCAATTTCATTTCTTATCCAACCCCACAGTTTTCAAAGTTGATACTTAGGAGAAGAATCCCTCTCCATTGACCTTGTGAGGTGTGTGAAAATAGTAATACTGATATTGAAGAACTGTTTAGTTATCCATGAAAGATTAAAATGCCAAGTTTGTGTTTTAAATTCAATACTGTCTAGAAATACAATGTCCTTGAGAGGGGTTTTCAAAGCATCTAGAGATGAAAGCTACTTTCAACCCATATCCATCTTGTTTTGAAAGAAAAAGGGAAAAAAAGAGATGGGAGGATGAACTTCAGAAAATTCACATAGCTGCAGATGTACATGCAAGTTGGAAGAAGGTATAGCATATGTGCTTGTATACAATGGACATAGCCCTCACACAACATAAACATGATAAATATTCTTTATGAACGAAAGATCCAAAGCAAACAGATAAAAGAGATTTTTGAAAGGCAGGTGAAACTCGAAGCTGACACGATTTCTATTGCACAGGTATGCACTTTATTGTGCCAATGGCCCTTTATGTTCTTATTATTCCCTGTAGGGATTACTGCACTAACCTGGCTCTATAACCTGTCCAGCTGGATATTTTACAATTAAATCTCTCTTATCAAGGTGTTTGATCACCATATGAAAGCCACACAGTGCTTCTGCTAGATGAATTTTCTTTGTCATGAACAGATCGTCTCCCTGACGGCTGAACAAATCATGATCCTTCTGCTGCAGGACCAGAATAACATCACCAGGTTCCACACCAGGCTACAAAAACATAACAACATCTAAATGGGAATTGTCCAGTTTGTATGTTTAATTTCACATGATATCCACAAGAAAACAGACAAGCAAAATTTCCCTATGAATAAATATTAAAAACATTTATCAATAAACATTCAAGAAAATGTAATTATTATGTGTTCATTTCAAGACCATGACACTATTTATGCTAGTCAAGATACATGAATGTTATCTTATGCAGGCTTTTAGCCAGATGGGTGTCCAGGCATCCTGTGGACAGTCACTTTGTTAGGAATATTGTTTTATTTTCCATGTTGCCTTACTGTTTATTTGAGCAGACCCTGTAGCACATTTTGGATGCCCTTTTTTCCATTTACTGTCTCTCTCCTCCACAGAGGCTCCCTAGGGGAAGGGGAAGTGAATTGGGAGTGAGAAGGCATGCGGGGGACGATGGCAGAGGCCTCTCTTTTCCCAGTGTTCCCAGCACTTTTCCGTTCTTCCCTCTCCCCAGCCTCCAAACTACCAGCCTACATGGTCAAGGCAGCATGAAAAAGGCCTCTGCAGAGGAGAGAGATTAGCAGTTGTTTCCCATGATTGCTGGACATGAAACCAAAAATTTAGTTTCCATGAAATATAAAATCCTTGGGCTTGTGGATACAAACTGTACATTTTTTTGGGGGGGGGGGGGGGGGCGGGGCGGAGGAGGAATTTTTTAAAGTTACTCAGCTAGATGGTTAATACTGCCAAAGTTAAGTTTTAATTCC
Organism: Orbicella franksi; assembly: GCF_964199315.1. Lineage (NCBI taxonomy): Eukaryota > Metazoa > Cnidaria > Anthozoa > Scleractinia > Merulinidae > Orbicella > Orbicella franksi. The sequence continues at coordinate 1,266,055 of NC_138157.1, forward strand.
CGTAACAAATTATTATATAACAGTTGTAGATCTACAACCTCTCTCACTGTTTGCCACAAGGTTTGTCTTACCTCCTGATCTCCCTCCCCTCTGAACGTTATTTTTTGACCATCATTCATACCCTTGTCTACATGAACCTGCAGAGAACAATCACAAGAATTACTATACATGTAGCTCTTGTTGCTGTCTGTTCAGAGAAGCACTTGACTCCATGTAAGGTATCTGTGTGACTCGCATGTCCTATGGCTTACAGATTTTCATCTACTTTACTTTTCAATGCATGTAGCGGCATATGCTTGTACTTTACCTCTAATATCTTGCTTTCTTTGACAACTTTTTTACCCTGGCATTTCTTACACCTGTCTTTAGGATTGAGTACCTCACCTGAAAAATCACAAAGCACAATAAGTGATATGGCTTGGAATACAAACAATCCTCCTGGTGAAAGAATCTCCCTTTCTATAAGCTTACTTGCAATGATTCACTCAGTTCAACAACTGTTGATTATCTGACATTGTACATGGACCTTGTCTTTCATACAATGTTGACAATACAGTATTTATTTAGTAATTTTCATTTTTATGAAATAACTTTATTTCAAGAGGGTTATACTACCTGGTGCTTAGCACTAATAATCTGCAGCCCTCAATACTAATTAATATAATAATTATCTACAAATTATAATATAAAAACAATAAAAATAATTATGAAACAAACAACTACATAATTAAGCTAAGAATAAAACAAGCCAATTAAAATGAATTATAAATGCTGCATAATTTAACGTGACTGCAAACAGCTGACATTAACTAAAGGAGGCAGCTATAATCAGTAAAAGCTACATGTAACACAAAGTGCAGAAAGTTTCAGGAAGGCAACATGTATTCTTTGATATCGAGTTAGTTGATTTTATTGATCATGATTGAAGTGCAATCAGTAGGAAGGCAGCATGGACATTTCGTCAAACAAAATTGTCAGACTACTTCAATCGACCATGGTTCTTCATCATTATGCACATCCTACATGAATGTTCTCTGTACTTGCAGAGAGTGTTTGCATCAATGAACAACTCATAATATATAAAAAAAAATTATTACCTTCACCACTGCATTCATTGCAAGACGTCTGCATTTGCTGCACCATTCCAGGACCAATCGGACGAATGGTCACCTTGATGCCACGCCCTTTACACCCTGGGCAAGTCCGAACAGCTCCAGCTTTTCCACCAGCCCTGCCAAAAATATGCTCATGTTTGTTTTGTTTTTCACAGGACCATAAAGAAAGTTAAATCCAAGCCAAGAAAATGTAATGTACTGTAACAAAACATGCTACAAACAAACTGATTTCCTTGTTTTGTAAAATAGCTAACACTTGCAGCCTGATAACCAGTATGCTCAACTGGAGCACAGAGTCATTGCATTTATTATTTCATAAACAAACATACATGTATTCTGTAAGTTTCACTCAAATGAGGATAAAAAAAACAATCTTTTATTAACTTCTTACAGGTCAACCACCTGAACTATAAGAACTGAAAGTTCTGGGCCTCTTGGAAAGAAGAGTTAATCAATCAGATTGTTACTTGGGAACAAAGGATAGCTACCTTTTTCTTAAATAAACCAATAACATTGAAGAATACAAACTTACAATAGTTCCATAACAAAATTGGAAACCTGATGAAAGTGTGGATTGCCACAGTTTCAATCCTAAGTTTTGTGTGTTTTCCAATGGTTTCAGTTTGGTTGTCGCCAACTAAATTTTCCAAGCGAAATTTATAATTATGATACAAGTAATTCATCATCAAAGACTGAAGCTGTAGTGTGTATATACATGTACAAACTGTAACACAAACGAGTGTGTGTGGATCGTAATCATGCATTCATGTCAAACAGACCCTTATTTCACAAAAAAAAGCACTCCATTGTTCTCAATTTGATTGGTTACTTTTCTTTCTGGTGGCCTGGTTCAAGTACAATGTAGTCACACTGCAATTATCGCCTTTGTTTAAGACCTGCACCTTTCTTCTGATTAGAGTTTCACTATTATCCTCAATACAATGCACAAATGTCTTCTTTGTCTTACCCTTTACACACTGTGCAGATCACATTCTTACTGAGTTGCAATTTGGTTGACTTTCCATTGTAAAGATCTTCTAATGTAACTCTGCAAAAACAATAATGATTAAGCTTGCACAAATATGCCACAAATTACATGCACATGCACAATAAATATGCAGGATTTATTCTATTGTACAGGACTGCATGCAGGGTTTCACTAATGACCGGGCACAGGGCAAATTGACTTGCAGATTCATCAACTGTCAAATAATTTGGCTCTTATTCCTGACAGTTTTCATATAATATTATCTTACAAGTACATTTCGACTTCTTTCATTTGAACATCACTTATACAGTACTGTGGCAGTCTTGTGTTATTTTCATGTGTCTAACAGTCTTCTGAAAAATCCAGATTATTTCAAGCTAAAGAAACAACCTGTAGTTGTGCTGGTTACAGTACATTTTATTTCCCTTCTATCTTCAATTTTTGAAGCAAATTCGCCCAATGATGTAAATAGAGACTGTTCATAAAACTCATATTACAGTAAGCCACCACCTGATTTAGGCAGCAAGAGGTGTTTTTACCCCTATCAAACGGCTACCATGAATACACATAGTTTGACATTGTTTTTAGAAAAACTGATGACAGATAAGACTCCAGAATAGAAGGGGATGGCTGATAAAAACATCTCTCATTGTCCAAAGGCATTTCTTTTATCACCAACATGGTCTTTTGATTTTCCAAGTGTTTGCTTTTTGTGCCCAAAGATGATCGTTGAGACCATCCCTATTATATGGAACAGTTGTCACAAGCCACCAAATGAGTTTGTATTCAAAGGAAATTATGTCTGTTCATACACGTACATGTAGTTATATCACACTTTATACTACTTTCTGTCTAACCCCTGTTAAGGAGCCATTTGCCATTACTGAACTGGCCACTTAAAAAGGGTTTGACGGTTCAAGTGTTTGTGTAGCAACAAGTGAATCACATGGAAATAAACATTACTTTAAAGGGTGAAATAGATCTTCTCCTCGCCTTCTTCTCTGTCTGAACCCTCCACCACCTAAAAAATGAGTAAATTGCATTGGATTCACTGTAATGAACAATCTGATGCTTATTATTCCTAAAGTTCACAACATTCAATTTAGACATCTTTTACACTTTAATTAAATTACAGATGTAAGATGTCATCTTCTCATTAGTGATAATGTTTGTCACATGAATGTAAAAAGGGTGAACTTGACATGTCAACTGCACTTGAACCAATCAGATGGTAGATCAAACCACACATTACTAGACTGACAATAGTTATTACTAATTTAATTTCTAATTTAATTTAATCCATTTTCACTGCACAAATTATGAGCCATATGAAAACACAAAAGCAATAATTCATATATCACAAAATGGAAAGAAGAAAAGCAGCAGGGAAGGACTAGAAGGGAACATTATTAACTAAGTGAGAATCTCATAGGATATCTGTCTTTCTGATATATTAAGGCTGGTTTTCATAAGCGGCAGAGTCGAAATCAGAGGCACAGAGTGAAACAATCTAATGAAAATCAAGCTGACAGAGTCAGAAGCAGAATACCAATTGCACTCATAACTCCCTCGCTTATGATCTATTGAAAACTAAGAATAAAGAAATCATAATACTTGTTTCAGGGCCTTGTGATTAGTTGGTGTTTCTTCTTCTGGTTTCTATTCCTACAATCTAGTTTGCATTGGATCACAAGCAAAGGAGTCGTAAATGAAATCAGAAGAAATGGAAACATTCCGATTCTTCCAATTCCAATTCTGTTGAGTTTATGACTCTGCTATTAATGACTCCAATTTTTTATCTCAATAGGTCATAAGTCCTCCACAAACTCCGCTAGTGAAAACCAGCCTTTATGATGAATCTATTCCAAATCACAGTGTAACAAATAGATGTGACTTAATCATTACATTAAAGCTGTATGTATCATTCTTTTGGCCAAATTAAAACAACGATGTTGTAACATCATTCCTTTACTTTTTAAGGTGGCTCAACACAGTTTTTGATGCCTGTGTTTCATTCACCTTTTTCTCTAAAACCCTTGATCCCTCGGTCGCCAAAAATGGCAACAAGCAAGTTAACAACACAAACTTTGTTTTTTTGATAATTAAGCTGACGTATGTGCTGTTGCCATGGCAACATGAATAAATATAAACGGGCCTTTAAAATCGCTTTTGTCGATTAGTAGAAAATCTAGTCATTAGGTTTTCTTTATAATTTGCATTCAGGAAGCCTGTAACAATACTCGCAAGTTAACACCATTTTGATAATAATTTAGCAAAGAGATCTTTAATTATCCCTTGTTGAAGGTTCAAAGGAATATCTAGAATTTCCTTTGTTAAAGTTCACTTTTTTTCAATGCTCTAGTTACGTATTTCCTAAAGTATTTTCATGCCAAATTTCATGAAATTCTAATGAGTGGTTCTGGAGAAAAAGGCGTATTTTCGAGAAAGCAATTTTTCATTCAGTCACAATTTTTTACTTACTACGCATGCGCTGCATTTAACCGGGTTCTTTCGGTAACAATGCAAAAGCTAAGAATTGCTGGGTTCTTTGCATCGTTACCTTTTCTAACATATCTTTCATTGTCAATCTCTCTTGAAATTATGTGACGAGTCTCTTCAATGGTTCAATAATTTACAGGCTAACCATGCTACAATGCTTTCTCAATTTACCAACACCAAATACCAATCTTTCTGATAACCAAACAAAGGATTTGCATCTTCTTCTGTTATATACAAAGCAATACCACTATGCTTGCAAAACAATGCAAAAGAAACAAGATACTTCTGAATTCATATCTAAATTCATTATCCAGCTTGAAATAGACAGATGACTTGACGTGACCATGTTGCCCTTTCCCCCGGCTATATACATTTGTACAAAGCTAGAGAAACATATTGTTTGTAATATTTACTATCGTATACATTATCGACTACTTGTATTTTTCATTAGTATATTATCAGTTGTAACAACCCTCTTTTTTGTACTACTTTTGTAATTTGTTGCAATATTGTAATATGTTTTTATCAATAACATAAACTATAAAAAAAAATCTTTGTAATAAAAGATTAAAACCATCAATACTCTGTGTTCAATTCTAGAGAAAAATAGCACAGATAATGCGGGCATTGGGCAAATAAAGTGATCGCTCTATTGACGGCATGTTTGTTTTTTGCAATCCTTGTGCGCACGCTGAATCGCATCGGCAAAAGCGTGTGCGAAAACTGTGTTCGGCTACCTTAAATTCATGGGTATGAAAACCTCTGTTTAAATTTCATTATAAACTGACAATCACAGTGCATCACTTCACATCATTGAATTGCTGAGAGATCAATGTAATTACAGCTAGTCTTAAATTTGAACACCTTTCATACACTTCCATGATTTTTTTTGCCTTTAAATTTTGCCTTCAAAGCATACCTAGAAACTAGTTACTATGTACTATGTCAATAGCTTTTGTTTGTTGTCATTAAACAGTGAATTCGTGATGGGTTACAATATTTCAACTGCTTCCTGCAGATCTTCATCAGCTAACAGGGCAAACCAGTTATGTATTACGATTTGTAAGACCATTTATCACAAATGCTAATACACAAATTTATCAGAGAATTTATCTCCTGATGGAGACCAGAATTAAGTAAATGTTGCAGTCCACATTCAAGTATGTAGTGTAATGAAACAAAACACAAGCCACAAAAAAAGGTCACCCTCATAGAAAGTAATGTAAATATAATGACCACGTGCAAATATAGAATTGATAAACATGATCATCAAATTGAAGTTCTTCACATGATATCAGAAGGTTGGTTTTCCAAGGATGTAGCAAAAACTATCTATTAGTCTGCTGACACTTGTCAAGCCATAACTGTAGAAAAAAATTACAATCAACTTTGCACTTTTTCATCGCAGGTTATGACCTGTATATATACCTACTATGAAAACACTGTGAAATGACATGTTAGCCAAACACCATTAGTTAAAATGAACCAAGTGGAAAGTCAGACTTCAATACATGACTGACAAAACAACACAGCTATTATATATAACCTTTTTTATATTGTAATATTCCAAATGGTTTATTTTAATGAAGAACTTCTAAACCATTGAATTAAAATGATGTTCTTATGAGAAATTATGACTTCAATATTACTAGAAATTACAGTTTTTTGGTCCAAGATAGTAATAATCAAGAGTTACTTGATTTTATGATCTTGAGCATCTCTCACATCAAGTTAGCACTAGAATAGTTTTAGGTGTGACAGTAAAATCAAATAATTTGTGTTTTTGTTTAGCTATAACTTAGCCATAGCATAGCTGAATTGAATAGAAGCACACAATTGTAAAACAAACACAGCAAGAAACCAGCATTCTTTGTAAACTTCACTTTTTTATTGGATGGAAAAGATCTCCTTCTGCATGTACTCTGTACGCTATCTAAATCAAAGGTTAAACATGTTAAAGATCTTTCAGTATTACAATTGCTTTCTGAAACCAAAAAAAGGCAGAAATGTTACTCACAAGTAAAACAAAGGCTGTTAGTTTTCTGTTTGTGGTTTATTTTTTTTACTTAAAGATTGACTCTTCACTAACTGAAGGGAAATGTAATTTCCGCATGCTTAATATTTGCGTGTGAAGGTGATACATGTACATGTATAATAAACATCATGCTAAATTGCAGTAGGATTTTTTTTTTTTTTTTCATCATGTGTGATCACACTGTACATGTCAAAGGGTGAATGAATATAGCACAAAATAATTGGTTAAAAAAATTGTTGCTAAAAATAAAGCACTTTTTAGATATCACAACAGTTAACCAATTACACTCAAGAAGCAATCATCAGAACACGTTTTATGGAAAAAACACAAACTTAATTACAGATCAGCAGTCATTCCTTTTGTTGGTGAAACAATCAATTACAAAGGATAAATTATTTTTTCATCAAAAACAAATATAATTATGGCATGTTAGATTGCATAAGTAAGACTTGAAATTAACATACAGTATATTTCCTGGAATGTACATGTTCCACATAGAACATGCACTATAAGGTCTATAATATTCCCTCACTGTTCTAAAATATTCCCTTCCTGTTCTATAATATTCTTTTGCTGTTCTTTAATATTAACTTGCTGCTCAAGTTGCGAATGATGTGAAGTACGAATGTCCCCAATTTGCCACTGGTTTCCTTGGTGACAAGATATTTGTAACGCTATGCAAAGAGTTCTATTTTCAGCGAAAATTACCCCGAGATCGAGGGTTATCAATTTTCCACAGCTCGACAACATAATAAAAGTCTAGATTTCTACATGAATTCATTACCAATGGTGACACTTACAGTAATATTACGATTCCACAAAATAGCCACTTATCATGTTATAGTTTAGAGGAAAACGGTTGCACAACGAATTCATCGCATGCCAAAATTTGAATTTCGTGTACATATCTACGCGTAGAATTCAGATGTTAGCTAATGTCAGAGATTTCTGCCTCGCAAAAGGGGTTGAAATTTCCCAAGAACGGGGCATTATAGAAATTCCCCCAGCTAAACAAGATAAAAGGATTATTTTATGACGTAGCTAACCCAAAGGAGCCGCAAATGTGGATGGAATGTTCTTAATACATCACCGATTTTCAGAAGCTGGGCTGATATCGAAGTCTCGACACCAATATCTTCACAAAAGACGACTTACTGTTCCTTTCAGGGCTTTGGCAAGGCATGGTCGCAGTGGAACTCAATAAATACGTTCGTCACTTAAGCATGTTGCCAAATTGTTGCCAATTTGATATTTGCGACTTACCAGAGTCGTGAAAAGACTAAATGATTTGTCAGTTTCTTTGCTTCTTAGCTTAATCCACTTCCGGTTAAGATTCGTTTTTTGGCATTTTCCTCCATTCTAAACATGCTTAGGACAGTAAATGTTCAGGCGCCAACACGATCAAAATATCGACTTACCGAACATTCCACCGCCAAAACCACCAAAAATATGCGACAAGAGATCGTCCATACCTCCACCTGAACAAAAGTATAAGTAAAAAAGGTAAAACTATGAGGAGAAAGTGACAAGATGAAACGTAAACGAAAGAGCAAATCAACTCAACTAAAGCTTCCTTTGAGTCAAACATGGAGGATAATACGTCACATTTAAAGCGGAAAGCAAATTATGGTCAATTTGTAAAGTCTAGGCATAAAAAGGTCGGTACAAATGAAGTTAAAAAGAAGGATTTAAACGGTTTCCAAATGACTTACCCATACCAGCACCTTCGCGAAGTCCTTTCTCTCCATATTTGTCATAAAGTTCTCGTTTTTCAGGGTTCGAAAGAACTTCGTGAGCAAAGCTTATTTCCTTAAACTGAAGACAAAAGGTTAAATTCCAATTTTAGAACCTTACATACCTAAATTATCGGTTTTAAAAATGAATAACTGCAAAGCAACTGACTCACTCTGTCGCCAGCGTCCGGATTTTTGTCGGGATGATACTCTTTCGCGAGCTTCCTGTAAGCCTGACGAATTTGATGATTTTAAAGCAGTGAAAATCACAACAGTCGACAAAGAAACCTCAAAAGATTATTCTACACTTTAAAAATCCACCCAGTTTACCTTTTTTATCTCTACATCACTCGCATTTGGCGTAACACCGAGAATTTCATAGAGCCGCGTGTCCGCCATATTGGGCAATAGAAGGCAACTGTTGTGTGACCGGCGACCGTCAGATGACGTAATAGTGCACGTGCTCGTGTCCAGTCAGTCGCAGACGACAATTAAACATGATGTCTCGTCGGATAAATAAGGAGGAAGTCACGAAAACTAAAATTGCGTTTAACAATGCACAAAAACAAAATAGCAGACACCGAAGACCTTTGCTTTAAGTTTGATACATCGTCGGACTGTTCCATTTGTTGATTTTTTTACCGTTAATCTTAGGTTTTATTTCGTGCTCATTGCACAGCTTTTAGCGCCATGTTGTCAATTCTGAATACATCATCAGATCTCAATACTACTAAATGTCGGTTTGACCGGAGAAAGCCCATTAAGTGAGGCGCATTCCGTGCCTTGCTCTTATTCTGTTTTACGATAGCTCCGCAAAATACTACATTTTTGCGTTTCTAGTTCAGTCTGTTTGACGCGTGACTTTAATGTACCGCGGCGAAGGGCAGCGAGTCGGTGTAAAAGTGAAATGGTATGAAATGAAGTGGATTTGTCAAAATATTTGCTTATTTAAGTGCTAGAAAAAGCTTTAAAAAAAACCTTAAGCGCGCAGAGTAAATAATGACGACCTATTGTTAGTTTTTTCCTTTAATCGTTGTGGCTTAGGGCAGCTGTGAATAATTCATAGGCGATAGGACTTCTTCCTGAACTGTTCTGCACGCAATGTGGTTGTTTCCTCGCGGATGTCAATGATTTTTCTGAGCTTGAGTTGTCATTTACTACATACATGTATTTGACTTACACGAACAGTGATTAAAATCCATTTCAAATAAAACAGTACGGAGCATCTCATTTCGCCCACACAAGCACAGTTCCTACACGAAAGCCGTTACGAGGGAACAGACTGGGCCGGAACAACTGACTAGCTCATATCGAACGATCGAATAATGAGATGGTTTCCAAGCTGGACAAACCTGGCTGTTGTTAATCTTAATGCATTTATGAGCTCAGTATTTGATCGCTTTTGAAGGGACTGAGAATTCATACGTGCTCGTGAGAATCGCCAGGGTTATTCTAGGGTTATGTACTGGAGCCTAAACCCATTTGTCTATTCCCTATCAAGCCAGAATCTCGTTAGCACAAAGTTCGTGGCATTTGAAAAGAAAATCTGAGGCTTACACAGACAGCCTTGAATCGATGAATGGGCCCTTGAATATATAATTCAGCCACCGCTTAAAATTATCGCTATAGAAAGTCGGAACAATATGTAGCTGTTGCACGAAAAAGAAAACCATTAAGCGACGATTCACGCTAAAATGAAAGAACAAAATAATAGAATAATTAATATCTGATGCAAATCGAAGAAATAGCGCAGACAGTTTTATTCAAAATAGAAAGCATCTGATAACCCGTCAAAATTGGGCCAAGAAATTGAGTGAACCAGTACAAGAATCTATAACAGTGTGTCATTTATGACGTAATGGTTTTGGGGGCGAACCAGCCCTTTAATAGCCAACCCAAGGCTAATAGGGCCACTATGGTTTCACCTTGAACTCTCAGCTGAAACAACAACTCAATGCTTGAAGAGATTAATATTTTACTTTACTCAGTTCGGTTCTTGACAGGAGGATTTTACGGCAAATTATTTTGTCGCTTATTCTTCAACGCGTCCTCCTGACTCAGCTTGACATGACAACCATGTGATACTGATATGGAGCAAATTGTTTCCTCTGAACACGCATTTAAATTTCAACTGCTCAAAAGAAATGTGAATATGCCAATAGGCTATCACAGTAATTTTGCGGTCACAGAGAATAATAATCCGGCTTTCAGGGCAGGAAGGAAGAACACCCAGCTATCCACCGGCTTATCCAATACCTTTAATATGTACATACAATTAACAATCGATAGTTATATTTCGCATCAGTCACTACTCAAATGCAAACGCTTCGGAATTAGCGTGACACGTTATCATTAAGGTAATATGATACCACTTTGTTTAAGTACACTTTTCCCCAAACTAATTTCCACATGTTGCGCCAAAAGTTGGGAGAATTCCAGTGTATAAAAATACAGCTTCAATCAGTTGACGTGACACTGTATTGAGGGAGGAGTGACATCCTGATTGCTGTACTATTCGCGTTTCCATGCAGAAACCTGAACGAAGCTTGAAAGAATTTTAACAGGTTAGCTTTGGTTGCTGAGTGGGCAGAATTGAATGAATAAAAGTAATTTAGTACGCAAGCGAGATCCAGAGATAAATACTGACAAGACATATTTAATTTCAAAAACCATATAGATAGAAGTTTCGCTTTGAAACCCGTGAAGCATACTTGCTATTGTAGCAAGAAAATCATGAGAACATTGTGTTCGGTACGGCTCGTGACTAGTGCTTTGGTTTCTTCCGCCTGTTCATACACACGCACTCTGTAGCCTTATGCGTGATAATAAAAGAATTTTAGCGAAAGTTCTCGACCACTTGTCAACTGAAACGAACAGGGCTGTCAAATTGATTAGAAATGACATGTTTACTTAACAACAGCTGAACAAATTCCTTCCGAGCCAAGTAACAGGTATGTCCAAGGTACGCCAGATATCTGAAACTCAAGTGAAACTGTGGATTACCAGTCGCGACGCTTCTCCTCTCCCCTTTCCACGTTCCACCCCTCTCTTCTCGGAGAGGAACAGAGACCGGACTCGAATGAGCGGTGGAAATCGAGCCTAGAGAAACTGTTTTGCACATATTCTTAGCTCTGATTAAATTCATCAAATTGATAGAGTTATCATAGTGCTCCAAACGAAAACAATTCATGCTCTACCTTAAAAGTACCTTACCTTATTTATTATCTGGCTTTTCCAATTAAACGTTTACTCTTTGCCTTTGTTTTATCTAGCCCTCTTCCGCCCCACCCAAGGAGAGACTGAAGTACAGCACAAATCATTAAATAGACTGAATTTGGTCGTTTAATTCTCACTTTGTGATCAGAGATATTTTGGCACTTGGCACACAGTCTTGAGGTGCGACCATATTTCTCCGCCGCTGAGAAAATGGCAAGGGCAAAGTTACTCAAATCCGGGAGACTTAACAAGAAAGAGAAGTGTTTCTGGTGTCGCTGCTAATACTTCATCCATAATGTTTATTGTCATCACTTCAGCAATTTACATAAGATTTGGTTGCTTAGATAATGTAGATCTCAGACAGAGTTTTTGTGGTTCAAACATGATATATAGTTAGTCATAGTTTCTGAAAATACTGTGTGTGGATCCTCACAAACAAAATAGTGTAAATAATATTGTAACACGCAGCCGCTGATTGATCAAAGTTTTGGCTTATTTTCTTATCTAAGTGAAAACCGCTACTGAAGTATTCAGTCGGCTTTACCATCATGATGCATCATAAAGTACCGTAAAAAAAGCACAAAGTAGCCCTTTCTGGTTCATTCTCCCGTTGGTATAATCGAAACGTAAAAGAAATCCTTACATTAGTTCCAGTGAATGGGCCAATATTCCATCATTAAAAACTGTGAGGTTTTCTTGACTTTTTGAAAATTCAAGACGCTTGCAAATCGAATTATTTTGTCGATTAATTCAAAATTGATGTGAGGTAGCCAGGAAAAATTCAAGATAAAAAATAAGTGCTTACTATAAAAAAATACTCTTTGGTTTTATTGTGTTATGAGCTCACCCGCCGTCCAGCCGGTCACTGGGGGTCCTGAACCAAGCCTGAACCTTTTCATGAGAACAGATATGGATTTCTGATTTCAAGACTGTTTTTTTTTTCCTTGATTAATATATGGCTCTTCCATCTGGCCACTTGAGTTTATTTACCTTAGTAAATAATTCAGATATATTGTTAATGTTCTTAAAAATGTATGCGTTTATGATAAATTATATCAGGAAAGCACATTTCCTCTTGCTGGGTTTTGGTAAGATTTATCGTCAAGATTAGTAAAGTTTGGATTAATTCTACATAGGTTAAAAAGGGGCCTTTTCCGGGCGACCACTGCAAAATTGCCGGACACATGGGCCCGATTGCTCAATATATCAAGTACGATCTGTTATTACGAACAAATTTCACGCAAGTCAAAGCACGGGTCCTACATTTGCTTGTATGAGTAACAATAGTAATTGTTCGGATATTTAAAAGCATGGTCAAAACTTTATGGTCCTTGCGCGTGTAAAATAAAGACACCTTTTCTTATTACAAGAAAATTCCCGTCACCGATGGGAATAAAGAAGCTGGAAATAAAGTTGCGAGTAGTTTCGTGCAATCCGGCTTAAACTCATGTCATTTACACGATTCAGAGTTACTGATCGACTTACAAAAGCACTCAAGGTTGAAAGAGTAATTAAAATTAGGTGGTTTCCGTGGCATCCTTCTCCCAACAGGAACGAAAAACTTTGCTTCAATGCACAACACGCAATCAGAGCAAAACACAAATTAAAACATGCACTATTGTGTGGCAACTAAAGTGTGACCTTGATGTGTTCACATTTTCATGACAATAAGACAAGGAAAGACCAGCGATGCCGTACGGAACTACTGAACTGAATTAAAGATGAATGTAATGAAAACTGAGAAAACATTGCGCTTTTAGTGGTTTTATGCAGGGTTAGTTGCGTTCTAAAGACGGAAGGTTACGGACGTTCAAGGCAGACAAATTGCCTCACGTACTTAGTAACCAAGAGTCGACGATTATAAAATGTTTAAGCAAGCAACCGGAACGATGATCCTGCTGGTATACGTTGGATCAATAGTGATCTAATCGGCTTCACGTATAAAATGAAGAATACAAAAGCAGAAACCGACACAACGTAGGATGATTATAAACCCTCTCACGGTCAGTCCCACCCCCCACCCCCTCTCACTTTTACCCTGATAACACCTGCACCACTCTCTATGTAAAAATGAACCACCGCTGACAGCGCGTACCCTCCTCCACTGAGTATTTGAGCCGTACATCAACTAGCTAATTTCAGGCTAACTTCTACAGCTGAGTTGCCAATTACCAGGACGACAAAAAGCACCTTTCATCCCCTTTTTTTTTCGCGTCAAAGTGAGCCTCCAACGTAATAGCTCTTTGGGCTCGTGTCAATCTCACTGTCGAATTGTCCCTGAGAAAAAAAACTGTGATGAATTTTCATTCAACAGCGAGAACTTCATTGCCACTTGGACTGGGTTTACGCTAGAAGAGATTTTTCCTAGACTACGAGTAGTCCCTCTTTCGCTTAGTCCGTCGTGCGTGACGCGAAAGGAAACCGCGAGAAAAAAATGGCCGCGCGAAATCCTGGGGGCGAGAAGAACGGCTGCGCGAGATCCTGCGGGTGAGAAGAACGCGAAAGGAGGATTTCGCGCGGCCATTTTTTTCTCGCGGTTTTCTTTCGCGTCACGCACGACGGACTAAGCGAAAGAGGGACTACTCGTAGTCTAGATTTTTCCGGATTCGTAAATGATTCCGTATTCATCACTTAAGGTCCTTTAGAGTATTGCTGGTTTTCAGTGTCACGCAATTCAAAATAGATCAAAATAAAAATCAAAACCGGTCAATAGATAAAGTCCAGAATCTGGGAAATGAAAGAAGGTAAATATGCAAAGACTCTCGCCAAAATTCTGGACATAGCAATTTTTCTTAAGCGGGATATGCGGAGAAATTTTTTACCCAAATTTATAGAGATTTGTATGGAGACGCCATGCCCGGGACGCCATGCTGGTGCCCATCCGTATGGGCTCCAAAATGGCGGCCGGAAACCAACAGAAACATCTGTCACTGAGTTTTGCTACAAAAGCGTGAATTTATCCCTCGAGGAACTCTAAAACATTAAAATAATACTTTTTCTAAGACATGAACTGTTCAGGTAGCCAAGTTCCCCGAAATAAGTCACTTTTTTAACCATCATGACAGGTCTCTAGGCCGTCATGTAAATGCCGCGTCACGCAAAAGCTTAGAAATTCAAGCGTAGTGTATCACAAAACCAAGAACCCATTGGGAGCGAAGATTTGTATGAATATAAGTTTTCAGCTGCTCTTATACATCATTTAAGTAAAATCTCAGGAAGATCAATAGTTTAGTAGTTCGAATTTTGGTGACGTCATGTGAAAACCAGCTATTCTTACTCCTGGGCGTTTACACTGTAAGGGTATTCGGATTCCTAACCCTTTACACACGACGATTCACGCTGAAATAGTTACCGAACTGATTGTTACCTCGACAACGTACTCAGGGTGAAAAATAATGCCGCCAAAAAAGAAGGCTGGGAGTAGGGGGGGACAGTCTGAATTTTTCTTTCTACTCGCTGATCACGTCAGTTGTTGTATTGTCCAACCAGGCATTTGTTCTACGTGGTCTCATCCAAAACCGTTGTGGTCTTCGTCATCATCGTCGTCCGTCCCGTCCGACAAAATGTAGAGAACGTCAACAATTGGCTTGCGTCATTAATTTCGTCTTCTCTCGAATATGGCATTTCCCATTATAAAATTGAGTGCCTGGTCCTGTAACAGAATGAAGCAAACAGCGATCGCCATCGGCAATGGAACTACTGGGTCCATCACTTCGGTTCTACTACAACCTCAAAAGTGGGCAGAAAAAGTAGCAGACGGGAAAAAATGTTCCCACTTTAAAATACGGATTCAAAATCTCCGGGACACGATCAAACCCAGGAGTTTATATTTCTTCGGCCGACTTGTGTGTAAACGACAAAATCAATCCGGTACTAAAACAATCTGGATTCGTCTCGAATCCGAAACAATTTCCGTTTAGTGTAAACCTAGTGTCATTTCACACGATAGCGACTATCATGTAAAAGTAAACTTTCGCTGCAGTTTAACGGACTACAGTCGCAGCTCATTGTAGACAATTTTTTTTTTATAATTTCTATAAGTTATTATATTACGGAATGCTGGTATCAAATATACAAATAAATTGGGTAGAAAATTCTACAGCGAAAAAAAATTAAAGGGTATTTTGAAGAAGCGCAAAATTACAAGTATTGATAGAAGTGTTAAGTTCATCAAATGTGATTTTATGAGAGGATATCAAGAAATCAGAACTTCACACACGTTTTGAATCTTTTGGTTGATTACTTCTTTCTTTTTAGTTTTTAGTCTTTTGGCATTTTTTCCCTCTATTGCAAGATGATGAAGCTAGTTCCCTTGACATCAAGCACTTGGGCTCTGTAACAAACTAATCACAACTAGAATAGAAAACTGAATGATTTAATGAAGGCGACTTTTCTCACGCATCATCAATTCCACACACACCAAAAAAAATACACAAAACGGAAAACCGACAATTTAGCCAAAGGCTTTCATGACGATTGACTTAACTCGTGTATTGAAGCAGACATTTTATCAAGACATTAAATGGTGACGAACCTGGATAGAAATGAATAAATTCCATGCAGGGGGGATGGGCGCAGGCAGTATTGGTGACGCGGGCGACATGAAACAGAATGAAAATAAATATAAATAAATAATTTAAAAAAGGTATATTGAGCGATAGACAATTTAAAACTACGCAAACGAAGTAAAATCAAAATAAACAGTAGCTGGGTCTGACAAGCAATAGCAACTTCAAGCAATTTTAGATTGTTGTAAACAGACAAACACAGTCTGTTGTCTCGGTAGTGATTTGCCTAAAAATAAACTTCACGACAGTATAGTGGTTTCTTATACACTTCAACTGATATAGCGCTGATAGGAATAGCGGCTTTCGATGAAAAGTCGCCCAATATCTCTCTGTTCAGTCACGTAGAGTACATAACAGTGCATGTATCTGATGTATTTTGCCTTTGCTTTGCCCCAGTACAGCGACATCATCACTCGGCACAGAAGTGCCATGACATCAGTTTAGTTTAGCCTTTGCTCTCACTTATTCTCTCCCTAGTATCTTTCCGAACTCAATCGAACACAGCCCAATGGACTGAGTTCGATTGGGTTAGATTTGTTCGCTTTAGCCTGGGAGCATGCTCTCATCATTCGTGGCACGAGAAAAGCCGTCGGCGAGTATCGTTGGTGGCACGAACAAAGCCGTCGACGAACGAAGCGTGAGTCTCCTCACCGGCTTGCTTCGCTCGGTTACTCTTTGCTTATCGCCTTTGTTCTTGCTGCAACGCATAAGAGCCTGCTCGCTGGCTATGTTTGGTTAGGTTCGACTGGTTCGGAAATCGAACTCATACAAAGTTCGGTGTTCGATTTCGTTCTATTGCAGAACTACAATCGTACTCAATCGAACTCAATCCATTGATTGAGTTCGATTTCCGAACGTTCGATTGACCATGCCGAGATGAACATGAAAGCACCAGGAACTTCTTGAGTATCACTGATTGCCCGCTATGCTGTAAAAGGTAATCCGGTTTGAAATGAAATGAGCATTGTCGACTTATTGTGTTGGAAAATTCATTATGCGAAAAACCAAGCTTGAATGGAGCGGAAATGAAAAGATCTGACTCGTGCTGTGAGCGCATCACGAGAAAGTTAATAAGCTAATGGAAGCTCGGAAACTAAAAAAGGATCAAAGTTCTGTGGCCTCGAGAACTGTTCAAGGGTCGTACAAGTTATCAGTTACGTTTGGATGAAGACAAAATGCTGATGATAAGCATTGAAGCTCTCAAAGCTCGAAGGGAAGAGAAGTACTTACTAACTTAACTTGTTCGAGCCATACTGACGGGAATATTATTGGCCCAGCTCGGACGTCGTTTTTGTACGAACCTCGCTGCGCACGCTCCATACTACGTGTACTGCCGCGACGTATCTCGGGCCAATATTCCCCGGTACAGAGGTTGGTATCAGGTTCATGCACAAGTTATTGTATTTTTCACGTGTGAACACTTTTGCTAACGACAACAATATTCTCAAGTTTAATAAGTGAGCCTAAACTTGTCGAGATTAAGTCGAGATCGAGATCTTCGGGTCTTCGATCCTCGGAAATCTCTGGCTACCTTCAGAAAATCTTCCCTGCAGATGTTTATTATTGTCCACAGAACCACGAGAGGACGGAGCATCTTGACAAAACCAAGCAATGTATAGAGAACTAATTAGCTGTTATATTGTTAATCATGATCATTTTATGGTCGAGAGCTCGTAAAAATAGCCAGTTATGCATCTTGTGCTCTGTAAAGTATTATTAACTTCCATTTCGGCTTGACATCAAAACGAATCCCTTCTTTGTATGAGGGCCTTCCGGAAGACAGAGTTCCAAACTGACTGTAAATCTTTTGCTGATACAAAATTACACCCTTGCCTTTTACGAACTTGAGCATTATCGAGTAGCGGCGTGATAAAAGTGCATGACTAGAAGGGGTGGCGAATGGTAAATGCGAGACTTTGCGAGACGACGAGATTAACGTTTTTCCTTGCGATCCCGAGACATTTTAATTTCTTCAATTGCGAGACCGAGACTTTAAAGCTCTTTAAAGTGTTTTAAATGCGAGCTCGAGACGTTCAGGTTCTAAGATGTTGTGATGTCTTTTAACTTTACCAACAAAAATAATTTAAACAAATCGGTACTAAACGACTTTCTTAGCCTTGAAAAAAATCGAGACTGCGAGACAGCTTTGTGAGAAAAATCGAGACTGTGAGATGCACATAACCGCTAAAAAACTAGACTGCGAGACTCGTGAAATTCGACGAAAATTTTGCGAGACCATGGGTTTTTAAAGGATCATTCGCCACCCCTACTAGACAAGGATTTCATCTCGGGATAAACCGTCAATCAGGCCAAATCCTGAACTGAACGGCTTCCCAGGGTAATAAAACTGTGGAACGTTGGTGGCGTGCTGGTTATTGAGCATTTTATTTCACCGGGAATTATATCTATATAAGAAATAAGACAAATAAGATGAGTTGGTCGAAGATCATACTCCCTTTGCACTTTGAATCTTTATAAAACTGGGCGGGAAGGATCAGGGTGTTTCTCTAATTTTAGAATTTTTCAAAATGGTACTTTTAATTTTTAAATTGTACTTAGCTCTTATTAACCAAGCTGGAGAATCTTGACCGAGGCCGTGAATAGAGATCGAACGAAAAATTCTTCACGTGAGACACTCGAGTCAGTCGAGTGTGAATCTTCGTCCCCCATTTTGAATTTTCTTTAAAAAATCGCTGATCTAGCAGCCCGACTATCTGGAGCTGGAACCAATGATCTGCTCCAAGGAGGAGGGGGATCTGGCTCCTTTTTCACAGAAAATTCATAAATTGTCTACTAAGACATTGTTAAATATGGAAGCATGGCCAATTTGAGCATCAAGCTGCTCCGATTTCTCAGAATTGGTAGAAAACTAGAAATTGCTCAGAATGCAAAAGGTTGCTCGATAGGAAAAACGTTGCTCGAAATACGAGAAGTTGCTAAAAAGTTGCCGAGCAACTTGTGGAAAGCCCTAGCTCCTATGGATACCACCCTAGTTGCTGAATGGGCTACCCTGGTAAAATAAAGTTGCTTACTTACTTACTCGTCCCGCCGAATTCCGATTCCTCCGGGGGCATCATGTTTCTTGGTGACTGTTCTAAGCCTTTTTCTAATGCCAACTATCTCGATCTCTATCGTTTTTTCTCTTTCTTCCGGCATACCCCGGCAATGGGAATCCCACCTCCCGTCTTCTCTTTTCTTTTCCCCCTTTTCCCATCTTCCGTAGGGTTCTAGCAACCTCCCTATCTGCCTACCTAATCAGATCAATTGGATCCACACATCGTCATAACGTTCATTTTAAATTAGAAAATTAGTTCACTTTCATATCCATCATTTTCTCTTGTATCCATACATTGTAATAGTTTTAGTAAACGTATTTTAGTATTTTGATATTTTAGTATCTAGATTAGTTTGAGTAGATAGGTGTCCCCAATTAGCTTACTGTATAGCTAAATACATCATGGACATGGAAATGAATGTTTATTATTATTAATAAGCCCAATAAAATTACTATTATTTTTATTGATTGTTTTATTAATATTTTATTTTTATCGAAACTGTAGTATATGAATAGTGTTTTTTCCCTCATTATTTTTATTATTATCATCATCATCATCATTATCATCATCATTAAACGCTAACCGGGCGTGTGTCCACTAATTTTAGAAAGTCGATAATGGCATCAGCTTGTGAATTAGTATTTCAGGATCTCATGATATTTTTATTTTCATCAAAATTTAAGTCTACGTTAGTGGACTGTGTGAAGATTTGTTAAATAGGTTTTCTGAGGAGATTTTCACAAAGTTTTCATTATTACTTTTATCACAACTATTATTATTATTATTATAATTATAATTATTATTATTTACTTTTACCTTGTAATATACCGATATTGACGTTGAAGCCCAGGAGGGAGCCATTATGTAAACACTGTTGAAATAGGTTTTAATGGTTTATTTCTTTTACTTACTTTTACCTTGTATATACCAATTTGTATGGAATATGTTAATTAATGTTATGATGATGATAGTAGTATTAGTATTAGTTGTAGTAACCATGATATCATGATTAGATACGGAAACATGTTTTACAGGTTTAACAGACATCAAATTATGTAAATATTATAGCATTTTGCAAAGCTTAAAATTAAAAAAAAAATTATTATTATTATTATAAATGAGGTCAAATGAGTTTTTCATACTTGAGGGACAAAGGAAAAGAAGGGCTGCTCGTAGTCCGTATGCCTTCTATAGCTGCGTCTGTATGACGTCTTTACCTTAATTACCTTGAAATTACCGAATAAAATTTCAATGCTACATTGACTGGCAAGGTGCGGAAAATCAGTTGTAATAAACGGGCGGTTTAATCCCGGGAAGGGTATTCCCAGAACCCGGGGATTTATTTCAGAAATACTGATCGACCCCTGATCGTATAAAGGAAACAGTGCTTCTCATAAACTAAGCAGAGGTCTATTTTTTACAATTTTCACTTCTAGTCACAGACAACATAACCGAAGAAGAGGCCAGACACTTCTCACACATCCGGTTTTGTGGAAACACCGTTTGGACCGTTTGCCCGATTCCAAACGAAAAAGGAAAATTGGAAGCTACCGTAACATGGCGCATAATTTTTTCGTGATAACGTACGAGACAAGTTTACTAGCGGTACAACATGTTTGCCATGCCTGCGCTGAGGCTCATGCCGGGGGCTCATGTAAGGATACGAAGTAAATCTCCTAAACGCACCACGACAATTTGATTTATATTTTATAATTTGTTTTCTTAAGGCTGGGCGTGGTCGGGTGTAGTTTCCTGTAGAGTGACCAGACACTTCTCACGCATCCGGTTTTGTGGACACACCGTTTGGACCGTTTGCCCGGAACGATTCCAAACGAAAAAGGAAAATTGGAAGCTGCCGTAACATGGTGCATAATTTTTTCGTGATAACGTACGACACAAGTTTACTAGAGGTACAAGAATTCTTTTTCCCGGATTTGAACCATGTGTTAAAAGCAATCACGGGACAGCAATACGATCTGCTGTTGGTATTGTTATTGACAAAAGCTTGACAGCCAAAATAATTTGCATTCTTTCAACCCATATATTCTCCAACGAATGGTATCACTTTTCATATCATGTACATGGGTCGTCTCAGGGCAAAGGATTGATCTCAGGTTCGCTTTTATTTTGGACCTTGCGTGAGATATAAACTGAATAATATTTCTATGGCGACTTCAACAGTCGAGGCGGTTTATGTACCAAACAACATCGATGGAAAGGACTACTTGGATAACCAACGTTGGCGTCTTCGAATTTGGATTTGTTCTGGCATATCCACGTTGATTGTGTTATCAACAGCCCTAGCACTCATTATTCTCATTTTGAACTTCTCAACGTTTCTCTCACAGACTTATGATCTTGCTGAAGGCGACATGAGGCTGATTTCGGTATCAACAGCTTTCTGTGAAGAAATTTCTCTCGGCAAGGACTCTTCCAAACGAAAGCTCTGGATTGTACCGTCCTCCCACGTAAGTCCCCAACCGCGACAAACAAATATGTCGACCGAAGTGTTTGTATCTAAATTTAAATATTGGTACAAGGGTTTCTATTTACTTGAGGGATCTTCTGTTATCATAGATGCCAAGTCTGAGAGCTCTTTAAAGCTCTTTATTTTCAAAGACAGAAAGCGTTTGGACGAATGGCTTGATCGCAACAGTGATTCAACTGAGACCATCAGTAGCGATACAGAGTATTCCTCGCAGCCTTCGAAAATATCTTACACTCTTAACGTTCATGAAACAGGCAACTACTTCATTCTCTTTAGTTACGCCAGAGGAAAGAAAGACTTCACAAGGATGAAACTAGATTTGATTTTGAACCGTAAGGTGTACGATCTAGAATCTTCAATTTTCAGTTGTAACGCGGCATCCAGAGAAACGTGTTCGGCGCGGTTATTGTTTGGGTCATCTGAAGTTGGCGTGCTCGAGGTCACGAACGAGCCTTCTTATCTCAGTAATGAGCTTATTTCCACTTGGCGATGTGAGCCACGCATCTGGTTTTACGTGGCGGTCTTTGTAGGGCCCATCTTGTTAGCTATCGTCGCCAGCTTCGTGTTCTATTTTGTTTTCGTCAACCGCACGAGAGACAGACATTTACAGAGGCTTGCGATCCAAAGGCAACAAGTGCTAAGACGCACAAGTAGCACTTGTTGTGAACGAAGTAACCCCTTTGGTAATAATAGGAGTTTGAACGGTTCATTGAGGAGACCTCCCAGTCGAACACCAAGCACACGTAGCTTTGGTAACCAGAACGACATGTCACGCGCCACCTGTCTGCAGCCTTTTGTGACAACCATGTATACGGGAAACTCAATAAGCGAAGACAGCGGGCACGACACAGACGAGGATGATAAAAGAACGAGCAACTCGGTCCGCCCTCAAAAGCGAACATCCTCTGTTGATGGAGCCTCTTTGGCCTCAGGAGACAGTGTCTCTAGAAGACCAAGTTTCAGTACATTCCAAGGGAGCGAGGATGAAAATTCGAGTGTCACAAAGATTGAAGCTGTTTCGTCACACAACAGAAGTGGACGAGTCCGTGACAAAAGCCGCGAAAGACGGTCTGCTGATGAAAGAGCAAACAAAGCTTCATTTAAGATAAGATCTGATCGCGATGAAATGCGTGATAAAATTCCCAATGGTAGTCTTTCCAGAAACTATCCTACTAGGAGATATTCCAGTGATGAGTTACATGACCGAAGAATTAAAACACTGCCTCGAAATCGTGGCAACACAGCACCTGCTATCCATCCCAGCAGTCGACGTGCCCCCAAAGCGCAGCTTCTGCCCAGTAGACCAGCCTCTCTTCCATGTTTGCAGCAACCTGACGGGGCATGGGGACTACCTTCAGATTTAGTACTCGACTGCCGACCGAAAGTCAGTGGTTCTATAAGTGAAGACGATTTTCGCCCAGCTCGAGAGGAAAGCACAATTGAACCTCAGGAAATTAAATTACGGACGCATTCCGGGAGACGGCGAGAGATGGGCTGGTCTCCAAGACTTTCTATGGTATCCGAGGTGTAAAAAAGCTTTGATCAAATTACGACTTTCTTAAAAAGCAAATATTTGTGTCGTCTAAGTCAAACATAAAGCTATTCAGGTTTTGTTAACACCTTGCGCTTGTCTGCACGTGATCCAAGTCTTGTTGTTGGCATGTTGCAGGTGACAGTAATGTTAGTTGTTCATGCTATTGCATTTATTGTAATTTTCTTGGCACCCGTGATTGAGTGATCGGGAGGAAAGCGTTGCTTGAAAAGATTAAATCAGTTTCCCGATAAAAGTAAACTGGTACAGCCTATTCAAGCCGAATTCGTGTCCGTGGCTGCAAGTGGCCGGTTCACATACAGCGGAAATGCTAGCCTCTTCCTGGCGTTCAGTTAGTTGGGACGCAGTGCGAAAAAGAGGAGAGAAGGGGCTTGGTACGAGAAGCGAACGAACGCTTCCTCTCGCATTCCCGCGCAGCGTTTCTCCACTTTTCTTTCGCGCGCCATTTGTCCCGCTGCACACCAAGTAACTCCACGCCTGCTGGAAGAGACTACGAGAATGTGAATTCTCGTGGTGCTAAAAGCACTGCTTTGACTGAACATTAATTGACAATTCTAACTCTACCTATCGTTTTCATTCGGCGTTCATCTATGTATATTTCTTTGATTGTATTTTGTTACTGTCGTAACCGGTCTCGCCAAGTCCAAGTTAAATAAACATTTTGTTTACTCTGGCAAATATTTTTAAGTGAGCAATTCTAAGCTCAAAGTTTCGCGCAAATGACCTACTAAACTAAGAAAAGCATAATTTAGTGGCTGTTCAATTAAACTGGAATAAGGCATTTTTTATGTTCTTGTTCAATAGTGAGTTTTTTCTGGCAATAATTTAGTAACAAGCACGCACAAGTTGGCAGAGGCAAATACTATAACCACCTGTTCTGGTCATTTGCCAGTAATTAGATTGCTAACCAGTCTTTTTCCCTGTCGTAATTGTTCGGTTTTTCCCATCACACGGTCTCTTATAATGTAAACGTTCCCCATCCTCCCCTCCTTTGTGCTTGCTTGACACTTGGCCATATTTGGGAAGGAAATATCTTTTTATTTATCAGTACCCCTGCCGGGTTGTTCAAAGCCCGATTAAGCTAACCCAGGATTAACCAGAATTTTGATTTTAGTTCTATAACTATTCGGCGAGGTTTTCTGTTGATAGTGTACGTCCTCAAGCGTAATAACATAAGCAGTGACAAGCATTTAAAAGAAAAAGAGAATACTTTGGTTAACTTTTAATCCTGGTTTAGCGTTAATGAACAACCCGGCACAGTTAATTGTGGTTGTCACAAGAATATGATCAGAAGATGTCAGACTGAAATGGGGAAACAAGATGCGTTGTTTAGACTTCGGCCGTAATCTCAATAAACCATTGTACGGGAACGCTTGATTTCGTTTGGGGCAATCAGGTACCCACTACCCCACTCGTTTTATGGAGCCTTTATGACAGTCACTCCATGGAAAAAAAAATGGATATTGATCGAACCAAGCTTGTTACTACGGATCGAATGAACAAGTGACAAGTTAATTCATTCACTACACGCTTTATTTAACAAAAAACGTTTGTGCCACTCACAACGGAGAAAAATAAGAAAAGATAAAAATTGCACCTCAAACATACAATCCATCGAGCACTCTAAAAACACACCAATATTATACAAGAATACTAGTGTACTGGCATACACGGTATGTGATTGTTACAGATGTTCCACGAATCATGCAATCAATTGTTTAGTGATTAACATACAATTCATGTGTATTATCATCAACTCCAACAGCTGTTGGGGACATTTACAAGGGAGTGACTTCTTTTGTCACACGGGGGCTAACTCGTGTTTTTAGCCTCGTCTAGGGAATACGAACATTATGCATTAGATACTCACAGATAATATCATTTATTTGACTAAGAAGAATACTCGAGGGGCAAACCATTTGTCTAAAGAACACAGTTGGTATGGGACTGAATGATGGTATTTTTCTCGCGAACCTTAGCATTCTGGAGAACCAAGAAGTTTTCCAGATTTTCTGTTGTTGTGTTTCTTTGTAAAATGATTTTTTTTTTTAATTTGAACTTCCGCATTCTTCCCTATTCAAGTGCGAGTCTTGCCTGTTGTAAGCCCTCTGCCTCTAGTCGGACCAGCCTTTAGTTCAAAAAGCAGCGTTCGGCGGATTCTTAGTAGGAGGTTACACTGAAGAAATCGTTTTCATGCAACGAACTGTTCTGAGATTCTAGAGTAGACCACTTGTCAGTGACTGATGACAACATCTACGCGTCAGGATCTACAGCCATGTTGTTATTGGCACCTGCAACAAAAGAGACCCGTTAAATATTTGGACATTAGCAAACAATAAAGTTAGTTGCATGTAGCACAGGGACGCCTTACATCAGTGTTGCAATCAAGATACTAAGTTTTAGCTTCTTAAACTTATCATAAAATCTAGCTGTCTGCGGAAAGCGAAAAACATTGCTCGAAAAATGAACCATTGAGGCTGGAAGCTGAGTTCAACGGGCTTTACTCCTCTTAAATAGGAAAGTCGGATTTAGCAACTTAACGACCCTTATAAAAAGAGCCGAAGTGAACGTTGACTAAAAAAAACTCGAGTCGAATGTACGCATGTAAATTATTTCAGTTGATAATTCAATGTTTATAATATTAAGCTAATTTAAAATAACGGGCTGAATAACTACTTACCACGATGATCCTTGCTGGGCTTAGTAACAAAACGCCCGCGTTCATTCATTTCCAGGTCTTCCTGTTCTTCAGGTGTGGCTGCTGGTGAGATCTTTCCCTCGCCTGTCTTTTTCTTGAAGCAATACACAGCGACGGCGATGATGACGATCAATGCCACTCCGCCACACACACAGGTAATGATGATTACATTTGTTTCACTCAAGCCGCTTGATTCAGTTGCAGTGCCCGCTACAGTGGGGGCAGCAGTAGTAGTAGTAGTGGCCACAGTTGATGGCGTGAACGCTACAGACGCGAACGATGATGGGTCCGCAGAGAGAACTATCCCTCCCGGTAGGGTCACGTTTAAGTCACCAGACTTGATTTTGGTCTCGAGTTGGGAGACTGCAGTTTCAAGGCTGGCGGTACTCTGACCTTTTGCGGGAACCACAACAAATGACACCACGATGCTGCCTTCTTTTAGGTCCAAGTCCTGTACGCTGCATTCGTCCATACCAAGTGCGCTTGATATCTCTTGTAGAAGAGACTTTGTGACGGCAGCCTTTTGGCTGTCGTTTGAAATAACGCTGCTGTAGGACTGATTGAACGTAAAGGTAACATTAATGCCTTTGCTTATTGGTTCAAGGTCGCAGGCTTGGGTTGGAGCTTCAGTTGCCGCAGTAGTAGGAGGAGGTTCAGTGGTAGCTGGACCAATAAACACGGTGAGATATCCCAGCTGCGTACAGTTACATTCCACATAAGTCACATTACCAGACACCAACGCGCTTTGAGTTGATACACATCCGGTGTTCGTCCAGTTTGCTTCACCTGAGCTCCATAGTTTGCACTGGAGAGAACCACAAAAAAAATATCCTTTTAGGTTTTTCTTTAATATGCACACTTCGAGAGGTTGAGCAGTTGAAACCGTCAATAGATCTATGCATTTAGGATCATGAGATCTTTAGTTAGCTTTGAGAAATCTCATGCATCATTCAGTGATCAATTAGAAGGTAAATCTTTTAGTCAGATAGGTGATTTGATTCCCACCACACTTCCCGAGGGTTTTCCAGCTCTGACTAGTTAATCAAACCGTATGTAGCAGGAGTGATAAGTCGTGAGAACGTGGTACACATTGGGAACACGCAAAAGCAGTTCAATAAAATGCGCCCTCTCAATTTGGAATCACCGTTCTTCGCGCTCGTTTGTCTGGAGAAGCTCGTGAAAGAGGATGTCGGTTCAAAACCCACCTCAACGTAACTCTCATTCGGGAATGTCTTGCCTGACTTCAGCGGTATCAAGAAGTTGACGGGACTTTCCAAGGTTCCTGTGTTAATCAGTCGCTTGGTTACCGGGTTATACAGCTTGATATCCACGATGTCAGTCAGACGGCTGGAGTCACTCTCGTTCAGTAACAGGTCGTTAGGGAACTGACGGAGAAAAACAACAGATGTAATTGTCTAAGATGTAAGATTTTGTAAAATGGGACGAGGAAGGAAACACTTTGGCCACATTATTGATGACTGCCCTAAATTTTTCTTTGAAAAGATAGCTTCGGCGCGTTAACTTTCGCGAAACCTTAAACGGCTCGGTAAAGTGCACAAAATATAATCTTCGCGAAAATAAGGCCATTGAGCAATACTTGTTCATGACTGTTGCGAAATCAGCGGATTTTCTGCCATTAGCAGAAGCTCACAACACTGATCAGCAAATTATTCACCTGAGTTGATAGAAGGCAGGCTCCACTACAAGTTTCTTCTGTCGCGCAGCGCCACTTTTTGTAATCATCATGCAGAGACTCTCCTAGCGTCATCTTAGCAGTATGAGCCACGACTGAAGGGCAATCGGAACATGCCATATCGATTGTAGTACTAGCTATGCCATCAAAATTCGTTGTAACTGCACGCATCGCCACCTGGGATGCCACGGCGAACACAGCAGGGGCGCCAACGCCTCGGCCAGCGCACACCTGAAGTCCGATTGAGTCGACAAGATATAAGAAGTCTTTCTTCCGGGTAAATTCTGATTCAGTGTAGACAGCTGGGGCGATCAGATTTGACACGGGTATCAAACTTTTTTCAGCCTGTAAAGAAACGAGACGGTAAGGAAAATCAGTTAAGAAAGGATGGACATAAAACTCATTATATTACTGTTTGAAGTAAAAGCCATCTATGGTTGATCACCCTTGCACAGTTACAAAGTGGTGTATTTGTTGTGGTTCACATTTGTTATTATTGAAAATACTTTCATATCAGTTTGACTTAGTTTAGAACACAATTTGCAACAAAGACAAATAACGAAAAACCTGGTTTGAAGATTTTCACCCAAAACATGAATACACACGAACACTACGGACACTTCTACACCTAATCAACAATTAAATATGATCCTTACATCAGTAGCAAGTAATGGCTCGACGACTAAAATTTCAGGTTCAACAGCTCTACGCCTCCTGCGAAGTTGTCGGGCGAGCTTTCGAAGCTTGAGAACAGCATTAATCATGTTGTTTTTGGTTCCGTCTTCGAACGAATCGGCGCCGCCATTTGTAGTTGTACCCAATGTAATCAAGGCATTCCTTTCACCATCTCTATTACCTTCCACTGCCTCCAGTGCGCTGACCGCCTGGCAAGAGAAATCACTAGATATCAGTTCTAAACTGCTACAAAGAGGAAGGAAAGCTTCAGATCTAGACCTTAAGCTGGCTACATACTGCAACCAAACACTAAGCACGTGACTGACTGACAGGATATTAGTTTTATTCGGGTTGGTTCAAGAAAGCTGCAGAAGTTTCTTACGTTGGCAAAAAGCGTGTCTCTTTTTTTTCGTCTCATTCTTTGTTTAGGGTCAAAGTATGAAAGTCAACGGAGTTTTGAGGGAGGAACATTTCTAGTCATTAGCAGGAAACTGGCATGATAGAGCTTCTAGCTAAACAAAGAAAACATGGAAACTTTTTGTAATTCGTCAAAAATAAAATGTAGTTTTCAGTCCTTAGTTTTAGCGGAACTCCGGAGCCCCATACTCATATAGGAAAGAAAAGGAAACCCATGAGTTGATTTTCTCATGGTTATCATGGCTAGCGGTATTGCTCGTGGGCGCGTACGCACGACGACGACGACGGAGTCGCACAACATGGCGGCCATACTTCAAATAATCATAACAATTACAATTTCCTTAAATGTGATAGTTACTGTCAAGTGTTACCCTGGGGTGGGGGTATGCGGTCCACTTCCCAAAACTCTTACCCTATTTACGACCAAAATCTGCGATTTTCCCTACCCTATTTATGACCTAACCAAAATTCGATACACTATTTATGACCTGACCCTTAAATCATACCCTGTTTCAGACCTGCCATATAATTAGTTCCCTAGTTCAGACCAGTGTTAAATTGCCGCAAACATAATTTGTGAAGGGCTTTTGATGATGGTCTTATATCGATATTGGTGAAAAGTAACTTCTTCTTGAAAAACATACCTAATTCAAGACTAGAGTGCAAAAACATACCCTATTAATGACCAAAAAGGCCAAAATCGCTACTCTATTTCTAATCAAAACGTCTGAAAACCATACCCTTTGGGGCCACATACCTATATAGCCCATTAAGGGAGCACCCCCCAGCAAGTGTTACCCACTGTAAACAGTGTTTACCTTACTTTACTTGTATGATCAGACACAGTAGCAAATAAGAGACAGTGTTCTTTTTGCAGACGACACGAGGTATACGTAAAAGCTTACCACAGAAGTATAGAGCTCTTTAAGTTGATTGACGGCTTCTTTCTCATCATCGCTTCCGCCGGTTTCCCTGACAGCTTCCAAGATGATGTTCATTTGGCCTACAACAAAAACGTCAAATACCGCTCACCATTTTTTGTCATTCCCGTTTTAATGCTGCATAACTTGGCTGCCTTAGGATTCATAACTTTTATGTTCATTATAAAATTTCAGATTCACAGCCCAAGTTGCAAACTAGCTGTAAACAAATTGTACATTTTCCAACTCCCAAGGATTTCATCACGACTGTCGAGGGGGACGGACACCTGTCTATTTCCGACAATGAACCAAGCGCGCAGTTTATGCCACCAAAGTTGCTAAGCAACACGGCTTATCAATGTATTCCATCGTGCTCAGTTGGCATGGAATATTCGGAAGACTAAGAGTTCGTTTTAGTTTTTGATTGGATGACAAGAATCGGGAACTCTTCGAGGAATTTACGACGATTTGCCAAACATGGCACTGGTGCCTAGGGATTGAATCAATGTCTGCGAAATTATTCATATTGCATGATGATGCGAAATCTGATTGGTTTTATTGTAAGTTGTGTTCTTGAAAGTACGTTTAATTATCTTTAGTAGTTTCACAGTGATGTCCTTCGTTTTGACATGCTCCGAATAAGATAAAATTAGCCAAACTCTCGCATGTAAACAAAAACAACGGTGTGGCTGACTAGGGCCCTTTAAGACTGACAGAAAACTTGATGTAACACTAGACTGAAGTGATATCACAGAGGAGCCACATACCTAACTGATCATCCACGTCCCCGCCCTCTTGAAGCGCCTCTCCGGACGTTTTTAAGTCTTGCAGATCGGACAGACTGAACACTTTAGGGTTAACTGTCACGGTCTCCTCCACCGTTACGAAAGCACCCCACTTATCGAAAGCTTCCACAAAAACGCGAACTGTGTTGTTCTTTGCACTATCGCCTGTCGTCCCAAACAGATACAAAAACAATGTTAGAACTTGAAAAAATTATCTGAGCTTTAATAACTGCAGGATTAGCCGTCAATTTTATTTTTCCCAAGTCATCAAAAAAGTTCAGATATTAGATTCATCGCTAAGCCACAAAATAAAGTCTCCAGCCTTCCTTTACACTAAACATTAAATCTTGGCAACCAGTGTTTGGTATTCACCCAATGCTCTTAGCCTCCACATAAGCGTTACGTGACGATACAGGTAACAACTTAAGGCGGGGGTCCACCTGAATTCGAGTGAAATTTTAGGAAGTTTAAAGAGGAAAAAAAGGTTATGGAACACCACCAGACAGTTGAACGCCCCCGAAAGGGCACCCCAGGTTGGTGGACAACTGTTTGGTGTACGTCTACCAATTTATAACTTCAAATTCTAATTTTAAAACAACACCAAATATTCAAAATTTCCTATTTCCATAAATTTTGCTAATCCTTTGAGGAAACTATTTATCTCTAAATATACCTAAAAATCACCCAAAAATTTACAAAACAGCCCAAGACATAGATATGTGAGATGAGCAGAGAGATTCTTGACTGCTTGAAACGTGAACCAGATATTTGCGTTAAAACCATAATACCCAGCCAAAATACGGCCCTCATGTAGAACCCCGCCCTAAGGTAAACCCAGAAAGGTTGGATTGCGTGATTGTCGGTCAAACAAACCTTGTGCCAATGTTACACGTTTACGTTGCCGGGCATTCTGAAGGCCCAAGTATCTTTTAACTTCTTTACCATCCTCTATCGCATAAAAACCAAACTTGTACTTCAAGGGATAATCAGCTAAATCGTCGGTAAAAAGACCTGCTCTGAGTGTGAACTGGGTGTCAACAGCAGTACCACTCGAGGGACTCACTGTTAAAGTACCTGGCAAAAACACAAACAAAAACACATTAAAAAGAGCTTATCTCTCTTTAGCAAATCGTTTCACTACATCAATCACACAGGAAAAGGATCGTCAGCTTGAAAACTGGAACCAAAATTTGTCAAGTTCTCCTCTGAGTCTCTCTCAACTATCCTTTGTTCTTTTCATTTGTTAACTGGTTTGATGTTTGTCTACTTCTATCGTTCGATTTGAAGGTGAGTAATTTATTAACCAGGTCTGAGGAGACCCCTTACCTGGAAATGGAGCAGCGTTAATAGTGAATGTCGTCTCGGAGGACGAAGTGCACGCGGTTGTCTTAGCTGAAACTTTGAACCTGTAATCTCCCGGCTGCAACTTGTTTCTTTTAAAGGAAAATCCAAAACGTTTCATCAATGGAACATTTTCACTTTCAAAACTTTCTCCAGTTACCAGCTTACTGTTTGTAGCAACTGACGACAGATCGGCGACATACGTCAAACCTGCAAAAAAGGGTAAAAAACAGCTTAAGTTTGTGCTCATCTCAAAACCTGTGTACTTCACCTCATTTCTAAACTAAAAATACAGTTGTCACTGCATATGGAGGCACAGAAAATTACTTCGTGAACCGTATGTCATTGCTTAATCAGTAGATGTGTATTCCATTGATTCACTACCTGCTTGTAACATGGTTTGTCTCTTCAAACAGTAATCAACCGTCAACAACCCGCGTTCGATATCTTGATTCAAAGAGATGCTTGTGACGCAATCCTTGGATAAGAGAGGCTATGTAACATGTGAGGAAACGGTTTGTAACCGAGCCTTGATCACGATACATACCATTCCCTGACACAAATGAATATTCCAGATACACTTTGAGTGCCACCGCTGCCACTTGACCCGTGATCATTATTTCGTCTTCAGTGTTGAACTTGTCAGACTTCAAAGCATCGATGGTGACCTTTGGAGGGGAGCAGGCTAGAACTTGAACTTTGACTTCCGCTTCGGATGAACGGAAACCTTTCCGGTACGTCATACGAAAGTCATAGCTGTAAGTTTTCAAAAAAAAAACATAGAATCAGAGACAACCAACCTTGTTCCCCTATAGCCAAGAATTTGTGATGTTTTATTGACGTTTTATGATGTTTTGATGTTTTGCTAGCAAAGTGAACTATTACGTGGAAGTAGAGTAACATCTCTCCTTCACAAGTCACATTGTTAGAGGGAGTGGGGATACATTACTTTCCATGTGAAGGCTTTCGGGGGTATGATTATTTACTTTCTTGATAGTTCACTGCCATTTTAAGGCAGGTTTCAATGCCATAACGATAAACCTTGTAAATAAAGAAAAGAACTCCAAGACCTCGTTCAAGTCTCTTCTTCCCCCAGGGGGAGGGGGCCGGAAGAAGAGAGCTCCTCGAAACCAGGTTATCGGTTAAGCTCCGTAAATGTCATTTGCCACAACTTAGGAGTAATCGAGAGATTTTCATTTGATTGGGTAATAACATATAGATTTAGGCCAGCCTAAAAGCGTAGCTCCTGGGCCGGGTTGCTCAAAGCCCGATTAAGCTAACCCAGAAAAAGGTAGAATTTTGATTTGAGTTTTGTAACTTTGCGGTGAGGTTTTCTGTATATTGTTTGGCCTTCTGTTTTGAGTTTTAATAATCACCATATAAACAAAACAAAACAGCAAAAAACATTTGTATAGAAGAAAAAGTTATAATTCGGTTAACTTTTAATCCTGGGTTAGCGTTAACCGGCTTCCGAACAATCCTGCCCTAATTCCAACAAGTTAACCTAATATGAGCCCACGATCCAATCGATAACCAGCACTTGGTCAGCGGTCAACTTCAAAAAACACGTGAGCTGAGCTGAGCTGTAAACTTGAGCCCGCGATATGGTCACGTGATACTGGTTAGCAGATACTTTGTTTTAACAGGTGTCAATTGATCATAACATGGATATCCAATATCAAGGAAGTACACGGTAAACCAAGCCTGCATTTCTCTGTCAACCTATTATTTGGAGTATGGCCGCCATGTTAGGCAACTCCGCCGTCGTCGTCGTGCGTACGCGCCCACGAGCAATACCGCTAGCCATGATAACCATGAGAAAATCAACTCATGGGTTTCCTTTTCTTTTGCTATATGAGTATGGGGCTCCGCTTGGCGGCCCTTCGGGCCGCCGGAGCTCCGCTATAAAAGAGTCGTCGCCAATAAAAGCACTGATTAACACTGATTGCAACAGAGTACAACACAGTCACAAGGTTAAACCAACACTTACGTTTGGCCACTTTCCAAAAATGTTGCGACACTTTTGTTGATTTTTGCAGTCTTTTCGAAGGTTACACGTTCATTGTCAAAGAAGCAATCAAACCCAGAGCTGTCAAAACAAGCCCACAGATACACAGCTTCATCACTGCTTTCATCCGGGTCTTCCGAGCCGCTTGCATCCAGTACTAAGTAATCTCCGTAACCAACATCAAAGGAGACCCCACCTGGCAGAAAAACAATGGGATTCACTCAGGGTTTGTGGAAGTCAATGACTGGTATTTACAATAACACCTGGTATAATTATACCTTATTAACTCTACATTCAAGTGAATTAAAGCCTAAAGTAACAGTTGTCTCACGCCCTAGGCCTAACCCCCCCGGCAAGAAAAACTCAGGGGTAAGACTGGCGGCGGGAGACAGCTGACATTTCGAGCTTAGGGACCGTTCATTTTTTATGAGGGAGGGGGGCCTGGTGGGATTTGGGAAGCACCATTTAAAAATCGCATAACCCCCCCTCAGCTTACCAATTTTTTCACGTGGCCCCCCCCTCATAGCGGTCATTTTTTGGGATGACCCCCCCCCAAAAAAAAAAAATTGAACAAACAGTATTTCTCTATTATTTATTATCCCCCTACTTCACGTTTTGTGCTCACTGTGAAGACAATATTTACAATCCCTATACTACAGAGAGCTGTTGTTTGAAAAACAAATCAAAAGAAAGAGAAGTCAATTTCGGATCTCCTAGTTATGGCTCGCCCTGAGCGTGTGGCATTTGGCCTCTCATTGGCATCTCCCTCATCTGAATTGATGAATGCCCACAGTTTTAATGTAAAACAGATCAAATGTATAGAAGCTAAGTTGACGAAGGTCACGCAGGACATGGAAGCACTAGAAAATAAGAGCAATTATAACAGCATATTCAAGGGCATACTCAAACAGCACATCAACAAAAGGAGAAGGAAAAAAGAAAACCGCAGAAAGTCAAATGAAAGAAAGAGGAAGCGGACTGAAAACAACGTCCAACGAGTTTATGGAATCTGCGTTGGAAACCCGCTAGGAAATGATCTTCCACAATGCCTTGTGTACCCTCCTAGAACGGCCGTCCCGGAAGAGTGTATTAAAGTTGAGGATGTTGCCACGTCGTTATTTAGAAGAGATGGGCCATACATCGCACTGCTCTTGGAAGGGAATTATTTCACCAATGCTGCAAGAAGCAGAATCACTACCAACCTTGAGCAGGAAGACAGAGATTATGTTTACACCTTCATGTACCCTGAAGAGTACACTCTGACGGAAAGCATTGCTGCTTCTTGCAGCATCGGTGAAAGAGACTCCCATAGCAGCACAAGCGGCGACGAAGAACTCGACGACAGCGAAGATGAAGATGAGTGCCAGTGAAAGTTGCATTCGAAAATAACAGTGTTAAATACTTCTTTTCAGTAGCTACAAATGCTTTTTGTCGCCAAACGTTTTTTTAAAGCAGAAGGAAAGTTTGTAATGAATTTGTATCCTGCCTTCTATGTTTATTCTATAGCAATTTTTTTGATATTCAAACATTACGCCATTTTAAAGTTTTACTAAAATATTTCACGTGACCCCCCTTTTTCCCTTATTTTTTCGGGATGGCCCCCCCTCGAAAGCCATTTTTTTTCGCATACCCCCCCCCAAATCCCACCAGCCCCCCCTACCTGATAAAAAATGAACGGTCCCTTAGTGACAAAATAACTCGCAATGAAATTCTTCAAGATTGTTCTCATACCTTTAACACGAGCAATCAATTCACTGGACTGCACATCAATTTCGATGCTTTCCGAGGCTTGAATAGAAGGATCCTTTGCATCAAACACTTTCACAGACAGAGTATAACTCTAAAACAAACCAACAACCAAAGCAACGAATTAAATTTGTAAAGGCAATGACTAATTTCACTTTATATTTATTGGCAGTTTAAAGAAATTTTACTTTGATTTTGAGGAATCAATCTGAGTTTATAAATTAATGAATATCAACGCTAAAAAAAAAACGGCGTTTCGATGTAATCTTGACGCAATATATCAAACACGAAAGACCGTGTTTGACCACATTTCTAAACACGGAGAAGAGAGTTGAAAATACTACGCGCTGCGGAGTATTTTTGACGAACTTCGAGGTGTTTGGAAATGTAGCCAAACACTGTCTTGAGTGTTTGATATATCTTCTAAATCGAAAATAAAGCCAAGGAGAAAACGGAGAAATAAAATCGTAAAACACTATGCTAATTAAGATCAGATATCCAAACACCGCCACGGTCATGATTTCCTTTGTTTAAACTTGATGAATTATTCATGACTGCGAAATCGAAGTTCTTGCTCGTTCGTCCAAAAATGGCGCAATTGGTCAAAACACCCTTTATAGTTTTTCGTCTAGCGCGCTTAACTTTCACGGGCCAAACTAGCCATTTAAATATGGTATACCCATAGCATAGCTCTTTCTTTAGAACCTTTTATTTGTCAAGAGATTTGTATACTAGCAGAGTTATGACCCTTGAAAATCGGTAAAATTTTACATGTAAATTAAATTGCGATAGTTGTATTTTTCAAACGGCCGAGAAGTAGACAAAAAGTATTTACTTCAAGATGACTGTTAGCTCAGAAGAATGATCAATGTGTAAATTACAAACTGTGTGAATATAAAATCCAGGCAAGTTCCCTTTTTTCTGTACTGGCCTGTTGAAAATGTGCAATATTTCATAAATTCCATCGGCCATTTTGGTTGATCGTGCGGTATTTCGAACTTTCCTACATTTCACAAAAATGTGAAATCGCTGGAACTTTGAAAGTATACTTCTGAAAATAGTTCATCAAAAGGGTCTTTTTGACGCAATAAAAGAAAATCCGAATTTTCCGACCTGTCGTCGGATTCTCCATATTTACAGGCAATGGCTCTTAATATTCAAGGAGTTTGTCTGTTAGCAGTTGTCACTTCGACGGCATCTCCGCTTTTGATCACTTCATTTGGGAAATTTTGTTTCAGTAAATTTCCATGCTTTTGTTTACTACGTTTATTATGTTAATAACTATCCTAGGGCAATTTATGTCTGATCAATAAACGAGATGCTCCCTCCTATATGACTGGTGTTTTCTTACTTATACTAAGTTAGAAATTATTTTGTTTTCGTTTCACCGCAGAGTGATTAGACAACAAAAGTAAGTGTGTTTACGTGTTGTTTCCGGGTTTAACAGTCATTACATGTTTCCACGCGCTTGGCGCGGGTGGCATGTTGTGGTTTCGAGCTCTGAATGTGTTATCGTTATTTTTCTCCTTCTGTTTTTCCGTTTTCTGTTCTTTTTTGAGTCGGGAAGGGAGGGTTGGCAGATCAAGTGATAGTAAGTACATTTAATCTTCGGGTTTTGAGTTTTAAGCACCTGTCTTGAGGGGACTGCTCATATCAATAATCTCTTTCATTGCTTTCATTTCAGTAACGGAAATTAAAAAATGATCATTTCTGGTGTTTATGCCCAAAACTGTGGAAGACTCCATATGCGACAATGTCACTTCTGGTTTTCGCGCAGGAATATTTTAGACGCCTTAACAAAACACTGAGGGATTGGGTAATAGACGAGAGGTAGCTTTCCTTTAGTGGAAGCAGTGTCGCTAAATGTATGTTATTCTATAACTGGAAGGTTTACCAACCTCGCCGCCATTCAAGTTACTTCCATCTAACTTAAGATAAGGTCTTCTCAAGTCAGTGTCGGGACCAAGGTCGACTACCTCATCAGACGAGTCCTTCAGCTCCCACACATATAAGAAATTGTGCTCTGAATCTGATCCATTACACCCAGGCAAGGTAACTTTGGCTGTTAAGAACAAAAGGAGATCAAACTAAATTAATCAAACAATCAAACAATCAGACAAAGTGCATACAAGACTGCATTGTCTCTAAGAACTCCCAGTATGTTCCAGACGCACTCTTTACCATCAATTTTTGCCATTGTTTACCTTTGTATGACCGATTGTCTTTTACCACATTTATTTAGACGCGAATTGTATTATATGTAAGTAACAAAAGCAGGATGCAAAGCAACCATTTAGTTCAAGCAGACGCCTAATGTTTATTGTGGTCAAAAGGTCGCCCTTGCTTCTCAGGACACTGGAGGACTCTCTAACCACAGGTTACCCAATTAAACAAATCATAAAAGGTAAAGTAAACTTACCGCGGGGAAAGAGTCTCTGGGAACGCAGGATACTTTCACCTGTTGAACTCAACTCCACTTCTGGGACTGCTTCTGCCTTTCGCGTTACGGCTAAAGTGGTTTCTGTGCTCTCTCCGAGGAAGTTACTAACTTCGACCACAATTTCATATTCAACATCCCTGACTATGCGATCACTTCCAATAGTAATGTAAGGTGAAAATGACTGAAGAGCAGTCAGAGTTGAATTGAGGGCTTCCATGTCAGTTGCAGTCGCGTTTGACACGCCGACTCTCTCTTTTACATACCACTTAAAACTCATTTCACGGCCTCCATCATTTTTCGAGAGTGTATTGATTTCCAAACTAGCACATGGTCCTGAATAAAAAACAATGGTGGAGTGACTTCATTTGAAATTTACATTGCTTGATTCTTTACACATGCCAAGTGCGTTCATACTGATTACGGGTAACCAATAAATCTCACCTGTATCAGGGATACGGTTAAAGAAACCTATCAAATGTGAGCCCCATCACTGGTCGGAAAGTTACTACTCACCTATTATAGTTGGTGCAAGAATTTCGATGACTGGCACTGGAGGGTTCGGAGGGGATCCTACTGTAAGTGTGGTGTTCCCAGACTCAAACTTGGTGTTTTCTTCTCCTCGAGCAGCTAAACTGCCGTTTTTGAAGTTTATTGTGCCGCCAGGTGCAACGGTGGCACCAGAGCCAATTAATTTAATAATCATTTTTTTGCTTGTGAGCAGGACACATTTGGTTTCGCTTGTGAACTTGCCCAGCGTTGCTCGGTCAAAAAAGTCAGAACAACCCAAATCAGGGTCTTCTGTTATATATTCTGCTGGCTTGTCGAAAGTTAACAAAAGTTTGCTGGGATTGTCTTTAAATCGTAAGGACAGAGCCTGCGGCTGGATAGCATAGAATGAGAACTCCACGCTGGAGTCAACGGCAGGATCGTTCTCTCCAAAGACCAATGAAACGTTGAACAAAGCAGAATTGGCAGTGGTACGGAATAGGCAGGTTGCTTCAGTAGTACTCACAAAAGAACCACGTCCAAGCTTGGTGGAAGATCCAACCTTCACACATGCAATATAACCAGTGTCAACAAATCCAGTCCCAGTGATGGTAACATTGAAGCTTGCACTTTTTATCTCAGCTTCGCTTGGTGAAATGCTTGACAGAGAAATGGTTGATCTGTTGTAAACTGTAAAGACAGCTTCCTCAGTTTCAACGACGAGACTGTTAGAGAACGTACAGAGAATGCTGTACGTTCCTGCAGGCAAGTCTGTTGGTGCAGTCACTCTGATAATATTTGAAGTATGATCGTTGGATGAGGAACTATGTCTGCAAAAACAAAAAAACATACAATGTATTTTTATTTCTTAAGTCCTTTCTTGCAAGGAATTAATGCCCAAGCCATTAATAATTGTCTCTCCTGTGCTTCAGTGCCGCGCAATCACTTTCGTTTGTACTAGGAAAACAAATTACTTTCAGCCAGACAAAGTCGCTCAGTTCTATATGCACTGTTACCTCCCTAGGGTTATTCACCAACAATATTCGAAGTAACTGCTTCACGAGTATTTCTCTTTGAACTCTGACAGTGAATGTCCTGTTTCAACTTGTCTGACTTATCCTGAGACTTAATCACAAATTTTCATGTATTTGTTTAACAAAAGGGATATTGGACGAGCTCCACCAAATCAGCACAGCGTCAAAGTAACACGAGGAGGTAGCACTAGATAACAGTAACATGCAGATCGCATTCAACAATATATCAAACAAACATAAAATCTTAAAACGTATGTGAATATATCAATGACAAGTTCTTACTTTTCAGTTGAGACGGAATTGTTAAACTGACAGCCGCGCAAAGCTAATTTCTGGTAGCCAGCGCCCTTCAGCGTTACGACAGTCGCCGCACCAGCCTCCCCGCTAACGGGCTTTAACTCTCCAAATGATGAACAACCAGTGTTGAATGCAGCATCCGTTTCTAAACGGCAAACGTCGCAGAAGTCTGGTATTGATTTTCCGTTAGGAACACCAGCACAGTCTTCACAGGTAGTGTTGTCTCCATTACACAGACCACAAAGATCTTTTCCAAGGTTCTTTGGTATTCCTGATTTGCCACCGGCGCAGTTACCGCATCTAAATCACATCAAATAATGACAATGTAATGACTCGCTGTGATATGTTCATTCCTGTGTTTCTAATATTGTCCTTTTTTAAATTCATTCGTCGCAGGTTCGATTGAATTCGCGTGGAAAGATAAAAGGAGTTATTGTCGTGTGCGATATCAGCGTTTACTGGGGGGTGGGAAGAATGCGGGAAACATAAGAGTTGTTTGATCAGGTATCGGGTATTGTAAGCTGGATTAATGGCAAAATGTCCCGACCAACCACATAAGACGACGGCTGAAACAAGATGGCTAGAATACAGAGGTTTATGACCTCAAATGAAAGCCATTTAAGAAAAAAGGGCCTTACTCCATGACAATGTCGCTTGTTCTAAATTCACCACATGCCTCGCTTATGGAAATTCGTTTTAAACCTCTAGCATATGTGTGACAGAGTGTGGGTATTCTTTACATACATCTTTGCTGCTGTAATAAGTGGTTATTATTTTTTTAAAAAGAAAAAAATCGCAAATCTGACCTTCGCAAGCGTTAAGGTTGAAATAAGTTACACTCTTTCTTTTTTATACGAACATATTTTATAACTAGAATATCGAAGTTGAAATTTGCGAAATTTTAAGAATATTTTAGGAATAAACTCGAGGCTAAGATTTTGAAAAGAAATTACATAATTTTGTGTATTGAAAGTTTAGAAATACAATAAAATTATTCCTTTCTCTAGACGGCAAAACTAGCCAAAAATGAACAAAAACGGCATTGTCTAGTAAATTTCTGCAAGAGGTTATGTGTGTGGCATCAGGCTTTAATGCCTGCAGGCTGGCTCCAAAATTAATTTAATACCATCCAGACACCAAATACATTTGAAAACAGAAATGTAATACGCGATAATCTAAGAATATTCGCAATAATATTTCAGCCTAAAATTGGCACAAAAATAAGAATATTCACCCTCGGCCAAAAAAAAAAACAACAATATTCTTATAGAAAAAAATTCGTGCAGTTTCATAACTATTATAAATAATGAATCTAATGAAAATGTCTGCATAGGAGCCTAATAAGAGAACTATCTTTCAAAAAAATTTCGAAGTAATATATCAAACATGAGAGACAGTGTTTCATTGGGATATCCAAGCACCGAGAAGAGAGTTGAAAATACGACGCGGAGTATTTTTGACGAAATTCGAAGTGTTTGGATAGCCGATGAAACACTGTCTCGAGTGTTTGATATATCTTCTCAATCGAAACAAAAACTAAGGAGTAAACGGAGAATAAAATCGTCAAAATCTAAA
Source organism: Orbicella franksi (assembly GCF_964199315.1). Lineage (NCBI taxonomy): Eukaryota > Metazoa > Cnidaria > Anthozoa > Scleractinia > Merulinidae > Orbicella > Orbicella franksi. The sequence goes on from NC_138157.1 coordinate 1,307,420, forward strand.
CCTTCTTCACGGTTTTGATTTTCTTTGTTCTGACTTGATGAATTATTAATGAGTTTGAGAACTACTGAAGAAAACCCTCTTAATTCCTGTCTCCTAAGATATTAGTGGCTGAGAAACTCATCATATTTCATGCGTTGGGTCTAGAGATATTTGAGTAGCTCTTTATTCCTACTTACGTGTTTATTTTTGCTCCTCCAAAACACGTGCCAGTACAGTCAGTAAAATTCTGAATTTTGTGTTTATTCATGCATCTTCCGCAAGTCAAGACCGAGTCATTAATGTTCTTGTCACAATCCCCTGCACAGTCAACGTCGTGTGTCAGAGTTAAATTGGTAGTTCCACCAACACAATAACCACATTGATCTGTAAACACAGCAAAAAAGCAACACATTTACATTGCGCTTTTGGTCACTAATCGTATCTTTTTTAATCGCAACTTTACCTTATGATAATAGGCAAGTACCATTTTGTTAACAATTGTAGCACAGCAAACCGTTTGGTTTACGATATCTTGTAAGGAATACACGTTTTCAGTTAATACGAGCAAACACAGCAGACCTATAAGAATGTGTATAGGTAAAAACAACTTACTTATTGTAGCATTTGAATAAGGCACACTGTCGCATGCGACACATTCATCCTTTCCTCTGCAAACACCACATCGATCATTCCTTGCAGGAAAGTCTGTTCTATTGTCACAACCTCGGCGCAGAAGCAGGAAATTGACAAATTTCTTACTAATTGACGTGCCATTATCCTCAATACTTTTATCGTGCACCCCCGGATTCCTATTGTCTGTCATATCCCAGGCTTTGATTGCAATATAAGCTCCCTTCTCAAATGCTTCTGCAGTGCTCCAGAAGACATCCTGGTTGTAGAGTTGCATGGTAATCCTACAGTATAAAATGGTGATCTCATAAATCGTTGACTGATTAGCTACCTTGGGATTGAGTGCAAATAGCGCTTAAAACCAAATATGTTCCTATTTAGTCCTCCTGCTAAAGGGTGTGACAACAAACCCAGTACGGGAAGGAAGATAAATACTTTCAGAGGTTCGTTGTTTTTGCCACGGATTATTAATACCAAGAATTACCGTAGTCTCAGGTTGCTAAACATCTTGTTAGTTTTATCAAAGTGTAAGATGTGTTATTTGTTTGTCGTCATACGACACCAAAATCTCTGAGAGCTACAAGTATCATTAAAACAAAGAAAGATAATTCATGATGTGATTTTTTGATATACCTAGCTTCAGGTGGGAGAAGCAGAACTTCAGAATCACTGGAAAAATTGAAGTCTGTATAAGCCAAGGAGTCATTCATCTTGTACTGCCACTTTCCAAAGGAGCTATTCCCTAGAGAAATAACGGCAGCTCCAAAATCCATATTTTCGTCATCAACGTCTTCTGCCAGTTCAGCAAGGATATCCTTGACCACAGAACCAGTGTATGCTGTTGCATTTAGGTCAAACGGAAGCGGGACAAGATTGCCTCTGTTCCTTTTAACCTTTGGCTTGTCATTCACTGCTGTAACCGATATTCGTACCCTGATAACATTTCCAATGTACATAATGTCTCCCCTTTCACTGACTTCAACACGCTTTAGGTTGGAATTGATCTGTGTGAAAAGCACATTAAAATGTTGACCAACACATAGAATCCACTTCACATTCTAATCAGTAATCATAATTTGGCCCTTCATTAGTTTTCAAATCTGAGCTTTGCTTAATGATCAGGCAGAGTTTCTGTAATGCTACAGGCATAGCAGGAAGTCACAAGTATTGAAATGCATTGAGTAACTTACCTGTGGGAAAGGGTCATCATCACCCAAATCTACAGGATAACCTGAGGAAGTTTAAGTACAGTTCAATGAGATACCTCAATGTCACATAACCATGGCCAGAAAAAATGTAAAAAAGAAAACAGTCAGCTATAACATAGCGTATTTAATTACAACATTAATTATGATATCAGGAAAGTTCTTCACCTATCTTTTGCTGAATTTTGAAAGGTTGTTATACAGTGGAACAATGCTTGATGGGCACAGCTTACTTTGACAGTTTATCAGTGAAAAACTCAACTAGAGACAATGAAAGCTCTCCTTTAAGCTCTCATACAAAGTTAACCGTGATTTACAGGCACTAGTTCACTGTATATTGAGTTCACTTGTTTTACATGTAGTTTGCGCTCCTCAAACTGTTCCACTGGAGCAAAATATAAGACCGTAAGACTAGTCCAATTTAACATTTTTTCAACCTTTCCTCATCTCCACCCAAGTGTACAAATGGGTTCTAGTCACTTAATGTTAAAGAAACTGCGATTTACTCCAGCTGTATGGTGTGTGAAGTCTTGGCTGGATGTAGACTTTACCATGCTCATCTCTTGGTTAATTATGCAATGCCATAGAACCTTACATTTTGTCTGGATTGAATCATAGTTGGCAGCTGTTTCTACAGCAGAAATTGCTGGGGAATACACAATAAATAAAAACATTGAGAGAGGAAGCAACATCAGCCTTAGTTAGTTTTCATGCAGGTCCTCTATCCTGGTCGAATTGGAATTTGTAGATGTTGCCTTTTGTGGAGAGAGGAAAACTGCAGGAGTACCTGGAGAAAAACCCTCAGAGTGACAACCAACAACAAACTCAATGCACTTATGACACCAGGCCAGAATCAATCCCAGGCCACATTGGTGTTAGAGGGCACTGCCATCACTGGGCCATGATCTCTGTTCCTCCAGGGAGGTCAGGTTGGTAACTAAATCAAACTTACTTGTATTTATGACCTCTTCAGTATCCTTGACAAGCTGTGCAACTTTTTGGCTTGATAGCACTGGATTTTTAAGTTTGCTAGCAACGTCCCGGATGTTACTGACAGCAGGCTTTAAGTTATCTGTCAAGATCCCATAAAGGACTTCCTTGACCAAACGTAATTTTTCTGGATCATCTCCCTTTGAAAAAACAGTGGAAAATCATGATATGTAAGTGTGTACATGTAAGTAAATTTTCACAAACATAAGATCAAGTGACCAAGCAAGCAAGGATTTGCTTAGAAAGGAAGCAGGCAGGCAGGTATTAAATAGGTAGGTAGGCAGGCTGACAGGAAGGTAGGTTGCTAGGTACAGTAGGTAGGTAAGTTGGTACGCAAGAGGGTAGGTGAGTGGTTGGGTGGGTAGTTGGGTGGATGGTCAGGTAGGTCGGCAGACAAGCAGGCAGTGGACGGGTATGTAGGTACACGTGTACAATCTGTAGGTGTTCAATCTAAACCTCATGTCATTTGTCTGTCTCAGGGAAGGGGGAATAAGGTAAGGCAATATGACTGGCATCGCCAACATGCACTCAGGATAAACTGCAGTAACAAATGGGGGAAACTGGCATTTTGAACATAAGCTCTATTAAATCAAAGCAAAATGGAGGATCATAGAATGCTTGGTGTGGGCAGGTTTCAATAGTGGACTCCAAATTAAAGTTGTATCAGTTTGTCGTAGCTCCCAGTTCAAACAGTACAAACCTTTATGACTGTTTTAAGAGCTTGTGCCACTTCAGGGGAGAAAAAGTATGCAATACCCAGGTATGACATGTTTGGAGTAGCCAGGTAGCTCTCCACAGAGAAGTGCACATCACCATTGAAGTCTGCCCTTGGAATAAATTGAAGCTCTGTCTTCGCTGCAGAAGAATCCTTACGTGCTCCTCCCTTGAATTTTATTTTCTCTGTAAAATATAATCAAGTAGAAAAATACATTCATTAGACACTTAGATGAACTTAATTACATCCAAAACAAATTATCTTTGGCTAATTGTAATGCTGCCCCAGTGACTTTCATACCTGATGTATCCTTTATTCGCAGCCCAAGTTTCAGAGTGCTGATCTCTTCCAGTAAATCAACGTAAAGTTCATACATTTGCCGATTGACATTTCCCGAGATAGAATCAGGAATGTGATTATCTGAATCCACTTTTGGGGAACTATCGTACAGCTGATCCCAAACCTAAAAGAAATTCACCAGTGAAAATGATTAAACTACTGGAAGGAATTCCTTAACTAAAAAATCCCTGATCAATATACTTAGTCAACAGTAGAATTTGATCATTTAATAAAAGGATATATATTTTAATTTTCATTTCCTAGTTAAAAAATATTGGTTCAAAACAGAAGCACCAAATGTTCAAATTAAGTTTGAAGAAACATCCAGTTTTTGGTGCAAGTTACATGTGTTTTGTAAACTGAATAATAATACATATCATCTCATTTTGTATAAAATTAAAAAATTACTTGTCACCCATTGAAAATTAAAATATCTTAATTATCTGCTAATTAGTCATCAGTTTAGTTTCTGACCAGTGTATGTTTGACATACAGTGTGTGTCTGAAAGTAGAAAATGTCCCTGTTACAATGTGGTTTTATTTAGGGTCTGTTAATTTCATACCGGTACTCTGCAAACAAGTATGACCTTTCAAAAAGTAGCTCTTGGGCTGTACAACAATGCAATTCTTATTCAAATTACTTTAAAACCATTTTTTTCACACTAACTGGATAGAAGGTCATTATGTATGGAACAGATTAAACTTACCTCAAAATACTCATCACCCTTACTATCCTCAGCCACCGAAAAAGTGGAGCCATTGTAAACAATTTTAGGTGGTATTAGTGATGGCAGTTCAAAAATAGCAATTGTCTGGCCATAATTCCAAGTAAGAGAAGATGCATCTACATATTTTCCAATTTTGCTTTCATCACTATAGGTTGTGAAATTCACTAACACAATGCCATGTGATCCATTCTTGGAAGATGCAAATCTAGCAATGAAAAAAAGTTAGTTAAGTTCCAACATTTCTAAAAAAAATTCCTTTTGGGATTTCTTTTCCTTTTAGAATATTTTGATAAGTTAAGAATTCTCTATTTTTTGTCTTGAAGTCCAGGAAACTACAGGCAGTCAACACAAAACTTGAAATTGTACCCCACTTAATCAACTCAATACATGTAAACACCTTATTATCATAGTATCACACTACATTGAATCCAGCGGAATACCAATTTTAAACACAATAAAGTAAGGTTTGTACAGTCATTTTTTTGAATTTAGGCAAACTTGCACGGTATGTCTTTTCAAGCTGTGGAAAAACTGGGTCAGAAAGATTTCCCTGAAAAACTAGCTCCAACTTAAATAAAATACTTATTGCTAGTCTGACAAATTTCATGGAATTTCACTGAAGGCAATGAGGAAAATTCACTGTCAGTTTTGCTTTTGGCAGTCATGTTAACATCTTAAAATATGGAAAAACACTGACATTTTCCTTTGAGTGCATGCAGATTACTAAAGCTTTCATCCCTCGTGTGCATGCATTCGTAAAACTATAGTGAGCCACTTTAATAAGGAAAACATTATACCCAAAGTCAGACCATGTACATGTACCTCCTGTATCATGTTACCTTAGGTAGCTTGATAGACCCAACACCAATGCATTAGATCGAGAGAGACCTTGAACAGTTGTCCACTTTGAACTTCCATAAAACTCTAATGATCCATCAACCCCATGCATCTCAACACTCTGAAGTGCTACAGCAACATCACCATCTTTAAAAATTCCCTTGCTTAAATTGGCACCAAGAGGAAGATACTTCCATACAGTGGGAAATGTCACATTAGCAACAGGAGGTAGACAATCTGATGGTTTACTACAGTCACCAGTATGTTTGCAATGTTCTTCTCCTAACATAAGACAACAAAATGATTAGGGGTTGTTTGCATCATTGTGGAGGTGCAGTGGCCTCATGGTTAGTGGGTTTGACTCTAGATTTGAGCAGTCTGGGTTTGAGCCTTGCCTCAGGACAATGTGTTGTGTTCTCAGGCAAGACACTTCACTCTCACAGTGCCTCTCTCCACCCAGGTGTATTTAAATGGATAGTGGTGAATTTAATTCTGGGGGTGATCCTGCAATGATCTAATATCCCATCCAGGGATCCCAGTCAGATCTCCACATGGGATTCGACTAGTCGTATTCATGCTACTAGTCACTAAATGCTAATGAAACGGAGATAAGCACAGGCCTGATGGGTCACTTGGCTTGCATGCAGACTTTATCTTTCATGGCAATTTGCCTACAATATTGCCATTTTAATGCATAATTGTTCCACTGTTATCTTAAAATTCAGCATCATTGGCCTCAGATTGACAAGTCTGCTTTTTATCACCACCATAAAATCCTGTTATCTAGAATGGTTTACTGGGAAATAGGTCATGTAGCCTCTCAATGCAGAGGATTAAATCAGTTGTACATCTCGTGTAACATACCTGTTGGACAACACATCGTTCCATTTGGTAAGCACTCTCCAGTTTTATTACAAAGGACTTTTCCTAAGGGACAGCACGTCTCATCTACAGATATACAGAACTTATCATTGCAGAGTTTTTCCCCTTCAGGACAGCTCCTGCAAGAATTTGAGATTTTCAATAAACAGTACATTGTGGCAATGCAATAAAAAAATGTATCATGGTGACCATAGATAGACTTATGTCTGATAAACTAATTTTTACAAATTTTAAAACTACTGACAGACAAATCTTTAAATAACATCATTCTCCATAATATATGATATCATGTCAATTGGCCCAAAGCTGTTCTCAATTTTCACCAACTTTATAGTTTACTCAGGGCTTGACCACTTTGCCAACTACTGGGTGAAAGAAACTCATGGTCTACAGTGATATTACTGTTAAATAGACATTTAGAAACAAGATGAAATGAATGTACTTTGAAAAGATAGTAAGAGAAAATTGACTGCAGTAGCCTACAACCAGCATACTGTGTCTGTCTGTATTTGTTCCAGTAACAATGGTGTTTGTAAAACCTTTGACTAATAAATTAGGTATAAAAGACTGCTTTTCAAAAGGACTTGATCACATGCTTTTCTCATTGTTTAAAACAGAGAATGTCAAATGAGTTAAAAAGTAAAATTTTGCTTGCCAGACAGTACATGTACATCTAGAACTTTTTTTCTTTTACTTACCCAAAAGAGGGTCAGTAGGGAAACTGAAAACAAAACAATATAATAGGAACGGCCTGACACAGTAAGATGTTTTTCCATTTCTGGTGTACAAAACTCTACCTCAGCAATTGATCAAAAAGGTAATAATTATATCATGTAGAGAGAACCTTTGATTGATTAGTACATTTGTTACTTACGAGTTACACTTGTGCATGTCATGTTCACACTGAATCACTGCACGGGCAACATTTGGACAAACTAGATTTCTGATCTGGCACATATGCGCCCAGCCTAAAGGCAAATTAAGAAATCATGGGTCTTGAATCATTGATAACAAAAGAATGTCATTTACCACCTCTAAACAGAGTTCCTACTATTGTGAACAGCTTATGTAATCACTACCAACAGAATCCTCTTTGCAAACTGTTTCTGGGATTCTAAAATAGTTACATAGTAAATTCACTTCATAATTACTGCTAATTCCAACTTTGTAAATGCTACTTTAAAAAACACTCTTTTCAATTGATAGGGGCCATCCAAAACCTCCCTATGCACTTTGGTTTGTGAATGCAAGATGACCTACACAGCACTTATTAATAACATTTCAGGTTTCGACTTGAGCTATTTTCACTTTTCCAAAATCATTTCCAGAAACAAAACAAGGGCTTCCAAAGACAGATTCCTTTTCTTAATAATAGTAACTTTTACACCATGTAAAAAGGCCCTTCCTAAATATAGTGCTGTCATAGAAAACAATTCTTCAATGCACAGGAGTAGCATCAAATGGAGGGTGAGTCATTTCAACCTCAATGTTCCTGTCAGTGGTACAGTGCCATTTGATTTGCAACTTAAAATCATGTAAGCCTGCAAAATCCAGATTTTGCTCAATATTTACCGACATTCGCTCTTTTTAAGTTAATTCTGGAGGTTCAAAACTCTCACAAGTAAACCAATGTATCATTCTTACCAAAGGTGTCGTCATCCAATGCCTTGCTGAAGTTCAATGCTGGGAAGGGATCACAGTCTGTCTTATTCCTACATGATGCACTGTATGGACAGAAAGCCTGATGATGAGTACATACGTGTTCCTTGCCACCTAGTGAAGGACCTTTAGATTCACATGTCATAGTTTCAAATGAGAAGGTCTCATTTAAGCCACAAGCCATATCAAAATCCAGCTCATCACTTGTATTGCCAGAATTAATCCACTGGTGTACACGGTCGTAGGAGCAATTTTCAGTGACACTTATGCATTGCATGAATAATGGACAGAAGTACTCGTTGGAAGAGCAATTGACACACCAGGCAGTATTGCTTAAGTTGCGCATCATGTCATTCGTAAGATGTATGGTGCAATCCTCGTCATCTGGAATACATTTAAGCTTCAAGCCACAGAACTTTTCGCCATGCTTGCAATCAGTGTTGTTCTTTATATAATGTAACCACCATTCCATCCTTTCACTGATGTTATAAGATGACCACCATGGTTGACCACTGTGAGCAAAACTACTCATAAGAACATGGCTATGGGCACTAGGGCTGATTGTGGCTATCATGCTGCCGAATGCTGAAGTTACTATAGAAGGCCATGTCATAGACACGACACTAGCAGAAGCAGAGGCAACGACACCAGAAACAGAGCCAACAGTCCTGGCAGAAGATGAGCCCACAACACCAGAAACAGAGCCAAGGGATCCGGCAGAGGCTGACCCCACAACACCAGAAACAGAGCCAACAGACCCGGCAGAAGCTGACCCCACAACACCAGAAACAGACCCAGTGGACCCAGCAGAAGCTGAGCCCACAACACCAGAAACAGAGCCAACAGACCCAGCAGAAGCTGAACCTGAGACACCAGAAACAGAGCCAACCGAACCAGCAGAAGCTGAGCCTGCAACACCAGAAACAGAGCCAACAGACCCAGCAGATGCTGAGCCTGAGACAACAGACACAGAGCCAACAGACCCAGCAGAAGCTGAGCCCGAGACACCCGAAACAGAGCCAATGGACCCAGCAGAACCCGAGCCTGCGAAACCAGAAACAAAGCCAACCGAACCAGCAGAAGCTGAGCCTGCAACACCAGAAACAGAGCCAACTGACCTGGCAGAAGCTGAGCCTGCGACACCAGAAACAGAGCCAACCAAACCAGCAGAAGCTGAGCCTGCGACACCAGAAACAGAGCCAACGGACCCGGCAGAAGCTGAGCCTGCAACACCAGAAACAGAGCCAACCGAACCAGCAGAAGCTGAGCCTGCAACACCAGAAACAGAGCCAACAGACCCAGCAGAAGCTGAGCCTGAGACATCAGAAACAGAGCCAACAGACCCAGCAGAAGCAGAGCCTGAGACACCAGAAACAGAGCCAATGGACCCAGCAGAAGCCGAGCCTGCGACACCAGAAACAGAGCCACCAGAAGTGATGATAACTCCACTTTGTGTCATACTAATGGCGATAGTGTTGGTGAGGGGTGCTGTCATCATGTGACTGGAAAACGGTGTTCCAATGCTCATAATATTTTCTTTAATTTCATGTCCTAAAGCGGGACAGATGCGTGAAAATCCCTTGCAAATCTTTTGAAATAAGTCCACGCTTTCACAGAACGTCTGCACATGGGAACAACAGTTGAAACTGAAATAAATTTAAAATATTAATTGTTGGACATGAAACAAATTTTTTTTCTTCCCTTTTGGTGGTCTGTTTCTATATGGGGTTTGGACTCCTTTACAGATCATCCATATGGCTTATTTTTATTCTTTGTAGTCACAAAGTCGTAATAAATTTAACAAATTCACATCAGTTTTTCATGCATCTGTCCTGTTATTGATCATGAATTTCATCATAACATTGTCAAAGTAGCTGTGGATCTGCTCACTACTTGACAATGTTATGACAAAATTCATTGTCAATAACAGGACAGACGCATGAAAAACTGACGTCATTTTGTCTTTTACGATAACAAATTGTCAAATTGTCAGCTCTTGCTCGTTGCCACATCGCATAAATTATAAATTCATGTGTCTGTCCGCTTATTGACAATGAAAATTAGCCAATGAGTGTGCGAGAATTTTCTGCAGTTATCGTAAAATTTCACAAATAAATAATTAAATAGCTAAACTTACTAACATTACACTCCAGTTTTAGAAACTACGAGAAAACAACGTACCAAGTTTCATTCTTCGGTTGACAAGAACTTGTTGCATCACAGTAAGTCTGCAAGTAAGAGAAATTCCAGTCAGCCGACAAAAACCGCAAAATTAAAATCTTGAGTAAGGCCCAGTTCAGACGTCGTGCTTCTGCCGTGCCGAACTAAATTGCAATTTGGTTCGACTGTAGCACGGCAGGAAATCAACTCTGATTCAGACGTCGTGCTAGAGTCGAATCAAATCCAGGGTTTACTGAAGCCTCGTAACAATTCTCCTCCTAACTCCCCGAGGGAACGAAATCTCGCCAAAACACATTGACATAATTTGTGGATTTAGTTTGGCGCGACAGAAGCACGACGTTTGAATCGCTGCCGTGCCAGAGTCGTGTAGCACGGCAGAGCTTGTCGAACTTAATTGCTTGCCGAACTTAATTCAAAAGTTTGATTCAGACGTCGTGCTTCTGCCGTGCTTTTGTCGAACTTAATTCCTGAATTTAGTTCGGCACGGCAGAAGTACGACGTCTGAACTGGGCCTAAGAGTGAAAAATGTGTGCTCCTTATCTCGCGTTCTTCTATCTCCCCCCATTTCAGCGAACGTGAATTGCGATCTCAACCGACATTTTATCCCATTTGGGTGAAAGTTTGCGATTATGCCACATTTCAAAGAAAGTTTGCGGAGATGAAATAAATGTAAGCAGAAGCATATCACCTTTAGGTGATATGCTTCTGATGTAAGTGATAAGATTTTTCCTATCTACTATCCTCGACGTGTCCGCCATCTTAATTTTCAGCGCCTGAAAGGCCCTGGAGACGATTTCGCCCCATTTTGCTCCCTACCAACTCGTGGCGGCGCGGGAATTGGAACCGGAAAAGGGTGCCGGTGAAGCAGCATTCCTCAAATATTAATTAATGCAAAGTGCGTGATTGTGGACAGGGTGTCCATGAAGGGAAAAAAAGGAAAATAGTCACATACAAAACACAGAAACATCCATACTTGATGGACTGCTTGACTATGACCGCCCCAAAGTCGAATTAGCATGTGTTCAGACACCCACTCTCCTCGAAAACAAGTTGAGGGCGGCTGTACACCGGGCTAAAGATCCCGATTTAGACGTTGAACTGATGTCTTGCTGGTATTTAAGATGCATAAATATTGTACTCATAGAACTGTCTTGTCGTTTTAATACATCAAAGATACGTTTGAGTGAGCAGGATTGCAAGGCTCTTTGAGAGTCAGACGGCCAACTAATGACGCAATAGACCGATTTCGATATATTAAAATTCAGCCTAAAACAATAGACCTAAGTACGAGGCTCTGGAGAATAAACCCCACAAACGCTGTAGTTATTCCCCAGAGCCTCGTGCTGAGGTCTATTGTTTTAGGCTGAGTTTTGATATATCGAAATTGGTCTATTAGCGCGTAATCCTTTATTTACGCTTACATCACGCCCATAACAAAACCCAGCCAGATGGTGCAGTAACTTCAATCTCGTAATTTTTTGAGTTCCCTGTTTGTCGGAGACTCGCTTTTCGTCTTCCGACCAGACACAACTTTCACTCTGATACAGTATCAAAGTTACAAAAGAATCAGTGGATTACTAAAACTTTAATAAGAAGAAATACAGTAATAGCCCACGTATAAGAACCTGGGTTTTAAGAACCTGTTAGGCTAAAATTTTCATTTTAAGCCCCCTCCACATAAGAACCTATTAACGCTAACATTTTAAGTTAGGTTCTTATCAGTGGGGTTGCTGTAAAAGTGTATAGGTAGAAACTGCTGAATTAAGATCATCATCTGTTTAAAAGTAACTTGACATAACTTTTTTTTTCTTTCAAGCTTAAGTACCGTGTTGTATGTCTACTGTGTTTGCCATTCAAATAATTCCCCAAGTATTTGCAAGTACTGTACCCTACTACGGTATCAAAGAAAGCTTTCTGACCATCTCCATCTCTGTGAGAATCACAAAACATTAAATGTAAAATATCAAAATATATCCCAATGAAAATAAATAATTGCAAAATATCAAAACAACGTAAGCTACCAATGGGTAATGCCTCAGCTTCTCAACATGAGTTTCTTTGTTATGTTTTGTTAAGGACATATACTGTACCTGGACTGAACTGCCTATAGGCATTGCTCTACGGTACAAATAAATGATTTATACTGTATTATGAGATGATATTTATAATATATATATAGTATATTCAGATGAAATTCATATGAAAATATAAGAACCTATTTTAAGAACCTTGGTAGTCTAAATATGCTTTAAGTACCATTTATATAAGAACCTATTTAGGCTAAACTGAAAAATTCAGGTTCTTATATATACGTGGGCTATTACTGTAATAAATAGCACGTTAAAATAATACTGTATTAAGCTGATATTTTGGGCAGTACCGTCGTTTAAAATCTCGTTTTGAAGAATTGAAAATCTTGTTATTCAACCCAGGTCGAATAAGCCGATTACTCGGCACCAGTTATCACAGAGAAGCTTTTTGTTTTCTTTGCGGCTCCGCTCAGTTCTTAGTTCGATCGAGTTCAGGTCTCAGTGTTCCATGAATCGACTGGCCAAACTCGTAAGCTGCCTTCGCGGACTTATGTTCATGTAAACCATGTTCTCTAAATTTAACTACTCATGGTCATCGATGTCCCAACTAACTGAATTCCTTATTTCACGAAAAATTCTCCATTAAATTTGAGTTAAAACCAGTTTACCCTGGCAATATGAAAAGTGGACACTAAGCAAGTTCACGGCTTTTAAACTGAAATCTAATCTATATTAATTACTTGCATTTCTGATTTAAACCTGGAAAATCGTGTTTACTCGCGAAATCGTACTTGTTTTCCTTTAATTCAATTGGCATCCACGGTCAAATGCTACAGAGGTGCTTTCACAAGAGTGTTTGAAGCAAACGTATGAAATAGGCATGTAAATAGGACTGTTTGCCGGTCTTAGAGCAAAAGTAACTAAGCGAATTACCAACTAAGCCTGACTCGTAAGTACACAATAAAATAAAACCTACGACAGTTAACGTGTCAACAACCAAACAAGACGAGTCGTAAGAAATTAAAGTAAGCTCGAAGGTTTGTCTTATCATGTTAGACTTAAAGTGGTCCTACAGAACCGAGCAGATAAGGCTAAAATTCGATTTAGCCAAAACATCATACTACATGTCCAGGCGAACTATTCCTTGACTGACTGACTGATTCATGCTGCAAGTCTTTCAGGTAGATTATTCGAAATTACGAAAACATGTTTTACCTACGTAAAGAGAATCGAGAACAACTACTAGAACTCCGCGACTCTTCCTTGAGTCAAGCCAAACTCAACTACATAGCTTCCGTAGACTGTTATGCAACTGAGAAGCTTTTATGCAGGTACCCGGCGTACAAGAAAGAAAATAATACAGATTCCATCCTTGTAATGCATAGCTGCTGTTTGCTGATTTAAGAAGGAGGAGGTACAAAGTAAAGTACCGAGTTTTGGTTAAGGTTTGAGTTTGTAGAAGCGGCGCACAACAGTCGGTGCTTAATACCATACAAGTGAAGCCGAGTTGGGTACCATCTGCCACTAAGAGTTTCATCTTCGCCGCTGTTTGGGCGGATCTCAGAAAAAGATTTTAGACGCACCTCTTGCACTCAGAAAAGTAATGAACAAAATATGCTTATGGTTAAAGAAACTGTATATCTCAAAAAAGCACTTGCCTGGTTTGCTGCGGGGCATGAATCGGCGCTGACAATTGTCATGGCCACGCTTGTTACGATCACCGTCAGCACTAAAGCACAAAGAAAAACACGGTTACTGGAAAATGAGGGAAGAAACCATAACAGTAAGGCGGGAGCAAACACACAGAAGGTTGTTCTAACCTATCCTCTTCCAAAATCGTGTCATGTTTCTTAATGTATCTATTTTTCGTGTATTTTTTGTGCGATTTCGACCGCACTTTACATTGACACTTCTTGATGCCAAGAAGAATCGTCTATTTTAATCAAAAGCAAGATTCCGAACTAACGATCAAGGCTTTCATGTGTAAATGAAGTGGGCAGGTAAAACAAAAGCTGCATTACTCTTCTGTTTTGGCCACCAATGGAAGATCTCTGTTGTTGGACCGATAAAACACCTCCAAGCTGATTACTCTGCAGTAACCATGAAAACAGTCCTCGAGGGAAAAAAACAAACTTAGTTGTTAAGCAATCTTTTTATCCCAGCTATTCGTGGTTTTTATCGCTTCAGATCCTTGTTTGGACGTTGATTGTGTTCCAAATAAAGGTTACTACGAAGCCGCCAAGATACCTTGATGTGTTTAACAATCAGATGGCACGATAAATAAGCGCCGGGCAAAATTGTTTTCGTTATACTCCAGACTTCCTGGATTGATAAAACAGAGAAAGTTACGATTCAATAAACTGGATCGAAAAAATGTTTAAAATGTAATCCTGGACAATAGGTACACACAGGTTAAACAATAGTTGCATGTTTAATTTATTTACTCGGCAAGGTTTAAAAGCAAACACAGGAAAACCTTACATTTAATTGTCAGTAGAGCTGAAGCAAATTCATCCCACATCGTGGTCAGAATATGGGTTTAAAGTTGCTCTGCCACCTTGAAAACGCTCAGTCCCGAAATTCAAATATGGTTGCTTTCATTACTTCTTTGCAAGCTTCTTTGTTGTAAGCAGAACTTGTTTATTCTCATCCTGATGTTGTGGGGTGAGAGTTAGTAGTTGTTGATAATGCACTATGTTGAATGATATTTGTGTACAGAGTCTTTCATGATCAAGTTTTGCTCATTAGGAGTTAACTTTATAGCAGAATAGGTGACACATGTCGACTATCATTTAAATATATTGGTAAAGACAATCAGTTTTACAGTGGGACTGTCTTTTCTCTACTCTGCGGCACCGAGAAAAAAGAATCTCTTACTGGCATAATATTTTTTTTCTCTCGCAGGCTGTTAAATTATTAACTGGGTTCGTTCACACTCAACTTACTTCGTAAATAACACCAAGAAATCGATATTTATATTTTCATTGTGGAGGAAGGAAGGCTTAATAATATAATGCGTTGTTTGCTTGAGGTTACCGTATACCTTCAGATCGGCAATTTTCTTCAAATTTGGATTTTTGGTCAAAGTAATGGTCGAAGAGTAATCTCTAGTTTCTGAAAAAAAAATTGAAAAAAAATAAATATTGGCGGAGAAATGGAGGTTTTACGTTATGGCCGGAAGTAAAAGTTCCCTCTTGATTGAGAGCCTTATAACGCGTATGCAATCAACCGAGACGACTTTCGCGGGAATATTACCTATATGGATACCACGAATTGGCTGGCTACTCACCTCTACTCAGTTGATCAGCATTGTTAATCCAAGCATTTTTCGTATTAGGTGTAATTTTATTGAGTTATAAGTAAACATGGACCACGGAAAACTCCGTGGACCAGTTCGAAAAAGCGAAACAGCGAAGAACGAATGAAAATACATCTCGGGGTGAAGAAGTGAAAATTGGCCTCGAGGATGAAGCTAAGGCTATCGTATCAAGCGGGCAAAAAGATCGAGTCAAGAGAAGAGAAAGATTCTGTAAAAATTTGGGAACTTGAAAGCGATAACAGCGATTTTTACAGTGACTCTTCTGTTGAGTCCGAAACCGATGAATCGTCTGACTCATGGAGAGCCATTGGAATATTGTCCAAGCACATTTGCTCCGCCGCGCTTTTCTTCGCCAAGTCACTCTAGAGTTCCTATCCTTTTTCGTCTTCCCCATTTTGCCAAACCAGCTTCAAGAAAAACCGAGCTACAGAAAAATGATCTCTCCGCCTTGGGCACATTGCGAAACACAAGGGTGTTTTGGAGATTCACGCGTAAATTTCACCGCGAGAAAAAACTTTCCAAACGCTGATTGGCTTAGTGATCTGAGAACCCAGTTGAAGGCGTTTGTTTGTTTGCGAAGTAAGAGTTTTTCCTGTTTTCTCGAATAAATTTTTTCGCTTGAAGCAGACACTTTAAAGAGTTACAACTCAAAGGGAATTTCTTCGATTGCCCTCAAATTTGGACAGTAGCTAGACTAACATATAATAAACAAAAACTGGTATGCGAATTGTTTGTTTCGAAATCTTTTTTCTCCGAGAGCGATTTTTACACGATCACTTCACATTTTTTAAATCCTATTTCGAAAATGTTCTGTAACTTTTTACTGCAATTGAATATGGCAAAACGCAGACATGCTTTTTTTAGCGCTTTTTGTCCTTAAA
Source organism: Orbicella franksi (assembly GCF_964199315.1). Classification (NCBI taxonomy): domain Eukaryota; kingdom Metazoa; phylum Cnidaria; class Anthozoa; order Scleractinia; family Merulinidae; genus Orbicella; species Orbicella franksi. The sequence goes on from NC_138157.1 coordinate 1,323,795, forward strand.
CAGGGGAAAAAACTAAATTGGCGAAAAACATAATTCGCTTTGACTTGTAGCTTCCAAAAGGTGACTAGGGCGCTCGCATTTAGAGGTGCTGGAAAAAAATCGGCAATTCATTTCATTTCAAAATTCTTGGTCTAGTTTGATAGCCAGCTCTGTAAGCTTTAATTTGATATTGGGATTTAGTTATCTACCGCTTAAACGGGAAGCGCTACATCGCTTGGACGCGAGACACCCCTGAAGGTATACGGTAACCTTAAATAATCAGTTCAATCGCGTTCTTCATCAGTTGGCTATTTATTTATTTATTCATTTATTTATTTATTTATTATTTATTTATTTATTATTAATTTATTTATTTTCTAACTTTAGTGCGTGATTGATTAACAGCAATTGTCAGGGGTTCCCAACAACCGAATCTTATCGAATACGTCAAAAGTGTCTAAAATTGATTTCTCTGTGTTCTAGAAGCCTGGTTAGTTAATTTGGAGCTGCCCCAAAAATTATTTACGTGTTCAGATATTTACGGGGAACTTCGTTCGTTTCCAAAGTTAAAGCTATCCTGATGGGTCATATTTTCACAGGAAATTTTAGGTGAAGATTTTTCTTTATAGGTGTGCCTATCTAAATTTTGCAATAATGTTAGGCAATGATCATCCGAATATTGTAGGCGTGAAACCAAGAGTTTATCAAGGTAAGTTACCTTGATGAATCTATTGCATGAAACATATTCATTCGAAAACGCTAGGAGGTGTAAATTACACGGTCGTATATAGACACAAAGACAGACAGGAGTGCTGGTTAATCAGGTTCATGTACGTTCCTGAAGACCTCTGATGCTCACCGAAATTTTTAGCAGCTTTTAGAATAATTAAATTATGGGACATTATAAAAAGTGAGCTCATCAATTCCGAAAATTCTAGGGAGACAGTTACTATGGTTTCCCTAAGAAAATCGAAAAGTCTAGAGCATCGCTTAGCAAAAAATTTCGAGATTTTTAGGCAACCTTCCATCCGACCAGATATTTTACCGAAATATTCCGTTGGGTACCCCTGAATGGTATGTGATAGCCAGCCTTTACTTTCATCCATACCAGATACAACGGCATCAACTTTTATCTATCGTCATAGTGACGATGAAAAAAATTCTTATGTTAATGTGATGTGTAACTGACGCAGTCATCATCAGAAAATAAGGTGACATTGTGTTCAGTGATTTATGCAAGTAGTTCACAGTTTACATTCACAGACTGGAGGATGCAATGGCGTATTGCAGGGTGATATTATTGATTCAACGTTAACATCACCAAGACTGGTGCTGCAGTACATTCACGCTGCACTCCCTGGTAAACTGGCCACCCTGTGGTGCCAAACTACACTAGATCTCAACGTAGTAAGGACCCCAGAGACATGGTGCACAGCGCCCATTATCCTTGCCCCAGTCATGGAGAAATGGTCAGGGAGGAACCCTGTAAAAAATCCCCCCGAATTGTCCAGAGCTGCAGGCTATGCCTCAGGAGCGAATGATGAAAATTTGTTCCACAACGGCCAAGAAAGAGACAATATTCCATCGGTCAAACATCCAAAGCCGAGATAGCCTTCTACCACCCGGTAACCAAGTATGGCGGAAGTTGTGCACTGGATTAGCAACCCGATCACGGAAAAACTTCGTTGTAACAGAAACCATGACTACAGATGCAACTGAACTTTTCATGCTCTTATGTCCCAGCCGGGACGATGAGGACGAGTGAGTGATTCACAGACTACAAAATCACCTGTGTTTCTCGACACATGAGCAATAAGCATGGGTATAGCAAATGTCCAATTTTGCCCAAGGATAAGCTCCTTCTCTATATGTTTGGGAGCGCAAGTACGACTCCACGTAGAAATTTAGCTCAGTAAGGAAAAAAAAGTAGCATTTGAGGATCAGAAGCTCGTTATGAGTTTGAGAGACAAAAATAGCACTTTGTGTGTTTAAGGTGATGGACAAGTCGTGCATCTAAATATACGAAAAAGAAAATAAGTGGAAGGTGTGGAAAGAAAGACCACTGAACTATCGCTTGAAAAGCAAAATAAGCACCCCATACGTAGCGATAGATCGAGATGGACAAACTTTACTATTAGGTAAACGCCAATAAAAATAAGCGGGAAAAAATCATATGGGAAAGAAACATAGTGTGATTTGAAAAATAATCGACCTCCAAGGGGGCGAGGGACTGTTTGGACCTGATGTAAAACAACTGACAAGTCTTTCACGATCTGACTTCCTGATGTCTTCGTCAGACGGATGGCTGCCGTCTGAGTTAGATCGACTCCTCATTACGCACCCAAACAAGAACAAACGAAAATTCTTTAAACAAAGCAATTTGAAACAACAGGAATTATAGGCTCAATTTCTGTTGCTCTCTTGAGTCCGGTCTGGATTCCTCCCCGAGAAGCTTTTTGGGGGAGAAGTGCGGGCTCATTTCCCGAACAGCGGCTGGTAATCGAGCCTACAAGAACTATTCTCTTTCAATAAGACGCAAATATGTTGTCGGGCATTGTAATTGAATTTAGCCCATTTCCTAATTTTCTCCGACTCTAGCCACGATTTCAACCGTTTCTGTTCTCTCTCTCTCTCTCTCTCTCTCTCTCTCTCTCTCTCTCTCTCTCTCTCTCTCTCTCTCTCTCTCTCTCTCCGTTGTTATTTTGCTCTCTAGGAATCTAGTGATGTGACTTCGGGTGAGACGGGTCGAGGTCTGTCGTGATTTGACTTCTGGAGAGACGGGTCGGAGCCAATGTGCGTGCAGACATCTACTATTTACTTTCAGGTCCGCACGCAGACATCTATGCTAATATTTACTTGCAGACATCTAATATTTACTTGCAGACATCTACTATTTTCGTTCAGACATCTACTTTTTACTTTACAGGTCCGCCGCAACTTCGTTTCCAGGCTCTCTCTCCTCTTCCTCCCTCGTTCGTTTGAAGAAAGACCCTTGGTTTCGCCTGGTCACGTGACCACCTGTGAAACAAACTTTTCCACTAGGGTAGCGTCAACGAATCATTTTTGTCGATCTCAACTGAAGCGAAAGATGGCTAAATTAACCACACACGGGCAAATACACCTTAACTTTGAAATTCTCCAGTCCTGTTTTACGCTTCACAAAGCTCAAACGAAATATATTTATGTATATCCACCGCATTGAAGTATCACTCTGATGATTTCAATTCCACCAGTCGTATTCAAGAAGTAAAAGTGTTTCGTTGTTTCATGTCGTCTGAATTAACCTCACGGCACATTGTTCGCTATATAAAGCGGTGTTTTATCTACTAGTTTACTTTGCAAAATATAATTCTTGACTATGCCAAGCATCTGTCTAAATATAAACTTACATAAACCTGATGCAGTTTAAATATAAGCACGGGTTTATGTCAACAAAACTGTAGATCATTTTGCACTGCTGTAAATCAAATGCAAGTCAAAATACTCGGCCAATCGGCCGTGTGACGGAAATACTTTTCAACATAAAATATACCGCACAAAAAAGGAAATAAATTGTCTCCGAATTCAAAGATTCAAGAGACTGATCCACTGGTTTCACTTCCATTCGGTACATGACGTTTTACATGTGCTAACCGTTGAAAAGTTTGTGCTCCATTTGGCTGCCGAATTTCTTTGTGAACGAAAGTCTTCTATATTTTGGAGACGGCAGAAATAATATGGCATTCTTCATCGGCAAAATTCAAATCCGAATCCCAATAAAGCTGGTAGTTTTTAGCGACTGCTCGAGGTTTTGAAACCTACAAAGTTTGTCACAGCAACAATCAACCCCTCCTGCCCAACAGATTTTTTTACCACCCAGATTCTGGGTGGTCACGTGACCAGCCGCAAACAGCAACGAGGAAGGCAGAGGAGAGAGAGCCTGGGAACGAGGTCGGTCCGCACGCAGGTTCAGGCTCGACGCTTGGCTATAAAGAAACTATTAGATTGTGTCGTCGGGCAACTAAAACAATGAGGTGTTTATCAACTTGAAGTTTCGCCGGAGCGAGTTTTTGTGGCCCGAAGCTGGAAATCGAGTGAAATAAATTCTGAAAATTTCCGTCTGTGACCTGAAACAATTCACTGGTGGCAACTGACTTCTGCCGCGAGTAGGATGAAATGATACTTACAGTTTTTTATATGGCGTTGCGTGTCAATTGAACACAACTGAACAACTAAAAATTCAATATTGTTTGTAAGACTGCATGCGTTTTTATTCAGCAATCTCACCAGGCATTTTGACTTGTTATAGTTGGATTGCCATAATACATTGCTTGCTTGAATGATCAGTTTAATCGCGTTCTTAATTGCTTATCGTATTATTTATTATTTACTCTTTTACTTTTTTAACTTCATTGCGTGATTGATTGGCAGCAATATTTTGTGGAGACAAGCCTTTGCTTTCATTCGTACCAGCTACAATGGCCACAACGTTTATGGTCATAGTCATGTTGAAAAATTCTTATGTTAACGTGATGAGTACTGAAAAGCCAGCATGGGGAGTGCTAATAAATTTTGTATTGTATTGTATTGTATTGTATTGTATTGTATTGTATTGTATTGTATTGTATTGTATTGTATTTGTATTGTATTGTATTTGTATTGTATTGTATCACGAGCCATAATTGATTATGGCTCCTGATTGTATGAGTTACTGACCCAGTTACCGTCAAAAAATAAGGCGACGTCGTGTTCAGTGATTTATGCAAGTAGTTAACAATTCACATTCACGGATTGAGGTCAGCAATGGCGTACTGCAGGGTGATATTAACGTTAACATCGCCAAAACTGGTGCAGTACCTTCACGCGGTACCCCCTGGTAAACTGGCAACCATGTGGTGCCAAACTACACTGGATGGGACCCAGAGCTATGGTGTGCAGGTCATCCTGGACATGCCCCGGCGCCCAGTATCGGCTTCTCCTAGTCGTGGAGACATGGGCAGGGAGGAACCCTGACAAAAAACTGTATGGGGCTGCAGGCTGCGGGCGGATGGTGCGGGTGGATGGTGGAAATGTGTTCCACAACGGCCAAGACAGAGACGATATTCTAGCATTCAAGCAGCCAAAGCCGGGGAAGCTCTCTACCATCACTTCTAACACCACCAAGTACGGTTGAGGTTGTGCGCTGGGTCAGCAGCTCTAAGATGGAAAAACTTCCTTGCTACAGAAACCATGACTACAGATGCAACTGAATATTTCATGACCTTACGTCCCAGCCGGGACGATGAGGACGAGTGAGTGATTCACAGATTCACAGACTAAGAAAATAACACTTCAGTGCAAATAAAAAATTATTGATATATTGGCCTGCTCTCAGCCAATCACGATGGAGTAATTTTCTCAATCAAAAAGTAAACGGGGTGATTTTATAAAGAAAATAACGACAGGATTTTCTGAAGAGGCTATCAATATACAATAGGGTTATTAAAAAAAACTGTTAGCCGTAAAACGGGTCAAATGGACACTTGCGCCATGCATGTTTATTGGATTTGTCGGTTTTCGAAAACATAAAATACAAAGCTTTAGACATGGAAACAGTCCCTGTGGCAAAATGCCGACCAAGAAAGAACCAATTAGAATGTTCGGATTTACCTCAAGACTACCCTGCCACGTAGATCAAGGATTTGCTTTGGCGCAGGGCTGCTGCGGGCCTGGAAGCTGACACTTTGAGCCTGTTAGCATGTAGTCGAAAAGTATGCGCGCGCAAGAACAAATTTTACGGACCTAGTGACGTTCTCTCTGATCCATGAAAAATCATTTTGGCATTAGGAGGCGACCACTTTCTTTTTGTCATGAAGGTTCCGTCATGGAGAACCTTGCTCTTTCTTCTAGTTGTCATTGTCAACGGTTCGTTGTGTGGGAGCGACAATCTTGCAGCGAATCCAGCGACAAACAGTTCTTCTGGGTGAGTAGCTAGGGTTAGTTATAACCTCAGGAAAATACCAGTTCCCAGTTGTGTTTACACGGGTCAGTTATTCCTTTTAAGCATTTAAATTGTAGGAGCATTTGTCAACAATTAACTGTTTATATCGATTTTAAGCACGAGAAATACAACGGAGCCAGCAATGGTAAATGGTACAACTCCTTCGCCAGTTACGACACAGCTTCCGACAACTACAGTCGCACCAGCAGAGGAAGTTCCTGAGCCACCAGAAGTGGAACAACACAGCTCGATGACGATATTTTTTATTCTTCTTGTCGTAGGTATGATATTAAATGTTTTTAAGACTTCTTTGAGTTATTTGTGACTTAATTTGTACATGAAAATATATAAGTTTACACTCAAGTCACTGGATGATTTTGCAAGAATCCAATTTAAATACTGTTAATCGAGGTGCCTAATATTCAAAGGTGTTTTAATTCACCGACGTGTGGATGTTTATTTAGCAAATATTGAATGCTTCCCTGCTCGAAAGTTCCTAGCAATGAATTGCAATGTTAATTTGATAATAAGAATAAAACGAGGATGAAGAGGAAGAATCCGGAAATCGAATATATACGTTTTGCAAAATATTTTATGTAAGGAATAATCCTTTGTTCACAAGTAGAACCATATTTTATCTTTTGTGATGTTCAGGCTGGTAACAGGTGACTAAGTCATTCCTCGCATTGGTATGATCACTGGTTAGTGATCATACATATCAACCCTCTTATTCTGACTTGTTACCCTATTTGTTCACATAAGAATAATGTGAGCCTAACGTGAGTTACCAAACTGTTTTGTTTTTTTGGAGAGATATAGGTCTTAAACATGATTAGGTTACATGTTTCACATGCTCAAAACTCTCCCCCAAACTCTATAATTTGCACAAAATTTTCCTGTACCTCTTGCACCTCTGTGTTGTTTTTACATGGGTATAATTTTTTTCATCTTGCTGCATACAGATTTTGTACATTATGAAATTTACAATTTGAATTCTTAAACTGAGGCTGGGTGGTTGAAATTTACTTGTCTGAATTTCATGAAAACAACCAAGCCTTAAGGTATTCACATTGGTGTGTTATGCTTGTCCAATCCTTCAAAGTAAATGCACAAAAAAATTGCAGTTCTCCCCATGCCCTCATATGCCATCCTTAAGTGTGTTTCTATTTTTTGTATGAAACATCTTTAGTGTCTTGTTTCAAAGATCATAGTTTACATGGGAAAAAAGCATGGCTTTTTAAGTGTAGCAAATCTTTTTCTCCATTGATGACCTGCATTTTGTTTCCTTTACAGCCCTTTGCATTCTACTAATCCATTTCTTGCTGAAGACAAAATTTCACTACCTTCCCGAAAGTGTTGCCGTGGTATTTTTGGGTAAGTTTCTGTACCTTTGATGAACGTCATTTTGTAACCTAACCAGTAAACATCATGACCATTAATTTAAGATGTGTCATTTTGTAACGACTTCTGTCATAGCATGGCTTGAATATTCAAAATCCTGTGTTATATTTTTTTCGTGTATGAATTAATAAGTAAAATGCAAATTATTACCTAACACTGTGCTTGGATTTCAACCAGACATTATAAAAAATCAACTACAACTCAGTCTTTGAATAGCATTTTTATACACAACTAAGCATTACATTGATATCTGTGTTTTATAAATGATAACGAATGTGGTATACTAGTTGTGCACCTTCGAAGTAAAAACTCAATCCTTTTGACTTGAAGTGCTGATGCCATTGTGTGCATGCATGCAAATTGTTGTGCAATTAGTTATTAATACATTGGATGAAGAATGGTTGACTGGATGACCATCTCAGCCTTGCTACTCAGGCTTACACTGTGTTTAAATGCTATATATTGCATTCGGCAGTTGTAGGACCTCATGGCAAGATGTAAGCTAGTTTAACCAAATAGTGAACTCTACTGTATAGGCAAAGTGGATTGTGGGTCGTACATTTATTCAAGGAAAGTATGGTTTCTTAAAGCCCTCAATTTATTTCAGGTGCATTGGTTGGTATGGTTATAAAAGCTTTAAGCCATTTTGCTCTTGGAGACTGGCGGGTTTGTATTAATGTTATTCTTGCAACATGTTGTGAGTCACTTACATGTTAAAAGAACAGCTTGAAAAAATGGTAGCAAGAACTTGGTACTGTAGTATTATGTTGTGTTGTCTAATACAGTGTTTTCAAAACAAGCCAGCAACTGCCAAAGTTCCGCCGCCTACTTGAGTATATGTCGCCAGCTACTCTGGTTATAGTAATCAGGTTGCAACAAACAAGCTCAGCTTTGTGTCTTACCAATAAATCTTTAATATGGCAGAGTAACATCACACTCAATTTTGCAGCAATATTTTTTTTTGCAATAGCAAGCTTGTTAAAAAGAAAGCTCAAAGCATCAGCTGTATTTTGTGCCCTTCTCATTATAGGATGAGGGGCCTTGCAGCCCCAAACTTGTCATAGCCACTTACTCTTTCATCTGCAGTTGCGTACTTCAAAACATTTTGAAACCCCTGTTAATACATGTAGAAGAGATTAAACATCAACATGTTAAATTCTCAAAGGCTAGATGGCCTTCAGTTCCAGAGATCTTAATTAAGATGTTGCTTAGAGCATTTTGTTCATAATTTAATATGAAGATTATGACATTTTCTACTTTCCTCCACATTGTTACCTTAAAGTTTCAATTTAGTCTACAGTTTTTGGGTAATTACATGTAGTTATTAATTTATTGGGAAATAAATGGGGGCTAATCTTCTTTGAGAGGTTAAGACACCAATCCCTCAGTTGCTTGAGTTATTTTTTTCTTGTTTCTTTCCTTACAGAAAGAGGAACACTTTAATCCTACTGCATTTTTTCTAATTTTGCTGCCACCAATAATTTTTGAATCTGGTTATTCACTTCATAAGGTGAGATTGTAACTTGTTGAAGAATAAATAATTTACCAAGTATAAAAATTACTATTATTAATTATACAGGGTGGACTTACCCAGCAAAATGGTTGAATATACACTGTATACCATTAGAATACCCAAACCCAAACATAAGAATGTCATATGTTCTGTGTTGTATCACCATTACTGTGATTTACATCAATACTAAAAAGAGTTCTGTTAACGCAAGCTTATATAATCAAAATAAGTTTACTAACAACTTTGTTTTACAGGGTAAATACTTACTTATTTGTCAACTTGAATTTGCAAAAAATGAATTGCTGTACATAGTGAGTTTGTGAAGCTGACTTTTTGAGCATTATCTCTTGACAAATAGCTTAAGTGTTTGACTTGCCTGCTGACACAGCCAAACAGTTTCCTTAGAAACTGATAACTTTGCTACATATAAATACACCAGTAAGCTTTTGTTTTATTTTCAGGGGTCTGGTATTGGAAGGACTTTTGTTTGCATCTAAGATTTTGGGGGTATTTTTATTGGAAAGGGGTCTTATCAGAATTGAATAATTTACTGTTTTACAGTATTGCCTGGCGTGTATGTGGTAAATTCTCATGAGTGCTTTTCTCTTTCTTTAGGGAAATTTCTTTGCAAATATAGGCTCTATTATAGTTTTTGCCATATTTGGAACAGCTGTGTCTGCAATTGTCATTGGAGGTGGTATCTATTTATTGGGGAAGGTAACTAACAGTTTAAATTCACTACATGTAGATTTTAAAATAAGATATCTAGCAAGTAACAGACAGCATTAAGAAAATATCATCTCACAGTGTTGATATCAAAGCAATTTGAACTTTTTCTACCTTTTTAGGGTGGTGTTGCATTTCAACTTGATTTAAGAGAGAGGTAGGCTTTGCTCAGAAGTGCTTCAATATTACTTTACATGTACCTGTAATGTACAAAGTCACATATTTGTGCTCAGTTAAAGGAGTGATGCCACAATGCATCAAGTCATATTTTCTCAATGTACCAGAGTCCTAAAAATCAAATGAAGCATTCAAACAATGTTGTGTGTGATAACTTAGGGATGTTGCAGTAAGACCAGTGGGTTCTATTCTTCACTTGCCTGATTGGCAAAAGAAGTGTATTGGTGTAAAATGTGAGGAATTTCGTATTATGGAAGTATTGATTGGAGATCAAATCAGATCAGATCAAATTGTTGTTTTAACTTTAGCGTTTAACTGAGTAATTTTGCTAATGGGAAGACTTTTTGGGGCTAGTAAAAATGAATTTCAGGTTGGTACATGTGCATCTTAGTAATAGCTTTCTCCCTGGCAAGTTGGAAAAATGATTTTATTTTTACCCTGAAATGAGTACAGCAATAAAATATCACCACAGAAATAAGTATCTTTAGTTACTGTTACTTTATATGTTTTTGGGACTTAATTTTGGTGAGCATCACATTAGTAATAAGATGCAAAATTAGGGCATGCAAAAAAGTGACTGGGAAAATTAATGACAGCAGAAAATTAACTTCATTTTCCAAAGTTCCATGTTGATGCTCTCTTCCACTGAATCATATAATAATGTTGTGCTTTGTCAAAAACAAACTTATATGATATAGTCATAAACTGAAGATATTCATACAGCATGTGAGCGAATTACTGAATCTCTCTGATTTTTATTTTCAGCTTTGCATTTGGATCACTGATCTCAGCTGTAGATCCTGTAGCAACACTGGCCATCTTCCATGCCTTGGATGTTGATCCAACATTAAACATGTTGGTGTTTGGCGAGAGTATTCTTAATGATGCAGTCTCTATTGTCATGACCAAGTAAGCTTGTGGTAATAGGTCATATATTCATAATCTCATGATTAAACTGAAACAATCGTGCAATGGAGGCTTGCTTGGAATAATCTTTCAAATGCAAATGATGTGAAAACATGTTGTATGATAATTATCCACAGTTATAGTTTTCATTGCAAGGTAGTTGCATTTTAATCCTCAGAATAAGAATATTATCTATTACATAACTTTCATGTTGTGAGAATCATTGTTTATATATTTTAAAGTCGCCACCACCACCACCGTATGGCACTCTAACTTTGTTATCAATGATTTCTCTTTTGCAGTACCATTCTTGAAATGGGGGCTGCAAAATATGCAGAGAGCAGTTCTTTTGAGACCTTCTTTTCAGCTGTGGGGAATTTTCTAGTCATGTTCTGTGGATCAGCAGGCATTGGAATATTGTTTGCGCTGATAAGTGCTTTGATATCCTTCAAAACTAACCTCACCTTAGCAAAGTTGAAGTTGCCTTTGATTGTTTTTATCTTAATTGATTTAAAGTAAAGAACATCCTGATCATTTAGCGAGGTTATAGTCAGATTATTTCCTTGACGATGTCACCTTTTGAAGCATGTTGATTTACGCAGCACTCCATCTTTAGAACTTGGTACCATGCTGATATTCTCTTATGCACCTTATGGCTTAGCAGAAGGTCTTAAACTATCAGGTAAGCTCAACTGCTTAAGATGACCAGGTGTTGGGAATTTGCCTTCCATGTCTATAGCTACATGTCACAGGTTTACTTGCGTTCACTTGCATTTGTCGTTGATAAGGATAGCAAATCTTAATGTATAGGAGTACTTTGCTTAACCTTTCTCTGCCTTGTGGTAGAGATTATCGATAAAGTATTAGTCAGAGAAATGAACAAAAACCTGACTTGTATGGAATAATAGATCTCAACTTTTGTCCATGTGCACAAGCAAGCAGGTTGTCTTTCAAGTTACTTGTGATGCAACAGCTGAAAGATCACCATGAAAATCTCTAGAAAAATTTAGTAATTGTCACATTTGCTGCATTGTGTGACCCTTGTGTGTGTAAGGCATATCTTGGCTTCATCCTTAGCTATAATGGTGCATCGCACTTCAATTTGATTTATTATGAAGCAACAATTTATTCACATGCCTGCAGTGGATTTTCATCAAGCTTTATCTCACTTCACCTTCATGTAATCTTACCTTTTTTTCTTTTTGTTCAACTGCAGGCATTATGGCTATTTTGTTCTGTGGCATTGTCATGTCACACTACACCCATTTTAATTTGTCTCCCATGACACAGATTACAGTGCAACAGATTTTCCGCACAACAGCCTTCATGGCAGGTATATACATGTTATTTCACTTCTTTTCTAAACCTCAAAAAGTCACTTTGTTCTTGACGACTGCTCAAGGCTCGACAAAAGTGCTGTCCAGTTGTCCAGGACAAGTAGATTTTCATTCTGGGCATTTTGGGCAACTTTTCATTCTCACTTGCCCGATGGGCAAGGGATCAGGTAAGTCATCTGTCAACTATGTCATTAAAAGAGCAAACTATGGCTTGCCCGGAGCAAGTAAAATTTGAGAGTTACTCGTCCCAAGGGCAAGCTGGAATTCAAGTTTTTTTGTAGCCCTGTAGATGTACAGTTTTTAGGATATTTAACAACAGTCAGTTTCCTCTATGAGATGCACTCGCAAGGAATCATACTAGTTGTATTCACTAAAGCAAATATCCAGTCCAAGATGATGAATACAACAACCATGATTCCCTGTGGGCACATTACTCATGCTTTAGTGTGCATCATCAGATTATTATGGACAAGGGAATTTTTGAAAGAGGCGTAAAAGTAGCTCTAGATGCAGCTCAGGGCAACTCTTTGCCACTCATTAGCTGTTAGATATGCTGCCTAGTTTTTTTGTTGTGTTTTGGAGAAAGACAGCTGGCAGCGCATTATTTCTTATGAAGCATCATAGGTATATGATAGGTTCCCAATAGGCCTATGTTCACTAACAGGCTTCCTGGAATTGTGGCAGGGCAGTCTTACAATTTTTTTGTGGTGACAAGGGGGGTTAACTAGTGATCAACTGTTCTTACATCCAGGAGAGTGGCTATATTTTTAGTCACTTGGTGCTTTGGCTCAGAAACAATTTAGTGTGATAGGTTTTGCTATTACTGACTATTTGTGCTCCTTTTTATTTCAGAGACATGTGTATTTGCTTATCTAGGAATGGCAATTTTTAGCTTCAAACATCAGTTTAGACCAGCATTTGTCATATGGACTATAGTAAGTAACATAGTATGTCTACTTGTTGTTTATAATGCAGTTATTACATTTACTTTGTTCTTTGAATTTTATTTCACTTTTTAAGTAATAGAGAAGACTTAAAATAACTTAGTTTTAGTTCACTCTTAGGAATTCACTGAATTCACAACCAAAATGTTTCCTTTGTAGAAATTGTCATGTTTTGGACTTAGGGAAGTATTTTCCTTTACAGTTGTAATAAGGGAGAGTTTGGCAGGGCTAAAACTCTGCATTCAAGTCTACAAGTCTAATGGCTTTCATAGCATGAAACCACAAGGAGTATTTCTACTCCTCCCTAGATGGCATGCTAGGTTTCCACAGGGGTTACCACAGCATTTCATTTGCTTGTACCAATAATTTTTTACTTAGGTGGAGGGAGGCACTGTCAGATTAAACTCACCTCCCCAAGAGCTTGACACAGCAATTTCTGACCAGGGATCAAACCCATACCATTCGAGTTGCATAATGCACAGAGATTCCAGACTGACTTTTATTTCACAGTCTATAACTATTTGTACTTGACAACACAAGAGTGGTTCATGTGATTACATAGTCAATTACACTTCTTTGCAGAGAGATGAGATGTTATTAACTATTATTTCTACTTTGCATCATCATCGCATTTTTGCGAAGTCTTGATGACCAGCTCCTTAGAAATACAAACTGAACTTCTTTATGTGTCCTCTTAATCTTTAGATTCTTTGTTTAAGTGGACGAGCAGTGAACATTTTCCCGCTGTCCTCTCTTGTAAATCAGTTTAGAGATGTCAGAATTCCAAGGAAGACACAATTTATCATGTGGTTTAGTGGTATGTTTGAACTGTTTGACGTATAAAACCAAACCTGGAGGTTTGTTCCCTCCATTAACCAGTTGTTAAAGTAAAACAACTCATATTACATCCCGGGGGAGGAGGGGCACTACCTATAATGGCCTTCACAGGGGGGGGGGGGGGGGCTCCGCCAAAAGGTGTACCTTTTTCAGGCTTCAGGTGTATCAAAGGGTTGGGATTTCACAAGTTGAGGTGTATAAAAGGTTAGGGAAATCTGTCATTTAGTTATTTTAAAGGGCCTTTAATTACTATATTTTGAACAGATGCACCTTATGGTTGTATCATTTCATTTATTAGGCACTACATGAAAATGACAAGAAGGCTTACTTTGGTTCATCTCTCTCTTTCTCCTGTCTCAGAGACCATTACTGAATACTTGCGTTATTTTACACTATTATTATTATTATTATTATTATTATTATTGTTATTGTTATTGTTGTTGTTGTCGTTGTTGTTGTTAATGTTATTGTTGTTATTGTTATTGTTGTTGTTGTTAATGTTATTGTTATTGTTGTTGTTGTTGTTATCATTATTATTATTATTATTATTAGATGGAAGTGTTTCCACGAAGTTTGCAGATCACAGAAGAACATAAGCAATGTAACTGTACATTATATTCAGTAATTTGTTGTGTTAATATATTTCTAGGTTTGCGTGGTGCTGTGGCGTTTGCTCTTGTTCTTCACCTCCAGTTGGATGATGAAAAGCGCCATGTTCTTATCACATCTACACTCATTATTATTATGTTCACAATTCTCTGTTTAGGAGGATCAACTCTTCCCTTATTAAAGGTGTGTAGAGTTTTAGATGCTGGTCGTGTTTTAACGTTTGTTCGTAGCTAGATCAAGTAGTGTCGGAAGTAGTGTTTTTCTTAAATTGTTTGGAGGAATTTCTGACAGTATCTATGCTTTTTACTGGGCTTGTCAATGTCAATATGACTAATATGGCTGATATACCCCAGTAGTATGGAAATGGTGCATTGTTGGTGCTGAGCTGATTAAAAATACGGACTTTTTTTATTTTACCTTTTTTTTTATCTACTTTTGCAGTTGCTAAAGGCCGATCAAGGGTTGGAAAAAGGTTTAACACTCAGTAAAACACAAACAGAGGTGTGTTATCAACAATCTCATTAAACAGTAATGCAGTCAGTACGTTTGTTTCATCGTTTCTACAGTGTTATGAAAGACAAAAAGCAGGCTGTTTTGGATTTGAAATTAAGTAACCCGGTGATGTTGTTGATTGACAGGGTAAAGCAGTAGATGCTGATCAACTAACAGATGATGAGTGGAGAATAAGCAGCAGAAAAGCACTCAAAGGCTTTACACGGCTCGACGCTAAATATTTTATTCCATTCTTTACTAGAAAGTTCACAAGAAAGGTGCGTGAGGCGATTGCAGTGCTGTTTAGTTCTTGCATCAGATTGCTTCTGAACTTACAATGGGTTTGTCCCTGTTCTTTCAGGAGGTCCGCGATGCGCACGAAGAGATGCAGCGGCTAACAAGTCAGTTATACAGCGAGGTACACAGCGACCTGGCCTCTGAGGACGACGAGGCAGAGAGCAGACTGTAAGAACAGAAGAATGAGGAGACGTTTGTCCTTGTAAAGTCTTTGGTCATAGACTTGAGAAAGGCGCGAATTCCAAAGAGTCACCTTCGACTTTTTTGAGGGTTTCCCTTGGAAAAGAACACGTAGTGTCTCAAAAGAGAATTGGAAAATTCTCGTGTGAAGGTGACGCTGGTAAATGGTTGGGCACAACTTGAAGCACAAACCTTAGCCTTACAGCTGACAGCGTTCCTGTTTTATTGCTGTAATCATTTAGTGAGCCATTTCGAAGTAAACAAACTCAATATTTGGTAGATTTTTCGGCCAGTTTATGGCAGACGTGACTTAGTTTGCCAGGCTGGCTAAGTGGCGTACTAAGCTGTGGCCGGTAAATCTGGTAAAAACCATTCTCACAGGACAGGATTGTGCTCCGCGCCATGTTAAGATAGCGAACCCACAATACTTTCACAATTGAGCCCAATAAGAGAGAAAAATTGAATAGAATTTTCACAGCCTACATCAAGTTTGTAGGTTTTGCTATCAGTAGAGTTTTAATATATCAGAATCTATCTGTTGGCCAGGGAGTGCATTTTGATCATTTTATAAGCCTGGTTCACACTAGTGCAATAATGACAGGTGAAGCAGTATAAAAAACAGATCAGGTTTTCCTCATGTTTTTCCTTGGCGCGGTAACGTGAAGTTGACTTGACTTTTCTTTTATGTTATGCTTATGTCATTACATTCCTGCTTTGTTGTTACGTTGTGTTGTTCGTACCGGCGGAAAATGCCAGACGTTGCCGCTATTTCGCTAGTGAAAACAAGGCTTTAGAAACATGGTTTTACGTAACTTAAAATAGTCAACATGGCTGTTATTTATCGTGAAGGAAAGTGAAGCTATTTCAGAACTAAATTATCGCTAATGGCTGGTTCATTAGCTGATCCAGTAAAGAAAGGGCCTGTCAGTGCAGGGCCGGGTTGCTGGAAAGCCGGTTAACGCTAACCCAGGATTAAAAGTTAACCGAAGTATTAATTTTTCTTGTATAAAAATGTTTTTTACTGGTAACGTTTTGTGTATTTTGAGCTTAGTGAAGCTCAAAACTGAAGGACAAACATTATAAACAGAAAACGTCACCGAAAAGTTACAAAACTAAAATCAAAATTCTTGTTAATCCAGGGTTAGCTTAATCGAGTTTTGAATATCCGGGCCCAGAAGAATAAGGATTGAAACTCCTTTCTCTATTATTTCCTAAGACAACCATGTCTAAAGGTCTGGATAGTAGCAGACATATTAAAATTTTGAGAAACAACACAACTTTTGTTAAAAACATGTTTCATTATCATGTTTCCTTTTGTTCTTATAGTCAATTAGCATTTTGCGTACACTATATATTCAACTCTGTACTTTGTAATTTAAACTGAAGATGACAAGATTTTGTTGAAACATGTTTTTAAAAAACGTTGTGTTGTTTCTCAAAATTTTAACAACCATGTCTAAAAAAAAGATAAAAATATTATTTAAGCGCCATTTTAAGGTTGAATTGTACATACAATAGTTATTACGTTCTTTTTTCCCTGGCGATGATGTCTTTTCTTGGAAATTTACTTACACTCTCACTCCGCGTTATTGAAAGTTTTAACGCTAAATTAGGTTTGTTATATATGTACATAAAGGTTTGTGTTATCCTTTATAAAACTCGTCAATGCACTTGTTTTATATTTATTTGTTAGAACTTTGTAAATTGTAATGTTATAAAGTTAGCTTAATGTTTCGTTTAGAGTAGCTTGACTAAAGGTCTGCACACAGTTTTCCTGGCATGACCATTTTAGCGAACAAGGTCTGTTGCGGGGAAAAATTTTGCCCCTGCAACATGTTGCATGAAATTCAGCTGGTTTGAATTCATGCTTCTTGAAGCATGGACAAAAATGACTGTAATTTTCAATGTCGCATTGTGTGCTAGAAATAAACCAAGACCCGCTTGCTGTGCAGGTCCCGTGTGCATCAACTTGCGTACTGTGCCTCCAACATGCGTCCTATGCACAAACGAAGGGGGTGGTCCCGCTACACGTCCCGCAACACGTCCCCATGTGTTTGGCCGGCAACTAACTTCTCAAACTATAATGGTGTAAATTTTGATGTCTGTCACGCCGATGGTGGGTTTTTGCTTCGAGTCGCCAGGTTTACGTTCGTTTTGATACACATCTAAAATCGATTCGCTGAAAGCCTCCGCAAACGAGACCAGGTCAACCTTCATAACTACAAAGTTCATTAATCGACAATAAAGAACTGTTACTAAGTCAACCCTTGTCGGGCCGCAGTTTGGCAGCGCGGTGATCAGTTCCAATGCGGCAACTATGTCCATAACCACCAGGCACAAGTGGAGGAACTGAATGACGGCACTAATTACCTCCCATGCTAAGGCGAGGGCAGGATAGGATATCTTCCAACCAGGCCATTGTTGACGCGGTAACTATATACAGTTATAACTTAGGTTGATGACGGATTACTCACTTAATGGCACAACAACAACAACTAGCTTTATTTACATGACCTTAACTACATACGGCACAGTGTTGCAAAACCTTTGTTTGTAAACTAAAACTAAAGCAGTAACGGCTATCAGGAACATCTAGTGTTCACGATGTCGTTACTGTTTTTAGAGATTGTTTAAAATTTCGAACGATAGTTTCTATTTTTCTATAAAATTCATCTCTTAGAGTAGAGTATTTTAATGCAACACACCTGCAATACGTAAGAGATTGAGATTCGTCTTCAGTTTGATTAGATTCACAAATAGGGCATAGTCTGTTAATCCTTTGTTGTTGATCATATCGACCAGTTGAAATCCATTAAAGTAAACAACAGCTTGACCACTATGTTGAAGCTCAAAAAAGTGGAGTTATAACCCAAAATAAGTCCTTGCCTATATAATAACACTAATAATAATAATACTTAATCCTCTTAATTAATTAAAATATATTAATTGTAAAGGTTCAAGAATTAGGAATTGCCACGCGAAGAGTCTTCTTGCAGGCTAGACTTCGATGTGATTACACTAACGACCAGGGAACGTATGCCATCGTCCGGAAGGTCATGGTCTTGCCGTTCCTGCCAGCAGAGGAAATTCCAGGCATGTACGCACGCCTAGAGGGAATTGCAGAGTCACCAAAGATTCAGGACTTCATGCAGTACGTCGGCAGAACCGGGATCACGAGCGGAACATGGCCACCGTCATCGTGGACTGTCTTCATGAAGTCAACGACATAGAGGGCTGGCCTTCGAGCAGGCTCTCATGCGTTGCGTCGCTAGAGATGGGTCAGCGAGCGAAGCGAGCTGGTGAGAATCTCGTGCCAGGCCCCTCACCAGCTCGCATAACTCGCTGACGCATCTCTCGCGAGTTTGCTCCTGCCGCAGCGCATGAGAGGCTGCTCACAGACTACCTTGGGCTTGTCTGCGAACGCAGAAGTATTACCGCAACCAGTTGACAGCCAGAAATACGTCTGCGTTCGCAGGCTAACCTTGGGCTGAATCGCCGCGCATCCCGCAAGTCGCAGCTTTCGCTGTACCTCCTGATCGGTTTGTTCCTCCTTGAGGTTCGTTTGACCATAGTTGACTATGGTTTGACTTCGCTTCAGTCAGGCTCGTTTGTGAAATAGTTACGGCGTATTTAGTGGAAGAAGTTCCGGGACCTCCAGACAAGGGTCTTCGCCTTATCGGATGAGTTTAACTCTGGAGACCGCAGTGCAAGAAAGTTCGTTAAGGCGTGCTCCTACCTTGACGACCCAACAGCTTCCCAAGTCGACATTGACCTCAGTCGACTTCCTGTCATCACGTCAACATTGCATTACGTTTGAGATTGCACGATACAGGCCAAAAACGGGTCTTTAGGAGCCACCACCACATCTTTAAAAGTTATGACCTTTAAAAGCAATGTCTTCACAATGCCTATAAAGTTTTTTGTTATTTGTCCGCGGGAAACTGGATAATAAATTACTTCGATTGCTGTCGGATGTGATGCGAAGATTAAGGTGCTTTCCTTTGGGGTGATCTGGATCAGGATCAGTGATCCAGGGTCACCGGCTCCGGATCATGGTGCATCAAAGGAACTGATGAATCCATGACCAGAGTGGATTCATAGGTTCCTTTGATGCACCATGATCTGAGCCTGATCCAGATCACCCCAAAGGAACAAAGGAACGCACCCTAACACACTTTCGTTGAATATGGAATATTTCTTCTAGTTTACTTTTGCTACGAAACAGTGGAAGTTTGTATTGAATTGACTTTAGAATGATGTGTATCGAATCGACTTTATATGTGTATCGATTCGACTTCGATTTGCATTGAAACGACCAGATATCACGGTCGCCATGAAACGCTTTCAAATTAGAGTCACGATCGATAAAGTAAAAGAGAGTCGGCTTAAGTAGTTCACTTTTACCAAACCCCACTAACATTACAAGGAACTAACGTTTTAGGTATAATTAACTAAATAAAGATACAATTCAGGTTTGTTTTTAGTGAGAATCAGTTGGAACTTTGAGGCTCGTAGCGTTCGTCTCTATCTAACTGTACATTGTACTTGTTGTAACATATTGGCACGTGAGAATTAGCACCTATTGTATATTATATTTTGTGTACACATATTTAAGTAGGATAGCACATTATGTAAATGTAGAAAAGCACACACATCCACGTGGTGTGTATGAACAAGCAGAATAAACCTATTCGACAACACACTACACTTGTATTTGCTGTTGAGTAGATTTTTTTGCCAATTTGATGTTGGATTGATTTAAAGTTAAAAGAAAACAAATCACAGGCAATTTGTGCCGTTTTTCGTAAACGTCAATCTTGAAGTGTCTCTGATTTTGGCTCGGTATGACGGCTATACAAGCTACCAAATACATAGATCCCAAGTTGCCGTGCGTCGGTTCAGAGATCACAGATGACGTCAAAATAAGGTAAAAAAAAGTGACATGAGGCGGTAGCCGAATGTTTCAGCAATGTTCTGAGCACGGCGTGTCTAAAATACTGGTAGCTAGTAACTGGTAGCAGGTAACTGGTAACTGGTGGCTGGTAACTGGTAACTGGTGGCTGGTAACTGGTAACTGGTAACTGGTGACTGGTAGCTGGTAACTGGTAACTGGTCACTGGTCACTGGTCACTGGTCACTGGTCACTGGTCACTGGTCACTGGTCACTGGTCACTGGTCACCGGTCACTGGTCACTGGTCACAGGAATTTGGTTAGGTAGGACCAAAACGCATTATTTCCAATCAATTTACAAAAACTTTAATTCCAACAAAAAATAACATAACAATAGAGCCCAACCAACCGTTGACAGTAAGTAATACATGTATCTAAAACGACTTACAATATATTTTCACATTAACCAGACTATGACCCACGGCGTTTGACATTTGGACGTTACTCATCCGACAAGCAGATATCCTCTAAATGAGAACACAGCTGGTAAAAATAACGAACCTGTTTCAATGGCAATGTGTTTATAAAACTTACCTCGTGTCGAAACTCATTTCTTAGAGGGCACTGTCAGCGACAATCGTTCCAATCTTGACGTGCACAGAATCCACACAGAAATACTCAGCGCCGTGCGATCTTATTACAACCCTGGTGAAATATGACCAGCCACTACCCGCCACCCACTACCATTTACCTTTGTATATTAAAATTTGTTGTTGAATGAATAACTTGAAAGAGTGACGAAAGAAGGAATCATGAATGAAAACTTTACTTCACTTCGTATTAAATATAGCAAAATTTACAGTAAAAAAAAAAAACCAAAAAAAAACGCGTGTGTGGACAAATAATCTTTTTTATAAGTGTACTAAGGTACATTTAGTTTACTGCATCGGTAGTAAGGGACTTTCACGGTATCAAATCTATCAGACACCAGTCACCAGTCACCAGTTACCAGTCAACAATTACCGGTGACCAGCGACCAGTGACCAGTGACCAGTGACCAGTGACCAGTGACCATTTACCATTTACCATTTACCATTTACCAGTTACCAGTCACCAGCTACCAGTATTTTAGACACGCCGTTCTGAGCACATTTTGAAGTCTTCTGTGATCTATTTCTGAACAGACGAACGGCAACATGGAACCTATTTGTTTTATGTCAAAAAAGTCTGCATGCGAGCGATAGGGCCCATCAGGCCGGAGCTTATCCCGGTTTCTATAGCGTGAACCAACTAGGAATATTCTACTCCACCCTGGATGGGATGCTAGTCCATCGCAAGGTTACCCTCAGCATTAACAATACAGTACTACACCTTTTGCTGTTCATTTACAGAAAATAAACATTCATTTGTGTCCAAATTTCTTTCTTTATGGTCAATAAACTCTCATTAACACCAATATGACCTTCATTTGCGCGTAAGGAACGTTCAAGAATAAATTTACATATGCATTAACATTCAAAATCATCAAAAGAAAAACAATACCTTCATTTGACATTCATTGACTGTAAAGGTATTTTCGTTTTGGTCGAAAAAAAATTCGTTGTCGCGAAACGACAATCATTTACACTTTAGGACAATCAGTTTTCAACAAAAGACTTTCAATAACACAATTTGCATGAGAACTAACATTCAGTTGCATTATTATGCAACCATATCCATGAAGGTAACAATCTTTAATGCGGCGAGACAAACATTACAGCCAGAATAACATTTATTTTTGAAAGATAGAATATCAAATTCGCTGAACGATTTATCATTCAATTGCCTCACTATTGAGGCATCGTGGCAAATACGTTTGCATGAAACGAAACCACTGTCCACATTTAGCTGCCGTAATGGTACCAATACATATTTCGTTGTAGAGCTTGCTGCAACAGCTGCGTGCGATAATTTCACAGAGCAATTCCCTGGCGTCTTGCTTCGTCTCTTTTGACATCTTCAAAGGCCCTGACTATCCTTTCGCGGTGTTCAAATGAGATTCTACAGTATTTCTTCGTGGCATTTCTGGAGAAATCTAACTGTCACTATGACACACGTATACTGTAGTGCGCCCTCTGAGTTGTACGCAAAAAGTTTCATAAGTGGCCGAATTTACATATATCTGGAAGGGAAGGATTGTGACAATATGTCTTTAAAAAAAGTACATATGGTCCCTTGTTCTATAATCAAAATTTCGAGGAAAATTGGGCGAGATATCTCTGTTCAAAAGAACTGCGCGAATGAGCGATTGTTTTCTCTTAACGTTTGGTGAAAACACGGTAATGTTTGTCTTACCGCACTAAAGATTGTTACCTTCATGGATATGGTTGCATAATAATGCAATTGATTGTGAGTTCTCATGCAAATTGTGTTATTGAAAGTCTTTTGTTGAAAACTGATTGTCCTAAAGTGTAAATGATTGTCGTTTCGAGATAACGAATTTTATTTCAACCAAAATGAAAGTACATTTACAGTCAATGAATGTCAAATGAAGGTATTGTTTATCTTTTGATGATTTTGAATGTTAATACATATGTAAATGTTATTCTTGAACGTTCCTTACGCTCAAATGAAGGTCATATTGGTGTTAATGAGAGTTTATTCACCATAATGAAATAAATTTGGACACAAATGAATGTTTATTTTCTGTAAATGAACAGCAAAAGGTGTAGTGTTCCCGGCCAGGGTTCGAACCCAGATCGTTCTATCCGGAGTTGAGCGTACTAACCATGAGGCCACCGCGCCTCCACTTTATGTCAAAGAAACCAAAAAAGGTTAATGTCGTCATCTATGCGTCTGTCCGCCAATAGATCGTAAGTAAGAACCAATCAAAATGCGAGGGTAGACTTACTATATAACAAGTTATCCATCAAGCTCGGCGCAGCCTCACTGAAGACATCTACCATTGCCTTGAATAATAGATGTCTACACGCAGGGTAGCTCCTCACGGAATAGTAGAATCTCGGTTTTTGGTTTTGCCTCGGTAACTAAGTGTCGATAGAATCCTCAAACGCGCAGTCGAACTGTTACAGCCTAAACACCTTAAAATTTAGAATGCTGCTGTGTTATGGTTTGAATATGGATTCTGGGCATGTTCCAGGGAGCATGTTGATAACTGGAGTAGCGCCACACCAGGGCATGCGCAAACAAGCAAACGACAACAAACAGTCTAGTTTCCATTTTCTTTTTTCTTTTCTTTCCTTTTCTTTTTAAGTAGATAGTGGCTTTTTTACTGATTCCTTTTTCAAAAGTTCTGATGGATCTTCAAATCTGAGAGAGAGCTCTGAAATAGCAGTCTTTATAGCCGAGCAAAAGTTCAATTTTTGTCGCAAGCATGCCAAGGAGCGTTTACCCTAGGGTTATATAATGTGCCGGTATCAGGGGCGGGGGAGAACACTCTGCGACGCCTGGCACTTTTTGTGTATCTGAATCATCCAACAAAAAATGACGTCACATCCGGTAAAAAAGAGCGCTGAGCGGCAAAATCAAATTTGAACATGGCATAATCGTTCTCTCAGTAAGTAAAATGGTAATATTTTGCAATCGGCCGGATATTTTTAACGTTTTATTTGGCCACGATAAACAAAATTTTGTCTTCCTCCTCGTCATATCAGTTTGTTTGAAGGACAGGGTAATTATTTATTCAAAAACACGCTGTTTTGAAGGCGTGTTTTTTACGAAATGTCACCATTTCTTCCTCGCTGAATTCCACAGGAGTCATCGTTTGTGTGGAGATAATGAATTCTAGGTAAGTTGCACTCAATTCAAATATCCTATTCTCTTAGGTAGGCATTACACTAAGAAAAATGCACAATGACAGGTTTCTAGACATGGGGGAACCTTATTAACAGAAGCGCCTTTTTTAAAATTTACTGTTGTCAAACACTCGAGAGTACTTGAGTGCTGTTAATCGTATCACTGCAAGAATAGACCCACACACATAACGCGCTTTGCATAACTTTCTTGCCGATCGACACTAACACAAACTCGTGTGTTTGCTCATGACTCAAACTGATGCCATAAAATATGTTACGATTGGTTAAGAACCTTAAACAAGATATGTTTTCCCTAAGCAATCCCTTAATTGATAAACGCTTCGTTACAGGCAGGCCGTGAACCCCTTAAAAAAAAGCAAGAGGATTAGTTTTAACGGCGATTAAGTAATTTGGACATGTCGTGGTTGTCTCTCATTTATAATCAAATTTATTTTTCCGTTTCAACAGTGTTTGACGTCAGCAGCGCTAAGTTCCAATACCCCCCCCCCCCAACTGAGGTCAAGCATGCACCTTTAATTTCTTCAAACCCTCTCATTTGCCCTGTTTGCAGACCAAGTTCCTCATCTATTAATCCCTGTCATATTGGCAACCCATTTTGAAAGGTTACTAAAAAGTTGTGCATTATATTTCAGTGTGCTTTCTCTTTGTAATCTTACATCAAGATATTTCAATCCCTAAGGAAACGAGAGAACACTAGCAATACTGACAATTTTCAGTAATTCATCACTTTCAATATGCCATCTAAACAAATTGTTTGTAAACAGTAGTGAAATTTCATGCCCCCCTAGCCATAAAAGGAAGTCTGGGAACAGGCAATAGCAACAATGACACTGCCAGGCTGATGAATTTTACAAGCTAATGAACTCATGTCTAACAATGATGGGTGATGATGAAGCATGGTGCAGTGAAACTGAAGAATCAGACTGTGAGTAACATTGATAGAGTCAGTGTCGTGAGAGTGATGCTAGTGTCTGTGAACTTGGACCAGATCAGCAAAGAAAAGGTTTTGTACTAGAAATTGACAGAGAGCAACAAGTTTGTGCTAAAAAACTGAAGAAGCTGGCTCAGACCAGTCTTAAAGCCAGCATCTACTTACAGTACTTGTCAAGAGTTCCTGATTTGTGTATGTGGGAAGGCTCTCTGTAATGAACTATATGGGGTGGCTCAGCTCACGATGAGTACCTATTTCAGGCTTCAGGTATAAAATTAATGATAGGGATTTCACAAGTTGAGGTGTATGAAAGGGTAGGAAAATCTGTCATTTAGGGATTCCATTCTTCTGGTTCTAAAATGTTGTTGAAAAGCTCTCATTTACTCTCCTCAGCCAGAATGAAGAGATTCTATAATATTATTTATTAACTTTTTTCCAAGGGAATAGAAAAGGGATGCAGTATTCTTAAATAGGTTTGTTAAAGGGGTACATTAACCCTTTTGCAATGTAAGGTCGACAAAAGAGATGCCATTTCTATCAAAATGGTACAAATGTATACAAAAGGGTAAGGGGTAATGGACCTTGAGATAAGACCTTTCCATTTAAAACTTTGTAGAATACCCCTCCCCCCCTCCCCCTCCCAGCTTGTGAAACAAAGATGTTCAAATTATTGTTTTGTGAAAAAAGGCAATTATTAAAAAACAAAACAGTGCCAAGAGATTAAGTGATTGTCAATGCAAGTTTCCATTTGTATTTTGAATTAAAATGGGTATAACATGATCCTCAAGTATACTATGCAGCTTCACAGAGAGGCCCAAACTGATGATGAAAACATATGTTTTAACACTTAAAATTCTATTTTTGCTTCTTCCCTTGTACCTTGTGATCTTTGTAGGGAAATTCTGAAAAGGTCCCCACCCCCCCCCCCCAAAAAAAAAATTCAAATTTTATATACAAATCACTTTTTTATCTTGAAAATGGTCTGAGACAACAAAACATTTTTATGGCTAGCTAAACTACTTATTAGGAAAATAAAAATGTTCAAGGAAAAAATGAACAGGAAGAAACAACAACAAATTAACTTTTTTTTCAGAAGAGCTACTACTTGTATATTTTTTTAACTTACATGTAGGTCAACATAATTTGTTTTCACAATTTACCACAAAAGAAAACACCACAGAAAGGAGAACTATAGTTGTGGCATCTGAGCTACATTTTTAAATGGAAACATTTCCCATAAAAAATTTCCAAATTATATTCTTACCAGGACAACAAAATACCAACTATATTTTGCAGAGAAGTATACTTAATTAATAAAATTGATGTAGTGAAATTTTCTATTTAATTTTTGTTCACCTGATCTTACAGAGTGCAACCTTTGGTTTAACTGGTTCACTTTACCGTTAAGCAATAATTAAATAAATCACACCAGAGTGGCTTTGTATCTTTATTATAATTCTCATTATCAGTAGAGAAATCACACTTGTACACTGGTCCACTGATCAATACTCTTACGTGTATGTTAAACATGGGAAAGCAGGTTGTATCATCGAATCATAACATTGTATGCCTGTGTGGGGTGTATATGCCAGGAGGTAACCACCTAAGAAAAGACAAACATAAATTATGTCATTGTTTCAATGACTCACCCTAAGTGGGCATTATGCTCATTACCACCTTAATAAACAAGATATATTAAAGTATAATTTTTAACCTTGCTTTAAACTTTTCAAACCTACAGTTTGTTTTCACTTTCAGAGAGGTTCTTAAATTCACAAGCACACCACCCACCCCCCTCAGCCCCAATTCCTACTCTCCCATAGCCAGGATCCCATTTCAACTCTCCAATAAATCAGTAATTTTTTTTCTAATTTCGGTCTGACTTAGATTCATCTCCACTCAGCCATGAAAGCAATGGTGGTAGATTTCTGTATATTTGTTGGTCTAGTTCACAGCTATTGTTCTCAGATTCCCACCTCCCTTTTGACAAAATTAAATTCCATTAAAAAATAAACTACAGTAGTTTAATCAAATTAATGCAGAGGCAAACATTGAACCAGAAAATACTATAATTTTGGTATGAACGATACCAAAGTATAACTTACATAATAATATCACATCTTTTCTATTGTAATTTAAGACAGTGCAACTACTAATAGATTGACCACAAAAACCTAAAAACATGACTTTATAAACACAGGTAAGTGAGAATATTGCCAGTTTTGCTTTTGCCACCAACCACTCTTCTTTTAAAAAAAATACATGGAAGATAATGACAAAGCAATAACAAAACCAGCCAACCAACCTCTGGCAATTCAATAAACACACCAAATTCCCCTGCAAAATTCTCTTCAACACCTTACAGTACATGTAAATGTCAGCAGCATAAATTCACCTCAATGATTTGGCATGCTACTATCATCAAATGTTTACCCCTTGATTCAGAATTTTTAGGAGTATCAAATAGAATTCCACTATAGATTACAAATGCTGTTTACCTTAACAAATATTTGCATTAATTCTGGAGATATTTAAGTTTAAAATGTGTAAAATATATGCAAATGAGGGGACTGATGATGTCATACACCAAACCCAATATTACATCAAGTGCAGACCATATATACAGCAGAGATCATTGAAACTTGGTAGCCTTATAGTTCTACAGGCAACACACTAATATGGCTATAAAAATATGTTCCCAATTGGCAACTCAATCTTTTCCAGTTCCCTCTAACCCAATTTCAATAATGCAGTGATTTTCAGCTTGAAAAACATTAGTCAAGACCATGAGGTGGCCAGAAAAGCCTAGAATATCAGGGAAGGTCTGAAATGCAGTCTGTTGCCATGGTAACAAAACTGTTAAGCTCATATTATGTAGCACATCTGCAAATTGCATCGTAATAGCACTGTCCCGACTGGAGCCCATGGTTCAGTAGTTTACTTGGACAATAAATTTCATAACTTTCCTGGGGGACTGGATGATCTAAATGGTATGTGGGAGACTCCCAGAATATTTGCAAGAATGTATGACTATCTCTTCACAGGTATTCATTAATAAATAAATAAATAAATAAATATATAAATAAATAAATAGACACTAACACTACTAACATGATTGAGTTTGGAAACTATATTTATTTTTAGTTTATGATATTTTGAAAAATTCCCCTCTCCCATCTAACATGCTGATCTTCTTTAATTTGGTACTTGTGCAGAGAGCTTTATAATGCTCCCTCATCATAGGCCTGCAATGCGTGCAGAGAGCTTTATAATGCTCACTCATCATAGGCCTGCAATGCGTGCAGAGAGCTTTATTATGCTCCCTCATCATAGGCCTGCAATGCGTGCAGAGAGCTTTATAATGCTCCCTCATCATAGGCCGGCAATGCGTGCAGAGAGCTTTATTATGCTCCCTCATCATAGGCCTGCAATGCGTGCAGAGAGCTTTATAATGCTCCCTCAACATAGGCCTGCAATGCGTGCAGAGAGCTTTATTGAAGGGGTGAGTGCAAAACCATGCTAAGTGACGATTTGGGTGAAAAAAAAAATTTTCGCGAAAGGGCTTGAATTTTTGCATGTGGTCTTCAATGTAATAGAAAAAGGCGGCCCTGTATTTTTGTCGCTGGTTTTTGCTTCGTTTTCGAGTTATAATGTATGCAAAAATACTTGGCTTTTCCTAGCCATGTCTTTAGGAGTTTATTTGTTGAACAGCAAACAGGCAGACTGTTTATAGTGTATGAAGTCAAAATCAAATCTCACAGCATATATAGAGCGGAAATCTGGGAACAGATTGTTTACATCGGCTATTGTGACGTGAGCACAACACGTGAATCGATTGAACGGCAAACGAAATACCATCGAACTAAAAAGAGATGTGCCGCATTAGAGCTCTGTCAACTAATATCTTAAGCATTGTGTTAAAGTACCTTGTGTGCCTGCCTGGTGGTTGAGAGGCATCATTAAGCCTCGATAAACCCGTAAGTCATCAGCACGTTTTAAAGAATCAAAATGTGTTCTGAAACTTCGAAGGTAGCTGATATACCGTAATCGTGTTATCGGCGTTCGAAGTCAGATCGAGCCAGGCAGCAAAGTCCAAGAGCAGTTCTTGCCCAAGAAAAATACCCTCTCGTGAGTTGTGGCCCATTTGCCAAGCGTTGCTAGTGTCAAAGTTTGGAAAGCGAGAACTGGTTTTTGACTTATAAAATTTGTCTTGTATCGACCGCCATGTTTTCCCGCGCACGAGGTATAAAGACCCTTCCCGGCATGCATTGCGATCACGTTCTGCTCGCGTTTCTCGAACTGGTAACTAGATTGTTTCGGCTTTTTTCATTTAAAGATAATAATGGCCAACAAGTAGCGATCGATTGTAACATAGATCTGTGATCCAGGTTGCTTTGATTTTATTTCATATCGGCATGATTTGTAGTGTTTTGAACTTCTGGGATCAGCGGACATGCAGATGTATGGAGACCCGTACGTTGCGCAGAAGGGTTAATTTGTTAAACTGTTAGGCGGTGCGTGACATAAAGCTACGATCGCGTTGGTCGAAAAATATGTATTTATCTCGTGATTTTTAGCCATTTAAGACGTTGCTGTATTTGGAAAAGTGCTTATTTGATGTTTATTTGTTCAGTGCAGATAGTCATTGTCCCAGATAACCAAAGTAAGTTCCAGATGTTAACACTATTTTCCGGCCGCCATATTTTACCTATTTAAACCTGAAATCAACATTTTTGAGCTTATACGTTGCGTGAAATTAACATTTTGCTGTTTTCTAAGTGAAATCAACATCCTTGCCGTCAAGCGCTAACGTGAAATCAGCATTTTGACCTATTTAGACCTGAAATCAACATTTTTGAGCTTATACGCTGCGTGAAATTAACATTTTGCTGTTTTCTAAGTGAAATCAACATCCTTGCCGTCACGCGTTAACGTGAAATCAGCATTTTGACCTATTTAGACCTGAAATCGACATTTTTGAGCTTATACGCTGCGTTAAATCAACATTTTGCTGTTTTCTAAGCGAAATCAACATCCTTGCCGTCAAGCGCTAACGTGAAATCAGCATTTTGACCTATTTAGACCTGAAATCGACATTTTTGAGCTTATACGCTGCGTGAAATTAACATTTTGCTGTTTTCTAAGTGAAATCAACATCCTTGCCGTCACGCGTTAACGCGAAATCAGCATTTTGACCTATTTAGACCTGAAATCGACATTTTTGAGCTTATACGCTGCGTGAAATTAACATTTTGCTGTTTTCTAAGTGAAATCAACATCCTTGCCGTCACGCGTTAACGCGAAATCAGCATTTTGACCTATTTAGACCTGAAATCAACATTTTTGAGCTTATACATTGCGTGAAATCAACATTTTGCTGTTTTCTAAGTGAAATGAACAACCTTCCCGTCACGGGTTAACATGAAATCAACATTTAAACCTTTTTTGACCTGAAATCGACATTTTTGAGCTTTTACGTTGCGTGAAATTGACATTTTGCTGCTCTCTAAGAGAAATCAACATCCTTGCCGTCGCGCGTTAACATGAGTCAACGTTTTAACCACTTTTGACCTGAAATCAATAAATTTGAGCTTATATAAGTTGCGTGAAATTGACATTTTGCTGGTTTCTAAGTAAAATCAAAGTCCTTGCGGTCGCGGCGGGCCGATCCTTTGTTATAATAAACCGAGGCGAGACTTCGACTTATAACAAAGGCTTGGCTTGGCTATTATAACAAAGGGTCGGCTCTGTTTATCATAACAAAGGCCCGGCTTCGTTTATTTGAAGACCTCGGCGGGAAAAGGGCGCTAGGTATTTTAATCAAAAGTGAACTTTGTCGAAAACGCTCCAAATTTCCCATACAGTTTTGTTTAGGTATGTTTAACAATGTCCCGTAGTTTTTCCGCTAAGCTTCGCTTCGTTTTCGAGATATTGCGTATGCAGAAAAACCACTCGGTTTTCCTAGCGGCGTCTTTATGAACGAAGCAAAAACCAGCGACAAAAATACAGGACCACGTTTTTCTATTACATTGAAGACCGCATGCAAAAATTCAAGCCCTTTCGCGAAATTTTTTTTTTCACCCAAATCGTCACTTAGCATGGTTTTGCACTCACCCCTTCAATTGATAACAAGGATGCTACACCTTGGCAACTCGTTGGCCAGGATATATTGCACAGTCTTCATATCAGATAATGGGTCTGTACATATTATTTATGTATTTATTAAACAGAGATCTCCCCATCCCTCCCTATGGAAATTCCAATTTTTATTAATACTTTAATTTCTTTAAAAAGTTTGGCTTTTGAGACCCTCCCCATCCCTGGAATTTCCAGTAATCTCCTTGGGGTGGGTATGGACATTTTCTAGAACCACACAATAAAACAAATAAACAAACTTTAAGATAAAATGTTGAAGTATAAGTCAGTGGGACATATATACATTGATCAACTTATAAAGACATGATTGATCATTGCAATGTACTATACACAACTTAAGCAAAGGTGAAATTATAGCCTGAAAAAAATTAGGTGTGAACTGGATTCTAACCCATGACCTCTGTGATACCAGTGTGATAACTTAATTAATTAAAGTTCTATGCTACAACATACCAAACTGCTAATTTATTATGAAGTGACACA
This sequence comes from Orbicella franksi, assembly GCF_964199315.1. Taxonomy (NCBI): domain Eukaryota; kingdom Metazoa; phylum Cnidaria; class Anthozoa; order Scleractinia; family Merulinidae; genus Orbicella; species Orbicella franksi. The sequence continues at coordinate 1,355,428 of NC_138157.1, forward strand.
GCTAAAGGAGAGTTGCCAAGAAATCAACTTTTTTGTGAATTCTAAGATCAATATGAGTCTTCTAAATTTAAGATTATTATACCTAACAAAAGGCATACAGTAGGGCACTACACTGTGTGCTCTCTCTACACACTCTTCCAGGCAGGATAGTAATACATATACATGTACTTTTTTTTTGTTTGGAATATACTGTTACTGCATGGTCATACAAGAGGTACTAGTTGCTGCTGAGTAGTCTTAAAATAAGTGAACTAAGTGTGACAAAATATCATGTATATTAAATCTGCACCAGTTTAGTACAATTTAATACCAAATTTTAATCAGCCGCAAAAAAAAATTGTTAGCACCAGATATTACATGTACTTTGTGAAGGCTTCTGGAGGGGTTATACTTTAATTTATAAAGTACCTGGCAGCAAGTACTATTTTGATTTACTAAAGCAAGACTGTAGTAAATGCTAAGAAAATGTGTTTTGTACATCCCAGAAAAATTGGGTGGGGGTCAGTGCAGCCCTCTTCACAAAAGTTAAACTCTTAACCTATTTATAACCATAATCTGCGATTTTCCCTACCCCATTTGTGACTGTTGCGACTGCTACAGTTGCCCTAAACATAAGTTTTGAAGGACTTTTGTTGATGGTCTTATCAATAATGATGAAAATTGAGGTAGCTTATTCTAAAAAACATAACAAATTAAAGACTAGAGGGCAAAAGCCTTACCCTAGAGTATTTATGACCAAAACGGCTGAATAACCATACCCTTTGGGGCTGCACAGCTGTATATAGCACATAGAGGAGAGTTCCCCCCCTCCTACTGCTGGAGCAGGAATCAAAATATCATTGCCTTGATGACATAATAAAGATAAAATCTCAAAATAATCAAGAGTTACATATATGCATGGGACTTCACTAACAAAATGATGCCTGTTGCTTGCTGTAAATTGTATATAAATTACTCCTACAATGTGCCAAAATTCTGTTAATCTGGTCACCAACAGGTCTCAAAAATCTGACTGTATAATTAATAAATAAGAAAATGACCGACTGAGATTTTGTTTGAGCCAGAATAGAGTGGCCATTATGATAATAACTAGGTGGCTGTGTTAACGGGGGTGGCTCTATGGTGAGGTACATTCCACAGTAGTGATAAAGATGACACTCTCAAACACCAGTACCCATAAAGAGTTTGGACAGTATATTTTGCATAATCAGTTGGAAGAGGAAGAGGGAAAATGGAAATAAAATAGAATGGCTCTTGTGTACCAGAGACAACCCTTTCCCCGAGTTACCCTGGCGGAGCTAACTTTTCACTTATTTCTTTGCAAAATTCAACCAACCGTTTACACAAGGATGACGAACCAGACTTGGGGGTGAGACAATTCAGGTGGGCAAGTTGACTCACCTTGGCAGCTAAAGTAACCAACAACTTTTCTTTGAGTATACATAAACACTTTGGCTCGCCTAACTGGAACAACTCTCAGCATGGCGAGTGTCACGTAATGCCTAGATTTAAGATTTAAAGCAGCAATTTGTATCAAAGAAGAGAAAATTAACTCAGCAAAACCCACTCTGATCAAATGAGTGAGGGAAACTTAAACAAAGAGGGATAGTTGCACATTTGATTATTCAATAGGAGTTACGAATAATCATGCAGGGTCAACTTTTACTCGGCCTACATGGGCTACATTTTCTCATACAAACACTTGATAAAGTTGCCTCAGGGGTAGGGTTATCCCGGGTACCCGAGACCATACAAGTGGGACCTGTGTTGCCTCAAAGAACACCCCCACGATTTTCAAAGGGGAAGGTCCATGAACAGGACCTTAACTTAGGGCAGCTTCAATGGCTTGGATTTGAATAATTGATTTAATTACTTTTAAAGAGGACTAGAACTCAAAAATCTTGCTCGAATTTCGATCCAGCGAGGCATAAGTTTCCATGCCGTGAATCAAGTTTTTACTGGGCGTTTTAAAAGCACTCACCAAAGAGAAAGAGACTGATGACCCCAAACTACCGATACATATGTACTGTATCTTACTGAAAACAACAATCTTCAACGAGAGATGTAGGAATGTGGGATACTGACCTTCAGCATGCGATCCAGCTTGTCTCTTCTACCAATACACGTGAGCCAAGAGTAACAAAAGTTCTGGTGACAGCGACTTTCGGAGCTAAACGGCTTCTGTTAATTATGTTCCCGTAGTACACAGTGCAAACTATGGCCAGCAATACTTCATCCAGGTTGTTGTTAACATTATAGGCTATTGCACTTATTGTTATCACTAAATCACGAACAACAAGAACCAAAAGTCGGAACAACACCAGTTTTACAAATGTGTAAAATTCGCCCGACGATGACGGAAGGCTCTCCGTTATTTTGCTTCAAAACAATAATAAACTTTTCTCTTTTCCCGAAATTTTTGCTTCAAAAGTCGAAGTAATGTGTCTGCAACATCCTTCCATACTCAATATAAAATGAAACGAAACTGATGGTTTACAAATAGAGGGAAACCACGAGTAATCGAAACGCCATTTTCTCGCTTTGTGAAACGAGCCGCGAAGCGCAGTTTAAACCGGATGTGACGTCATTTTTTGTTGGATGATGCCTATACGAAAATTTCAGGAGTCTTCTACCCCGCCCCTGGCCGGTATAGACAATGAGATTGCTTCTAGGTTAGTCCTCAGAAAAATAATTACATAGGAACTCTGTACTATTTAGTGGTAAGTAAAATGTTTCGTTTGGACTATGGCCAGTTGTATGACAACTTCATTCCCAGTGTCCTATCTCTTCCTGCTTCGGGAAGGACGGACCGGGAGGACTCTGGGAACGAAGTTGACTTAATGCCGTATACTACACTTTGCCATATATGACGTAGCTATTTATAAAGCTAAAGACAGCTGATGTATTGCGCTTCGCGATGCAATAGTTGGTGTTGGTGCAATATACATGTGGTTGGTGATTTCGTTCAGTTTTGGAACACGTTTCGTATTTTAAAGTTGCTTCTGTCGAGAAACGGATCTCAGTTCCATAAATCAGTCGTTGCACAGATGGCAGTGAGGGCACAATTTGAAAACAGTAATGAAGTGGGAGTTTTCTCGAAGCTGACAAATGCATATTGCCTGGTTGGAATCGGTGCATCCGAGAATTTTTACAGGCAAGAATTTAGTTCAAGTTAAGCCTGAGCCTATTAGCTTGAGTTTTTTCTCACAAAACTTAGTATTTGTAACGCTATTTAGGCAGATAGCCATTTTGTTATAAGGAGAGCATAATGCTGTAGAAATCACTATAAAGGAGATGGTCGGGAATTTATCTCCAAAGGGAATCATTTAAATTGCTCACAGGACTTTCGCTTCTTTTCTTTTGGAAATGTTCGAGATGCTGGCTGATTATGGAAACTTGGTTTGTATATCATAATGATCATAGTCTCGTGTTTTGGGGCAGACAGAACCTGAGCCGTAAGAGTTCCCTCAACAGAGGAAGTAAAATGAGTGCTAATATGCTTATCCTAATATCAGACGGTGTCCTGTACTTTTAAAGTGTATATGACAGATATTTTGTATTTGCTTGACTTAGTACAATCTGCATGAGATCGTGACATGGAAATGAAAATAAATGGTTAATGTTTTTCTGCACCACATTTTAGACAGCTGAAAACATGGCATTTCCCCTCCAAAACCACTGGGGTTCAGACCTAAGACTAGTCAGGCTTTGACATCAAAACAAGAGTGTAGGTCTACATATCTTTCGTAAATGTTTACAATTTTGAACCAAAATTGGAATTACGCTTGATTGCCTAACTCTTGGTGTATTTCATAAACTTTGTTTGTTTCTAATTGTCCGGTTTGAAAAATATGTCATAACAAATATTCTTGTTTCGATGTCACTGCCTGACGAGTCCCAGATCCTAACCCCCTGTGGTTTCTGACCCTACCAGAAGTGAAATTTCGTGTTTTCAGATGGCTGAAATGTGGTGAAAAGACAGCAATATCCTTTTTTTGGTTTCCAATCTACAGTCTTATGTAGATTCCATAAAACAAATAAAGAAATATCTGTCATTCAGCATATACACTTTATAAAGATTAAAATAAATTCTCCTTTTTAGAGGTAAATGAACTGTAAAAAATGTTCTACACTCTATCTCAGGTTGATCTGCAGAGAAAATACCAAGTTAATTAAATTAATGCTGAAAGAAGAATCTGAACAAGAAAGCCAGGTGAAAATTGTGGAACGCGTTAACTAATATGCTTAGGTGAACCTGGCGTGATCTGACATTTGGTTTATATCCTGGACAAAGAATAGAAGCCTCATTTGAAGTACAAGTTCACTGGTACTTTAACTAGTTTACCACATCAGCCTTTTCTTGTCAAGCTTCATTTATCTTGGTATGCTTATGTGCATGTCTCTGCAGCAAAGCCATGAGCCCTTACATCTAGTCACCAATTTGTTATTTCCTAAGGTAGCAAAATTCACATTTTCTATTCATTTTTTAGTGTGTTTGAAGGTGAACTCGCTGATGTAATTCCTGTGATTCGTACATCAGTAGCAGGATGCAGAATTATTGGGAGACTTTGTGTTGGTATGTTTATGTAACCAAGATTTACTTTTATCTAAAGTATATCATTATACAGTAATTGGAATAACTGTTATTCCTAAAAGACAGAAGAACACAGGTTGATTTCCCATGAAAACATTTACACACCGTAACTTAATTGTGCTGTCTGTCAAGCTGCATGTTCCCAAAGTCAAGTTGAGATCAACTTGTTGAGAGTGTTAGATTATATATATTACATAAAGTTGGAGCTACAATCCTGGACCAAAAAACTTGGGACACGAAACAAGTTCTCCCCTCCCACCACTTACAATGTTGAAAATCAAGTGATTTGTTTCCCTTGTGGTGTAAATGACATTGCAAGAGGCCCTCTTGAAGGCCCTCTAGACACTTGAACACTGTGAGTTTTGCGTGACTTGAACACTGCGAGTTTTTGCGTTACATTATAATTCATTGTGTCATACATGTAGTATGTTCAGCTTTCTTGTGCGAGCCTGCAATGCTTGTGGTTACAGTTGGCCGCCATGTTTTGTAAGGACAGAGATTTGGTGATTAAAGCCTAGTATTTCTGCAGGCAATCGTCTTTTCTCATTTACAACAATTTAATCACCAGTCTCGATGGACAAAGTACTCCGTCCGGAGCGCCTGGAAATGGACCCTAGCAGTGGCGAAGTTTCGAAAGAATGGCTTCATTGGAAACGAACCTTTGATAACTTTTTGGCTGTCCTACCACAAAGAGACCTTGACAAGCTCTCGGTACTGGCGAATTACGTTTCTCCCTCAATCTTTCAACACATCGAGGAGTGCACCGACTATGAGGCAGCCGTAGAAATATTACAAGCTCTTTTTGTGAAACCTCGGAATGAAATCTTTGCCCGCCATATCCTTGCCACGAGGTGCCAGCAACCTCACGAAACTTTGGACGAATTCCTCCAAGCTCTGAAAACACTTACCAGGGATTGCAACTTCCAAAGTGTCACTGCTTCTAAATATTGCGAAGAAAGCATCCGTGACGCTTTTATCACTGGTTTACGGTCACCTTCAATCCGCCAGAGGTTACTGGAGAATAATACGCTAGATTTGAAGGCCATATTTGATCAAGCTCGTTCTCTGGAATTGGCTATGCGTAATTCCGAGTCCTACTCTGGTCCTCCTTCATCTGTCAATGCAGCCATTCCACCCACCACTATGGTGGATCAGGAACAGATAGATCCCAGCACGCTAGCTGCGGTAGGATCAAATGGCTCACCTCAAGCGACTACTTGTTTCTTCTGTGGAAACAGCAACCATCCTCGTTCAAAATGTCCTGCCCGTGATGCAGTTTGCTCTAATTGTCAGAAGAAGGGCCATTTTGCAAAAGTTTGCCGTGGAAAGAAGATGAGCAAGAATAAAGTTTCAGCTGCAGCCTGGTCTCCTACACTTGCCACAGTTGGTGCCCCTGAATCCCTTTCAAAGTCTTCAGGAACTGTAATCATCCAAGGACTGGAGGTCAAAGCCCTCTTTGATAGTGGTAGCACTGAAAGCTTTATTCATCCAAGGTTGGTAGAGAGGGTAGCTCTTACCATTCATCCTTCATCTGGTACAGTATCCATGGCTACATCAGCATCTCATACAGTTAGTATCACCAGTACCTGTGTCGCTGATCTCTCCTACCAAGGATGTAAATATGCAGATTACAAACTGTCCATCTTGCCTGGACTTTGTGCTGACCTAATCCTTGGTCTTGATTTCCAATCCCAGCATTCAAGCGTCACTTTCTATTACGGGGGCTCTGAACCACCTTTGGCCGTCTGTGGTTTTAGTAAACTGAATATAGACCCACCTGAGCCATTTGCGAATCTGACTGCAGACTGCCATCCAATTGCCTCAAAGTCTCGAAGATACAGCCAAGAGGATTCCACTTTTATTGACGAGGAAGTGAAAAGATTACTCAAAGAAGGCATCGTTGAACCAAGCCTTTCACCATGGCGGGCACAAGTCGTAGTGACTAAAGACGAGAATCACAGGAAGAGGCTAGCGATCGACTACTCGCAAACAATTAACAGGTTCACACTTCTAGATGCTTTCCCATTGCCCAGAATAAGCGACATGGTCAACAAGATGGCCCAGTACAGAGTATTTAGCACAATCGACCTACGTAGTGCGTACCACCAAGTACTGCTTAAGAAGGAAGACAAGCCTCACACAGCCTTTGAAGCTCGAGGAAATCTCTATCAGTTCACTCGCCTGCCTTTTGGGGTCACCAATGGAGTAGCCTGTTTTCAGAGAGAGATGATGAAGTTTGTAGATGAGAATGATCTTGAGGCCAGCTTCCCTTACCTTGACAACGTTACTATTTGTGGCAAGGACTAAGAGGACCATGACACTAACATGGAACATTTTCTTGAAGCTGCCAAACGCAAGAACCTCTGTTATAACACTGGAAAGTGTATCTTCTCAACCCGGCGTCTCCCCGTCTTCGGATTCATCATCAAGGAGGGTACCATACGGCCAGATCCTGATCGTCTACGGCCCCTGCGTGAACTCCCTGTTCCACATGACTCAAAGTCCATGAGCAGGTGTCTCGGGTTATTCTCCTATTATTCACAATGGATCCCAAGGTTCTCGGATCGAATCAAGCCAATTGCTTCTTGCAGGTCGTTCCCTCTGCCTTCGCCAGCTGTTGAAGCATTTGAAAGTCTCAAGAAGACAATAGAAGAAGCTGTTGTCACCGCAATTGATGAGACCATTCCCTTTGAAGTCGAAACTGATGCGTCCGAAGTAGCGCTAGCAGCCACTCTCAACCAGAATGGAAAACCTGTCGCCTTCTTCTCGCGAACTCTTCAAGGCAGTGAACTGAAGCATGCATCCATAGAGAAGGAAGCCCAGGCCATAATAGAAGCGGTGAGGCATTGGAGACACTTCCTTACTGGAAGACACTTCATCCTGAAAACTGACCAGAAATCGGTGTCCTACATGTTTGACAAGCAGCACAGCGGAAAGATAAAGAACGAGAAGTTCCTGCGTTGGAGACTCGAACTCTCCTGCTTCAGTTTTGATATCGTCTATCGCCCCGGCAGAGATAATGTCCCAGCTGACACACTGTCCAGGACTACGTGTGCCATGGCCACTGAAGATTCCCTCTTTAAGCTTCACGAAGCACTCTGCCATCCAGGCATCACCAGGCTAAACCACTTTGTGCGAACCAAGAACTTACCTTATTCCCTCGATGAGATTAAGAAGATGACAAGCCGGTGCCCCATTTGTTGTGAATGTAAACCTCAATACCATCGCCCAGAGAAGGTTCCCCTTATCAAAGCCACTCAGCCATTTGAGAGGATCAACATCGACTTTAAAGGCCCTCTTTCGACAAATAACGGAAACAAGTACTTCCTTATGGTTGTTGATGAGTATTCCCGGTTCCCATTTGTTTTCCCATGTCCTGATGTATCCACGAACACAGTCATTAAGTGCCTTACATCGCTGTTCTCACTTGTTGGAATGCCAGCATATGTCCATTCAGACCGCGGAGCTTCATTCATGAGCAGAGAGTTACGGGAATTCCTGTCTTCAAAAGGAGTAGCTTCAAGCCGAACTACCAGTTACAATCCAGAAGGAAATGGGCAAGCAGAGAGATGCAATGGTGTGATATGGAAAGCAGTTACTATGAGTTTGAAATCCAAGAACCTACCATTCAAGAACTGGCAGGATGTCCTCCCCGATGTGCTACACTCTGTTCGTTCTCTTTTGTGTACTGCCACCAATGAAACTCCACATGAGCGATTCTTTGGTTTCTCACGCCGATCGTCAGCTGGCGCCTCCATTCCCACCTGGCTAGCTACACCTGGCCCAGTGTACATTAAACGCCAGGTACGCACAAGTAAGATGGACCCTTTGGTCGATGAAGTGGAACTACTCCAGGCAAACCCTCACTATGCGCATGTGCGCTATCCTGACGGTAGGGAGACGACAGTGGCCACAAAGCACCTTGCACCCAAGGGCCACATGGAAGTTGTCGAGGCCCAGTCAGCACCAGAATGTATTCCAGAGGAAGCAGAGAACTTGCCCCTTGACACACATGTGAGTGTTACGCCTGATGCAGAACCATCATCCGTGCCCGAACCTGAACTTGAACCTGAACTTACACCAGTACTGAATTCAGAACCTGTACGTCGCTCCCAACGAGTTCGCCGTCCTGTAGTTAGACTTAATCTTTAAAGGACAGGGTGAATGTGGTGTAAATGACATTGCAAGAGGCCCTCTTGAAGGCCCTCTAGACACTTGAACACTGCGAGTTTTGCGTGACTTGAACACTGCGAGGTTTTGCATTACATTATAATTCATTGTGTCATACATGTAGTATGTTCAGCTTTCTTGTGCGAGCCTGCAATGCTTGTGGTTACAGTTGGCCGCCATGTTTTGTAAGGACAGAGATTTGGTGATTAAAGCCTAGTATTTCTGCAGGCAATCGTCTTTTCTCATTTACAACATCCCTTTTTGTTGAAAAAAACTGCGACATTATTTTTCCAACATTGATCCAGGGGGATGGAGGATACGTGATCCAACTCAAGGGTCCCAACTCCGTTTGTCTGGGATTGTAGTATCTCAAAAATAGAGCACGTTATTGTAGATTGGTACTGAGCAGATAACAATTAGGTCCCCACAGATTCTTTTTTGTAGTCTCTTGTGATGCCCTCCCTGATGCATGCACCTTTGTTTTAATGCTTTAAGATTCAGATATAAGTTACCATATTACAAGAAACCTTACTTATCCATTTTAATTGTTATTCTTTACATCAGGTAACAGAAATGGACTTATTGTACCAAACACAACAACAGACCAGGTAGGTCACCAAAATGATTAATCTTTTCAGTGCCAAAACTAAAACTATTTCAAGTTGATGCATGATGTGTTTTTGTCTAAAAATTAGGGTGATAAACTTAAAAATATTACAAACAAGTTTTTGTGCATATATTTTAATATCACTGCAGGCATTATTTAGATACCATCTTACACTGCACCTGAATCAAACAATTACAACTTCATGTAATTGTATTTTGTTGTCTTCATGTTAGGCACAGTCAATCACAATCACAATCACAATCATCTACAACTTACTTCAGGATAAACTACAAGGTCTAAGGAGTTAACAGAGAAAATCATCTTTAAGCCATGTTTTAAAACCAGCTGTTTCTCAGATTTCCCATTAGGGGTGTATTTTAATAAATGCTGGTCGCCCTACCACTTTTTCTCCCCAGTTGTTTTGGGTGATCAGTTACTGTTTTTTTTAAATATAAGTATTATTGCAGTTGAAATAAATGGTCCTGTCTTGTTGTTTTATCATCAATCTGTCTTCTAATTGGATTTAAATGAAAGCTTTAACATTATCCACCTTCCTATTTCTAAGTTTCTATTTGCTGGCATGAAAATAATGATGTGAATTATAATGACTGCAAGTCTTTTTACATTCCCAAGGAGCTTCAACACATTCGAAATTCCTTACCTGACACAGTGAAAATACAAAGAGTGGAGGAGAGGCTGTCAGCGTTAGGGAATGTAGTTGCTTGCAATGACTATGTTGCACTTGTCAACCCCGACCTGGACAGGGTAATGTTTGCTACTGAGTTATGTAGTGTGAACTTTAATTTGGTAAAGACAAAAAAGAAGACATAATGGAAAGTGTATTCTTTTTATTAACAAGCATTGGTAAAGCGTGATGATATGTGAGGGATTTTGTGAAGCAGCCATTATTTAAATTTATGAGAATTTGATTATTGGTTTTCAGGAAACTGAAGAAATTTTGGCAGATGTTCTTAAGGTGGAGGTATTTCGTCAAACTGTTGCTGGCAATGTTTTAGTGGGGAGTTACTGTGCTCTCAGCAATCGAGGTGGCCTTGTAAGTGTTGGCTTGTTATAATTAAGAAGCCTTAAAAAGTATATACTCTCAGAAAACTAATGGAATTTTTTAACTCTTGTTATTCGTAGTACGTTTGAAATTGTAAGTCCAGTTTATTATTTGTAACCATTTTTAATAGTAACTTAATTAAGTATTTTATTGTAAATAATATCGTATTTTAGCATTTTATTGTAAATAATATATTTTAAGCATTCTGATTATTTTAAGCTGAGGGCCCCAAGTTTATCAGTAACTTAAGTTACTGTCACAGGTCACCCTCATTAAATAAAGTCTTTCACTTCACTTCACTTCATATTAAAATACATGGAGATTGTTGAAACCATGTATTGAATGAAATTTTGTTACATATTTGTTATTTTTCTTTTAAAAGGGACATTTTTTAAATAAATTGTTCTGGCCTGGACACAAAATAATGTTTTATCAAACCAAACACTGAATAAAATTTAAATGCATTATTTCTGCTATTTGGAGTCACTCCTTGCAAAAAGAAAAAAATTAAGGTTGGGGAAATAACTCTTTGCAGTTATACTCACAGCTGTGTTTGTTGACAAAAAACAAGGCTTGGACTCTTTGCGTGTGCAGTAAGGATGTGCAGAAACAATTTGCACGAACGTCCTTAAGGTGGAAAAACTTTACATTGTGTGTCTCTCAAGCTTTGAATGTTGGATAATCTGAAGTTTTTTTTTTGTAGGTACATCCTCGAACATCAGTTGAAGATCAGGATGAGTTGTCATCATTATTACAAGTCCCCCTTGTGGTTTGTCCTTTTCATTTTTACAAAGTCTCATATTGCATCCTGCAAATAGATACGAGAGAGACGTTGGAGGAGTGGAAATGTACATGTACCTAGCCCTCTATTCTCCTTTTCCCCTACCCCTCCAAACCTCTTAGCATTGCCCCTTATTACTACTCCACATCTGCCAGATAAGGTCAGATGAACTGAATCGTACAGTCTGGTTGGTTAATAGTGACTGATGAGGTGTTCCAGTTTTTACATCAGGTTTATAAAACAGTGAAGTATAACTGAAAGCTTAGGTCAAATGGTGCATGATAGTCAATGATAGTTGAAGACATCAATTTTTCCCAACTACTGGTATCTCCAACTGTTATCAATCATTCACATAGTCAATTCAAATGGCACATTGGAAATTGTGATAACAAGTTGATGACAGCTCAATGATAACTAGCTTCTACAGCCATGCACCTGTTACTTCAATAATATTATTAATTGAAACAGTAATAATTATTTATATGAACAGTTAAATCTCTCCTTACGGACACCTCCATAATAACACAGTGTAGACATGAAGAGTCCACCCACGTGGCAGTAACTTGAAACTGGATTCTTATGATGAATTTTATCTTGTTTTTGAACAAATATTTGCATCTTTAGAGTTCACTGGCATCAACATCACATAACGTTTTTTGCTCTCCAAAAGTAATGACCCCCTGAAAGTAACAAGCCACAAAGGCTGCTAATTCCAAAAGTAATGAGGGTCATTACTTTCAGAAGCTTACGGTATATTACAGACAATTAACTTAGCCCTAGCAAAACCAGCATTCATATAATCTCTTCCTCTATAAAAAGGACACTCAGATCTGCCCCTTTGGTGTCCGCATTAAGAGGTTCAACTGTATGTATTGTTCTTGGGAGAGGAAGGCAAAAGGTGGTTGAGATCGTTTTGTGTGATTTTTTGCAAGAGTGTCTTTTCTATATCCACAGGCTGGAACTGTCAACAGAGGCAGTGATGTCATTGGAGCGGGCATGGTTGTTAACGACTGGGCTTCCTTTTGCGGCCTGGACACTACTAGCACAGAACTGTCTGTCATAGAAAGTGTATTTAAATTAGGAGATGGCCAGCCATCAGCCATAGCTAGCAGCATGAGAGCTTCACTGTTTGAGAGGTACATAATTTGCCATAGACATGTAAATGAATAACAACCAACAAAACCTGACAAATTTGCATTTTTGCTCGCAGAGACCAGTGGTATGACTATTTGAAATACTTTGACACTGATGCACTGTCAGTGAGGATTGCACGAAAACTGACAGATCAATCAATCAGCTTCAACTCTTTGATCTTCTCTGGGAAAATTGCTTTTTTTTGTCTAGTCTTGCCCATTTTTGGTCTTCTCTAAAACTCAAATTCCTTGATCCAAATAGTTACAAGACTTATATTGCTGTTTTTTTGACTTGTACTGTATATATAAAACATGGTTTGATCATGGTAAGAATTGCATGTAAGATTAATATGGTTTTCTGTTTTTTGTTCCACAGCATGACATAAATCAGGAAAATAAAAACTCTTCATAATGTACAGTCAATTCTCTTTGAATGCACACCTCCAGGGCCAGTGTCTATCCTGAAGAAGCATCTGTCTTTGTGTTAGAGAGGTGTCTGCCTTAGAGCTGTATTCACCCAGTTCTTGAAGGGCAATGAAGTAAAGGACTGGAGTACATCAGACACTTACTCCACTTGAATGCATCAAACAGGTGTCCATCACAAGAGAACTGACTGTATAATAAATACATACACTATGGACAAATAGCCAAGATCTTCCATCAAATATCATTGTGTCAAATGAATTTCACAACGTAGTGAACTTAATATTGTGTGAATGAACATCATTTGCACGTGCTCCATGCCTGGTACAGTGGAGTTTTAAATACTGGTACTTTTCAGAGCAACTTTTTTTCAAAACTTAGGTTGTGTTTCAATATGCAGTTTATAAATAATCATATGGTCAAAAACTTCTTGTCCTGTATTTATTTTTACCACAACCCCAAATTATAACAATATCAAAGGAGACTTGACAAAGGGGTTATAAAAACATATTACGAATATTAGAATCATATCAAAAAGACTCTCACCAAAAAGTATTTGCAATTTGATGTTATTTTGACTATCCAACTGATGCTAAACATGCCAAACTCTATTTTTATGTCTGGTTTTGTTCTTAATAGTCATTGGCAAGGTAAACATCTATGTTTTTGTAATCTTCCATTGATCTTGTAAAGCCTGGTATGGATTTGTAATTCGCTGGAACGTCAGTCGGTCATTTTGGAGTTGACAGCCTCTGCCGCCTTTGGAAAGCAAAATCCAAAACAAAACATAATTTTATCGAATTTTACATTTTATAACCTTTCTGTTGATATATAGTTTGTAGGGGTTCCTTGAAAACAGCGCGCGTACGAATTTTTTTTCTGGAGGACTCCCGCGAAGGTCTGAAGTAACCTTAAGCAGCAATATCGTTGAGATCACAGTGACCTCAAATGTTTCTTCTGCCTTCAATGTTAAATTATTTCAATTTTCCCTGACTTTTCTTCAAAACGTCAATTTTTCCTGACTCAAAATAAAATTCCCTGACTTTTCCCTGACCTTGAAGGATATTTTCCCCTTTTTTCCTGTGTCAACCCCGAGGCCCTGTTAGGGGGGGGGGGGGGGGGGGGGTACCCATGTCCCCTGTCTGAAATTCGCCACCAGCCACGTCGGCATTTCGCAAGATTCTTATGTCGCCTGTCGGAATTTCGTCTCAGAGGAGTTGTGTCAGGAAATTTGACCTTTTTCGATTAAAACGAAGCTACATGTATAACACATCGTAATACCTTTGTTTATTAAAAAAAAAACCGACACAGTGCTCTCAAGTCTCACGCATTGAGCATGAGGTTCACGCAAACGAATTCAATCTTGCGCTCTCACGCTGAAACGATTATTTCTCACGCATTGAAGGTTCCTTGCTGTTTTAGTCAAGTACATATATAATTAAGTATCTCTTTGGATATAATTTACTCCTTGTATGCTTTGCACTTGCTTCGACCACTTTTCAGCAGTAGGAATTCTTATGCAGAGCCAGCATTTCTCCAGTCAGTGGGTTTGATGGTTACTTTAGGGTTACTTTTAAAGCATCATATTTCGACTCAGAATGAAGGAAAAGACTTCTTAGCTACTTTAATTTTTCAAATCTTCTAAGGGGCTGGGGGCATGCTTTCTAAGGGCTTGGGCATGCTTTCGAGCGCTGAAGTTGCTAACCTCCTAGGGGATGTGGGGACATGCTCCCCCAGGAACTTTTGAAATTTAGACGCTTGGAATTGCTATTTTCAGCCATTTTCCAGTCAGTACTTGGACCTAATGTACAATCGAACCTATGACTATTTTTACCATGTTTATGTTTAACAACCGTTCTTTAACTCAAAATCTCAACCGCCTCAATCAGATAATCTCTCCTATCTATATTCTTCCTTTGAATTTGGCGTAACCCTTATGTTCTGCTGAAGACGAGAAGACCTTGGCAACTTTCCCCTGTCTCTCTTTTCCTTCCATAATGCCATTTGTTGATAATACAGCTTCATATTCTTTCACTAGTTACCCACTAATAAAAATATGAAGCAGACGGTCGAAGATCTCTTTCCTTTTTCCTTAAGCGTGTTTTTAGGCGTTTTAGGGCACTGCTCACTCAGCTGAGAGTGAGAAAAAATGCTCAGCAATGACGGACTCGATTTATTGGACGTGGACGTTTTAGCATATATAAGAAACCCTGGGTTTCACGACCCGTTGACATCGCGCGTGAGAGAGGAAAACACATCTAAAACTCTGGAAATGCGTCTTCACTTCGACTCAAGCGTTTAGAACAATCGATGCATTCTCAGTTCCGAAATTCGTTGTCGGTCTATCTTGCCATTGGTGTCGCTTACTCTATTTCGCTGGAGTAGTCTGTCGTTCGTCGCCAATTCATAGCTCTCATGTCGCCTTTTCAAGGCCATGTCGCTTGTCGGAATTTACCCCTAACAGGGTCTCAACCCCATCTGTAATCTATTACTGGAAAGACCCACGGCAATGTGGAATCTCTTTGTGCATTGCTATTTCCCAACTTATAATTCCTGGCCTAATAACTGTTGTTACAGTTGAGTCTGTAGTCAAATATTCTTCTGTTTAAAAAGGCATACATTGTCAAACAAGGCAAACTGGTCAATACAACGCAGAATTGAAGGGTGGCATGGAAAAAGAGCCTAAGTGACATCTGATAGACGGCAAGATTCTTCTAAATTGCTCTCCGCTTCCTTCTACGAAAAAAGGAGAATTTGACAAGAGATCAAGAGTCACTTAAGGCTTTTTCCACGCACCCCTTCAATTATCCCTTTCGCCTTGTTTGTATGTCAAACCACTGATAACTGTTAGTATTAACAGCTATTCAATTTGGGCCATTCCCTGGGATGAACAAGGACAAACTTCTATGTGCTCGGTTGTTGAAAGCAAGTTCCTGGCCCAGTGCATTTGCTCTGTGTATAGATTTTTGATGTGAAATGTGGTGTATGACCAAGAACAAATTTATATGACCAAGTTTCATGTATTCCTACACAGCAGTTTGAGAACTTAGGTGTATAAAGATATACTGGCATACAAAAGTAACCAATAAAGAGATGTGCAATCAGGCTCTCATCATCAGTGCTAGAGGTTCATTGGCCACTTCCTCAGAATGGATATCAGCTAACACCCCAAGACCCTTGGCTTTGGAAGAAAAGGGAAGAAGTGGCAAATCGAGAGATCTGGTGCAGAACCACAGAGAACGAACAAACTATGTTTTCAAGTGTGGAGCAAAGTGGCAGTGGTTGCATGTGACCATGCCAGGGAGGGGAAAACAGTAGTTCACTGTTACCACAAAATAAATCACATCTTAAACCCCTGTTGTTTTGTTTATTTCTCCACAGGCAGCCCAAGCTCACACTGTGATTTCTCTTAAATATTTTATTTTAACAGTTTTACTCCCATATTTTTACAAGTTAACTACCTGACTGAAAGGGAATTGAAACTAGTAACTAGTAAAACTATACACCTATGTACAAGAAAACAACTTTGCAATTAAAATTAACAAATGTTAAATAAGTGTCCAGTGCTCTCTATACATGATCATGAAATGTGATCGCTTGAGAAATCTGTCAGCTGTGCCTTCCACAGACCCATTTAAGTTCTGAATCTCCCAACCAAACTTCAGTCAATTGTACAACAGATCTCCATGAACACTGACAGGCATAAGCACAACAACCTGGGAAATAGAAAGTTTCATGATCATGATAAAAGTAAATAAAGTAATACCTGCCAAGTATACAAGTTTATCTCAGAATGGAAATTTCCAAGTCTAAACCACCTTTAGTCAATATTTTATAACTGAACCATTTCTAATAACCTTATTCTTATTAGAAAACTGGTTTTAAGAAAACTGCTTGATGAGTACTGAGGAGAATTTGACAATCTTGTACAAGAAATTCTGGCCAAAGGGATTACTTTGTTAAACAACACTCATAAAATCTTGCCTCTTTTCCTTGTTAGCTTGCTTTTAAGCTTCTCAAAGTCTGGAATATTGTTTCTGAAGAATAAATAGTCACAATCTTTTTGCCATTCATAATCATTAAGGATAACAACACTGAAATCACATGAGGTACAGCGTAACTTGTCACAAGCCCTGAAAATGGAAACAAAATATTGTAAGAGCTCAGTCAATCAACTGATATGGACTCCAAGAGCACAGTTTTTTGGGCATGTTGCCATCCCCAATTGCCATACCAAATACATGTACATGATTAAAAGGACATTTATCAGATATTTTGAAACCAATAGTGTGATGGTGGTAAGTTTTACTTAGCTCTTATTAACCGAGCAGGAGGTCTGTATAGGAGAATTGTGACCGAGGTCGTGAGTACAGACCGAATGCAGTGAGGTCTGTACACACAAGCAAGGTCAAGATTCTTCCATAGGGACTGACTTAGCTCGGTTAATAAGATGTTTATTATATGGCAAAGAAGAAAACTTTAATTTGTTTAATGTAACTGGTTTGCTGACATTTTGCTTGCAAACGGAGATGAGCTTAACTTAAACCTGCCGAAATTTGCTCGTCCTCTTTACTTTTTTTTTGTCATCAGGCTTTTTTTACACTTCCATAAATGATTGAGAAGAAAATAAAAGAAAACGGTGAACATTTTTGTATTTGAGTTTGCTACTTTTTCAACGCAAAATGAAACTGGTCTAGATGCCGGTCTAGATGGGAAAATCTGGACCACGGTCAATATCGATTTCAGCCAATCAAATTTGTGAATTCGTTAGTTCCCAGTCCTTGTGAGACACAGCCATATAATAATAAGGTCTTATTATTATATGGCTAGCTCCGCGAGCGGGCAAGATGAATCAAATCCTGCGCTGTGATTGGCTACCCGAGCGGGCAAGATGGAGCTATCTTGCCCGCTCGGGACTACCCGCCGTGTCCCGCAAGAAAAATTTCCCCGAAAGCCATATAATAAATCCTTTATTGACCAAGCTTGTTTGGTCAAGATGGCTGGATATTGGCCTCGTTCTTTTTTTGCAAGTTTATGGACCTCGACTCCGTCTCGGTCCATAAACTCGCAAAAAAAGAACTTGGCCAATATCCAGCCATCTTGACCTCACACTTGGTCAATAACCAATATATATACCATAAGAGGTGAGATGGTAATACAGGCCTGGCTGAATTAGCATTGAAATCCACATTGTGGATGTGTAATTAAAAGTCAGAAAGTACTTGCCTTTCTTCTGACCCAGTGCAAAGTCCTTTTGCAAATTTGGAACCACCGAGGAAAACTTTTACACACCGCTTTCGTGATGAAGTTAAATCTTTTTTATTTAAAGACACATGTGTTGCAGGCTGTAGCAAAATCAAAATGTAAAAAGGAAAGTTTAATTAACTAGTACTAGCTGCAGAAAGAATGAATGGAAGAAACAAAAAAGAAATAATTATTGATAACTACAAGACTAAGTTTATATATGAGTGTGCAAATTATTACAATTTACAGAGGATCCCAGAGAGCTTAATTGAGTCAACCGGTGTGGAGAATTTAATTTGAGAATAAAATAATCTATTCGCGTTGACTTGGTAACGAATCTGCCGTTTGTCTAAATATTTGATGAAAAGTGTAAGTAGCGCCATAAGGGAAACGCAGACATTCTTTTAATTTTTCTCTTACAATTTAAACACACTGAATAAGTGTACTTGTTAGTTTTACCTCATCACTTAGTTCAGGAATGTCAGGTCCGTCGTCCATACACTCTAGGATCATATCGTGTAATTCCCGATCAGTATTTTTCACCTGTGAACTTTAAAAGGCATAACGTTTGAAGAATTAAAAGAAAAAATCAATGGATGCCATTACAATGCATATAAAAGAAAACGGCAAAATATATTCGGAATAGCGGGGAAAGCTCTGAAGAGCTCGCAAGCTGACCGCCAACCTTCTCAAGTTTTTGTCTTCGTTTCTCGTCGCCTTCTTTGAGCTGGAGATGTTTTTGCTTGAAGGTTTCTGCTTGGGTTTAATTGAACTGCGACTCTTATCTAATAAATCATCGCACTCGTCTAATAAATCATCTATGTCATCTGCCATGGTTTGAAATTTCTAAAACGTTTAATGAACGAGGATTAAAATTGAAAATTACAACGTCCAAATCACCAAAACTCTGCACTGGGCTAGTGGGAGAGGAGGTACTGGGGAGACTAATGTCACGAATTGTCACGAAGTAATCCCGACGAATTACGAATCGTTACGGACAAAGTCAACCATTTAACCTCAGCTGAGGGTGAGGGCTTTTCTTTCTACAAAACTTTTGAAGATGACTGCGGCGAGTGTTCCGTGAGTATTTTTCTTTCATTTAGCTTAATTTGTTGCAAAAAGCCCCTACCCAGGGGAACAGAAAATGGAATTACGAACTTTTCGATCTCAGGTTATCGTTCGCCCTTGTGACCTTTATATTAGCAAACTAATAAACGGCGTTTTTTTCTTACCTCTGCATCAGATCAAAAGCTTAACAATAAGGTATTTCTTCCGCTATTACTCTGGTGCTGAGGTAAGACGACACATGTCTCAAATTTGTTTACGACTAGCCTGCGACCAGGCTCCTGGCAAGGACGGAAAAAATTTCGGCGAGCGCGAAACAGAAGAATTCGGAGAGCAAAGCGATCGGGGCGGGCTCAGCAGGAGCCTGTTCGCAGGCTAGTTAACGACGTTTTTCCGTACCGCCTTTAATCAGTTTTCTGACCTATCAAATCCGACAACGACGGGTCACCATCAAATACAACTCTTTCATTGTCGACTGGTGTTCTTTATACCTTATGACAAATGTTTTATTGACCAAGCTTGTCTGGCTGAGATGTCTAAATATTGGCCATTTTTTGTTTTTTGGAGGAATTTTCTGTGAAGGTCTTTGAACATTGCCATAAAGGAACTCGGCCATTATCCAGCCATCTTGACCCCACGTGAACCCAGCCTGACTATGCTGATTATTATACATTGTAGTCACCATCTGTCTTCTCATTGGCTAAAAGCCTACAGCTAATTCTGGGAAACAGCGCAACCTTCAGATTATAATCCACAGATTATAATCCGTAGGTTATGCACGCAATGCATGATTTCTAAGAGCAATTGATGTCAAGTTCATGTAAGAACATGGCTTGTTGAAAATAAACTGTGTTCGGTGCGATAATGCGTTTGTCGTTATTTTCTTTAAAACAATGTATAAGAAATAAAAATCTTAAAATTTGTTGTCACTGACTTAAAAATCTTAAAATAGACATTTTGGCTAAAATACTATAACCTTCTGAATCAGTGATGAAATGAATGTTAACGGCGTCTAAATGTAAATGAGATGTTTATAAGAATGTGAGGAACTCGCTAGGGATTAATTTAGCATTTTGTAAATGTCTAGATTATGCGCGTGGTCATTAATTGAGGTCGGTTCGCGAATGGAATGCTACGCTTCCAAGAACAATCTACGCGACCACAAGGGGCATCGGTCTATGACCTTGACATTATTAAAATCAAATTCGTGGTTGTTTTTCATGGAGTGTTGCGCCAAAAGAGAGTTCTTGTCACATGTGAGGATGGCTCTTTTGTGTTCTTTTGTTCTGGATCTCAGTGCTCTGGATGTTTGACCAATGTAAAGTTTTTCACAGTTTTTACAATTGATTTTATACACGACACCAGTTGACAGGTCTTGATCGAATTTGTCCTTCGGTTTCTTCAGGATCGAACCAACCGTCTTGATGGGTTTATGAGCAGCATTTAAGTTGAATTGTCCCAAAGTTCTTGCAATTTTTCAGAGATTCCTTGAAAATATGGCAAAGTAACAAAGCCTCTGTGGCTTTGTGGCTGATTATTTTGGGGCTGATTTAATGCTTTAGGTGGTTTGGTTCTTTGGCAGCTTTTTAAGAATTGGTCCGTGTAACCATTGGTTTCGAGTGCGTCCACCACATGTTGTACTTCGGACTTTTTGTCTTCGTCAATTGACGGAATATTCTTTGCTCTGTCAAGAAGGGTTCTGGCCGCAAAGGGTGTTGAGAGTTGAAATGGAGATACTTGTCGGTATGGGTTGCTTTTCTGTAAACACTGGTTTTAATTGATCCAGCAGTATTTCTAGTTGTCTTCATGTCGAGGAATGGGATGGATCTATCACTCTCTTCTTCGACTGTGAATTTGATGTGCTGGTTGATCAAGTTAAGATGGAAGTGAAATTCAGTGAGATGCTCACGGGCGAGGCAAACATGGCTATCGTCAACATATCTGTACCACCACTTAGGGGGGTGTGGTGCAGTACTTAACGCTCTCTCTTCGACGTGTTCCATCACCAAATTTGCCAAGATGGCGCTTGAGATCCAGAACAAAAGAACACAAAAGAGCCGTCCTCACATGTGACAAGAACTCTCTTTTGGCGCAACACTGTATGAAAAACAACCACAAATTTGATTTTAATAATGTCAAGGTCATAGACCGCTGTCCCTTGTGGTCGCGTAGATTGTTCTTGGAAGCGTGGCATTCCATTCACGAACCGAACTCAATTAATGACCATGCGCATATTCCAGACATTTACAAAATGCTAAATTAATCCCTAGCGAGTTCCTCACATTCTTATAAACATCTCATTTACATTTAGACGCTGTTAACATTCATTTCATCACTGAAGAAGGTTATAGTATTTTAGCCGAAATGTCTATTTTAAGATTTTTAAGTCAGTGACAACAAGTTTTAAGATTTTTATTACTATGCGTGACTACAACTACAGTATTTAAATGTATAACAAAACAATTATGAGATTCAGTTTTTGTGATATCCGAAATAATCAAGGTCTCAGTTAGTGTTATCAGTCTTAGCCTTCGGCTTCGGCTTCATCTGATAACACTTACCTCAACCTTGATTATTCCGGATATCACAAAAACCTCATCCAATAAATTGTTTATTATTTATTATACGACTAAGTTAGTTCAGAGGGCCAATAACTAAAATCAACCAATTGGATTGCTCCATTGCCAGTCCAATATTTTCTAAGAGTTGGGCCAGGAACTGTCCTAAATGATCCTACAAGATCTCTCTTAATTTTGAAGACTCAGTTGTGTAACAAATCTCTTATTAACCAAGCCTGCTCAGGACTGTACTGGGAGAATAACGGTCCTCAACCTTTTCTGTATGGACTGAGCACAGCAAGGTACTTACTGTCAAGACCTTGGACCAATTCTATTCTCCCAGTACAGCCCTTGCATTTGGTTAATAAGATATATATATATATAGTACGAAATCAGTGATATCGATACTAATCTAAGAAAATCAATTAGGAAGACTGCGGCTATTTTATCTTCTCGACCCTGAAAAGAGAACAATTTAAAAGAAAAGCTCCACCAATTCAGCCACAAAAATGCATATTTTACATATTCCACCATTCTCCCATCCCACCCCCAAACCAAGGAATTCACTGGTATTGGCATGGAGATGGGGGAGGGGAGGGACACTTGGTTACCATAATGAGGAGAATTTGTCATATACCATTGAGGCCCACTTAATCAACAAAATCCAAAAGATAGCCAATTTTTGCCTCTCAACTCTCCGAAAAAGCTATATAAAAAGTAGAGCTCTGCCAATTCAACCCAAGTACATTTGTTTAATATTCCAACCTTTTCTTTCTGGAAAATGCAGAAAAAGTTTCTTTTGTATCACAGAATCAGGCTTCATTCTTCAAGAAGAATTAATGACCATTAATATAACAACCATGAGAGTAAAATAAATGACCTATAATTATTGTGTTTTGGAAATCTTAGGTCATGTTTTCAACTTGGATCACATACACTGTCTGTTCCAGTCAGTCTTCATGCAACCAATAGAAAGCGTTTATGTGACCGTCTAAAAAAGGCCAAAGGTGTACCATCAGGAGCAATAGTTCTACTGCAAGGAGGGGAACAAAAGCAACAATACTGCTCTGATAGAGATATCCTTTTCCGGCAGGTAAATTTATCTTACACTGGACTATTAGACAACCCTGGCTAACTAGGATCTCTTTAAAAATTAGTGAGCCTGAATGGCTTATCCTTCAAGATTGTAAAAACGTTTATCAAAAAGTTGACCAGGTGTTTTTTCTTTTGATAAGCTGATATGTTTGTCTCGCTAAGTCCCACATATGCTGCAAGTATTTGCAAAGTAAATTATTTTGTTTTCATGGCTGTCATACAGTTTTGCTCTTTTTCAGGAGTCCTACTTTCACTGGACCTTCGGTGTTCTGGAACCTGACTGTTTTGGTGCTGTGGAAGTGGATACAGCACGTTCAATCTTGTTTTGTCCACGACTACCTGCATCATATGCCATCTGGATGGGAAAGTAGATGTTACAAATTATAATACCATTGATCATCTAACATTATAATTATGATTATATGATTGTTTAATATGAAATACCCACGTTTGTTGACCATAATAATTATTTATACTTCAAATCCTCTTTGAGTAGCTGGGAAGTTATCAATGGAGCAAAATCAGGGCATAGAAGTCTCAGACCAATATAGAGTTTAAAACAGAGACCTGAGTTTCCATGCATGTAAAAATTGATGACTCTACACATGGTTTGAAGTATTTGGTTTGACTCATTAAATTTTTGTGTTCAGTTGCTTCACTAACCAAGACTGTTTGTCTGAGACAAGCCTGGAAAATTTTCTGGTCTGTTTAATCTTTGGCCATTTCCTGGTGAGCTGTTACCAAATTAAAACAAGGTGGCTACTGAGTAATTTCACCAGCTCAAAGAGAGCTTATCCCCAGCTTAAAAAGGAACATTTTTTTCTCTTCTCTTTTGTGTCAGGATTCACAGCCTTGAGCATTTTAAGAAGAAGTATGAAGTTGATGAAGTCTTCTTTACTGAGGAGGTATGCGCAAACCCTTTTGCCACTTAAGAAAAGAAATTTTAAAGCTCCTGATCTTGGAATGATATAAAAACTGTTAGTTGTATGTCTTTTTTGAATAACATGAATTCTCACAAGCAACATTGTACTTGAAGTTATATCATGGTTGAGTGACTTGCTGCAAGTACAATGTATGTTGTGGTTTATAACAGTAGATAGATTACTCAGTTTTTTAATTAGCACGTATGGACTTTGTTACAAATCTGTTTCATAGAACAACAAAAGGTTGGCCCGAAATCTCTGTCTATGTGCTGGTTTAAACGTATGATAATCAAAGTGCGTTATGTGCAAAGTCATGAATGTAAATGGTGAATGAAATTGTCCTTGGTCTGCATACATGTTCTTTAAATATGTGTAGTACTGTAGTTGTTCACCAACGTACCAAACAAATATTTGGATAAGTATCCATGACAATTAAAATGAACATCTCTTTACGGCATACAAGGCCATGGAACTTGATTCCATCAGTGAGGTAACCTGCCTAGCCATTGCCAAAAATTAGCCTAGTATGATTTTTTATGCGATCTTACCAGCCCTGCCATTTTGGAGTGAACATTCTCAAGGCCACCTTATGCATCAGTCAATCCCAACAGTGCCCATCCTAGCCCCTCCAGGCAATAGCTGGGCTATTAATCTTGAGTATATTATATTATATATACCTTTATTTTATTTAAGCCAGGGTAACCCAGTCAGAAGCAAGCTTTCTCTGACTGGAGTATGTATGCACCATGAAGACATATGTACAACAATATAGTACACTGTGAATGGTAGTTTGTTAAATAAATGTTACCACTGTCATTATTAGATAGCTGAAGTGCTGCAAAAGAAGTCACCGTCCATCTTATTGACACTGGTAATTCCTGTTCTTGATCTTTTAAATAAATGCAGTTTAATTCTTCAGTTTCTTGTTATTTGTCAAGGAAAAGAGCTCCAAACCCATATGATTTGTAATCAACATATTAGCAAAACTCCATACTGCCCTCTGGCATCTCTTGTTTTGGAATTTTTGTTTAATCTTAAACGGAAGTATTGCTTTGTGTCGAAGAACTCCTAGCTGTGCATTGAAGTCACTAGTCAAACATGTACATGTGAATTATACATTTTTTGTGTATAAAGATATGCTCCCTTACCAAAAAAAAATTTCATGCATACATGTATACATACAGACTTACAAACATAATTTGTTAGTTAACATCAGTCAAATAGGTGGCAACTATATAGCTGATGTGTCAATATTGGTTGGTATAGTGTGATTGTACAGGTGAAAGTAGCTCTGAAAAGAACTGTTGTTGGTGACTGACACTTTGACAACCTGAGCGAAAGTCATCTTCAGAATTGATAGTACATGGATAATGTTTGGAAAGTCAAAGGGCATTTCTTTCTTTGAGTTTGTTGTTACACTGCTTCCATGAAACTGCCTACATCACTGACAGAGTCATGAATTTGTTATAGTGGAGCTCCGATACCCTGAAGGGCTGCCAAGCAGAACCTCATAACTATTGCCTGAACAGAACCATGTGCATGCACAGATATAGAAAACCATGCAACTCTTTTTTTCATGGTTAACATGGTTAGCGGCATGGATTGTAGGCCGGTGCGCCCTACGATAAAAAAACTACAACAAGGACAACATCATGTAACATGGCGGCTGTACTCCAGCTAATAGGCTAATAGGCATGCAGCCATGGTTTACAGCATACATGTTTGATATTGGACATCCATGTTAGGATCAATTGACACCTGTCAAAACAAGGCATCCAATGACCAGTATCACATGATCTCCAGCGGGCTCAGGTTGAGAGCTCATCGAGGTCTTGTGGGTTTTTTTTTGGAGTTGACCACTGACCAGAAACTGGTTTTCGATTGGATTGCAGGCTCAAGCTAGGATAATTTATTGTAATAGGAGCTAAGCTTTTAAGCCTGACTAAATCTATATATTTTTGTAGCAGAGCTATGCTTCATCATTCTGTTTAAGTTGTTCATTTGTTTGTAGTTTGTTTGCCATAATTACATATGTTATTTGCCTTTGCAGCATGGTCTTAACACTGATTCTGGGCACTATTGCAGAGAAGCAGCATTTGATGGCATAAGCAAGTAGGTTTCATTATTTTGTTGATGTGTAATTTTAGTAACAGGACAGAGTAGAGTCAAGTTTACTGTCCAGTGATTAACAATTTGGATAACCACGAAGCAGGAGTCTCTTTTATTTAGTTGGAAGTTTGACTCCAGACTAAATTGGACAAAGTAAAGTCCTGTCACCAATACTTGTATTAAAGAAAATCACAGGAAACAAAATTTTGAAGGGTTCAACTATTTGGCAAGTAAAATTCATTGAATTGTCTTCAAGATCCACCAGAGAGGGAACCCATTCCAGGCCAACTGTCCTACAACAGAGAATATACAAATGATGTTTACTGTCCAATAACACATGCTTTCTCAAAACGCTTAATTTGTGACACACCCCCTAGTGTGGTTCATGTCTTTTCACAGTCCAGTCAGGTTTCTCCTCGGTCATATCGAGTTCAGCGTCGTCTCAAAGGTCAGTTGTGGTTTCTCCTCGCTAGTTTTACCCTCCCTACCCTCCCTGGGTTTAATTTCATAGCCTGTAGTTTTCAATAAATTGTTCTTTTGCCCCAAACCCGTTGCATATCTGTTGTGTCTACTAATTTTGTAAAACATGTTTTCAACCTAGTTGCATTGTATATAAAGCCTGAATTTCCAACAATATACAAACCCTGTTGGATTATGTCCTAAATCTATTTTGTGTCACTGTAGGTTCAGTGTGGACAATAAGATTTTGCATCCTGAGATAGCTGAATGGTAATTGATCACTTCTTGTTAGTTTGACTTTCTTTTTCTGATTTATTCAAGGCTTCTTGGTGTACTAGACACAAAAATAAAATAAACAAAATATGAGAAAAAACTACTGCACCAAATGCAAAGGTTTGCAAACCTTGGTAAAGCCATGAGCTACCATCAATGTGTCTAGTGCACAAAGTAGCAACCCCTTGTGTGAGTTCTAGTGAATTCAGAATGATTTGTCATCCCAGTTTCTCTCTCAAGAGAGTAGAGAGAGTCAGCTTTATCAGATTTAATTAGCTCTAACTTTCTTTCATGATAAAACTATGTTATTCTGACATGTTCTGGATAACGTTTGTATTTTATGTTTTCTGGTTGTAGCCGTGTGTTTAAGACCCCTCAGGAGCTTGAGGTGATGCGCTTTGCAAACAGGGTCAGCAGTGAAGCCCACAAAGAGGTGATATTTTTTTACCAAGTCACCTGCCAGCTGCTAGTGTTTAGTTTATAGATTTTTTCCTGTGATTCTGTAGCTACATTCAGCTTTAATAAATTAGTCCAAAATTAATACAAACACACTTTAAGTCCACTGGCAACTTTTTCTGTTCTCAAATCTCATTTTGTAATTTCAGGTAATGAAACGTATTAGACCTGGAATGACTGAGTTTGAATTAGAAAGGTAAAATATACTTTAATTTTCTTGAAAGTCACCACATTTCAAGAAGGAAAGTTGCAGAAAACCAAATAATTAATATGTAATAGCTAGGACTTTAACGGGTGATTCCAGAAAATATCCATACCATACCACAGGCGGCATGAACATTTGAACCTCCCCCATCTGCCTTGGCAAATACCAAAATGCTCTACCTCCCATGCCCTCTGAATTCCAAATTTGTTAACCCCCTCCCTTCCAGATTTCCGTTTTTTACTTGAACCCTCTGGAATTCCTTGTTTGTCTCCTTGCGACTTCCAACAAAAGACATTTTACACTTTTACATCTTCCCAGAAGTTTTTGCTAATAATTCTCAGCCAAACTACTATCTACAGGGCTCGAAATTGCGACCAAAATGATTGCATACATTTGTGACTAAATGTTCGGCAACTAAAACTCCCTCCTCTTCAGTCGCAATTTTGTAACTAGTTTTCAACTAAACTGTAGAAGAAATGAAACTTTTAATTGTTTTGTGCGCTAGTTACTATCAAATGGAAATAAGACTACGAGTGGGCAAATTGTGCCTAATTTACTTTCAATATTACAAAAGATATTCACTTGATCAGACGTGATTGCAGTGGTTTCTTTATGTGTATATATTGCTGGTGCGTAGTAACCAAACAAGCCAGGTTGTCTTTCATAGCAAATGATTAATCTGAAAAGAAATTCATCAACTTTAAGTTCTCTGGAACCTAAAGTGCAACCCAGATTTTATCAGCTTTCTTCTTTAAATGAACGCAAACACATGCACGATCGATCGATGCTTGTCTTTTACCTTGCTTTCCATGGTTATCAGCAGTGTTGTCAGTTTGTTTGTGCCAAAAAATGTCTGTCCCCTCTAAAATCTAGAAATTCCTTCCCACATGCCCTCGGAATTCCAATCATAAGTTCCCCCATGCCTTTGGATTTCCAGTTCAAAGAACTCCCCCTTGCCCACAGAATTCAAAAAAGCTGCCTGTGGTATAGGTATGGATATCTTCTGGAATCACCCAATATAGGTGTGTTTGGAATATTATTGTTTCCTGATTGGACTTGTGCCTAGTGACCTTTTAGTAAAAATTTCTCATTTTAAGCTGCAAAAAAAAAACTAGGAAAATATGTCATGTGTAAGAAACAGTTTTATTGAGAACCAAACCCAGGTTCTTCACAGCAATATTCAGCTAATGTGCAGTTCCGGAAAATATCCATACTCTCCTCACAGAAGGGATTGGAATTTCCTGAGGTGGGGGGGAGGGGGATGTAAGACTGAAACATTTAAAGAAATGCATGAAGCTTAACTGGAATTTCCAGAGGCATCATAAAAGCCCTTCCATGGGGGAGGTATGGATATTTTACAATAAGGAGAACTATATTGACATTTTGGGAATGAAAGGATTTATGTGAATTTTGGAGTCCTGGAAAAATCATTCAGGTCCTGGAAAAGTCCTGAGAATTTGTTTCTGAAAAAAGATACGAACCTTCCAAGGAAGGATCAACTTTGAGTTGTGTTATGTACTGATTATGTTATTAACTAGCATGAGGTCTGTATATATATCTTTATTTACCAAGTGGGAGGGCATTACTTGCAGTATATCAGCCCAAGGTCTTGGCAGTAGACTGTCAAGACTAAGGGCTAATATTCTCCCAGTATGGTCCCAAGCAAGCTTGGTTAATAAGAGATTTCTTACATAAGTAAAAATGTCTAGAAACAAAATGTCATGATCACAGACTGGAAAAAGGTGTAAATTCTGATTGGAAGCCTACTGAGCACATACTCACATCATTCTGATGTCAAACAAAACAGAGGGAAAAGAGAGTTGGAAAAAATAATATTAGGAATCTGTTAGGTTTAAAGCAAGTTCTGTCAGAGATGTAAGCCATAAAACAGCCAACAGATTTTCAAGAGTGATTGTGCAGGATCATTTGGGACAGTGCCAGTCCAATATTGGACCAGCAATGGAGCAATAATGTTTTTTTTAGTTATTGGCCTCCTGAACTAATGTAATCATGTCATAATGGGAAAATATTGATCAAGTTATTTTTTGTAAGTTCATGGACCAAGCCGTAGGTCATCTTTCCGAACAGTTTCTGAAAAATTTTGCAATTAATCTAGAGGATGAGTTCCTACATGTATATTCTTTATTTTACAGCTTATTCCTGCACTACTGTTACTCACAAGGTGGCTGTCGAAATGTGGCTTACGCCTGTATTGGAGCAAGGTATGAAGTTTTTTTAAGTGCATGTGGAATGGTAACTGGATTGCTGTGACCTCAACATCCTGCATGAACCAAAATTATGTTCTTCATGCACTAGAAATGGGACTTCAGACGTTTTGAAATTGGCTTTTCACTTGATCTTTCCTTACTCTCAACAAATCATGCAGATTCTTTCCATAAAAGATGCAATTGAAACTGGAAATATTGGAGTGTTTGTATGGCTTAATTGTATTTTAATACCTTCCTTTGACACCTTCAGATTCAGTAGTATAACAACTTTTTAGGTTATTGTGCTCTAGCATTTTCTGCAAAAACAGGCCTGTTTTCTTAGTTTTTTCCTTGTTAATGGCAATGTTAGTGAGCCTCAGCAAGGAGCAGGATATAAATTACTTTGATGTCTACTTTTTGATAGTGGCCACAATTGTGCTACCCTTCATTATGGCCATGCAGGAGCACCAAATGACAAGTTAATCTGTGATGGGGATATGTGGTGAGTACCCTTTGATCTAAATATAAAGCATCATAACATCCCTGTATTCGTTTGCACGCATTGCGAGCCTATGATTGCAACACAGACTCTCTTGACCACATGTCTTACTTTACAATTACTTTAAGTACGTTAAGATGATCTGCCACGTAATGTAAATAAATTTCATTGATAAATTTGCTTTCAACTCGGTTAAGTCAGGCTTGCAGATATTTCCTTATAACACAGCTATTTCAAAAGTGGAATTGTGTTGTTATCGGTTTAGCGTGATGTAATATCTCGAATTTTGATTGGTCCTTTTATAAATGATCTATCGCAGAACAGCTGTATAGGTGACCCCATTAGCAATTTGTAGATCACAGAAGATGTCAGAATGTGCTAAGAACATCAATGACACACTTGGCTAATGGCTAATGGTCACCTTTTTGTTCTTACTGCATTTTGATGTCATCTGTGATAAGTTACTGAAGAGACACATGACAACATGGAATCTAGTTGTTAATCACATGTCGTCCTCTATGATCTATTCTGTAGTTTGTTTGACATGGGTGGAGAATACTACTGCTATACGTCAGACATCACATGTTCATTTCCAGCCAATGGGAAGTTCACAGACGATCAGCGCATGATTTATGGAGCAGTGTACAAAGCAAGTCGTGCAGTAATGGCAGCTGTTAAGCCTGGTGAGTTCTTAGGAACTTCAGATTCCACTTATCTGGCTTGCTTAGACTGGTTTCCAAATCAACTGCAAAGTAAATCTTTGAGCCAATTTTGACAAAATTTCTATACAGCTTTTTACTCATTGTGAGTGGTTCTACTCGTGACTGTGTATGAAGAATACCTGTAAGAAGAGAAGTTTGAAAGAAATTATTTGTGGAAAGGTATAATGAGCCAGTAGAGGAATCATTATTTAATTTATTTGTCTCATTAGCATAAGATAAGGGTTTCATTTTCTGATTGAGTTACAAAATATATCAAGCCTAATATTGAAAGTGCTTGCAAGATTGATTGTCCCAAGGAATTTGAGCCCAATGTGTTTTTTTTGTGTGTGATGTGGGCTTAAAACTCAAAATAAGTGCCTTTCCAAAACCCAGGAATGTTGTAGTTTTAAAAAGCTAACATCTTCAATATTGCAGCCTAAGAGCTAACAGTTTTACCAATTACTAACTTTTACAAGCTCTTTAAATGTTTGGAGTCAACGATGCCTTCTCTGCACAAAGTCTTGTGCTAATGAGGGAAAATAGCTACTGATTGCCTGAACTGGTGTCAAGTGAATGAGGATCATGTATCTTACAGGTGTAAAATGGGCTGACATGCATCGACTGGCATACCGTGTTCAGCTGGAGTGTCTTAGAGACGCGGGGCTCTTACGGGGCGAAGTGGATGACATGATGAAGCTCCATCTTGGGGCCGTTTTCATGCCTCATGGTCTGGGACATCTCATGGGACTTGATGTTCATGACGTCGGTGGATACCCAGAGGTACTTTATTTATTTCCTTTTTTTACGCAGCGGTATGAAGAGTGCATTGTTCTTTACCTTGCCTCTTTTCTTGTCCGTTTTCGCCGTGTTATTTTTTATAAAGTTTTTCTCACAATGTTCTGTCCAATCCACCCAGGGTACTGAGCGGGTAGACGAACCAGGCCTCCGCTCGCTCAGAACTACCCGTGTGCTAGAAGAGAGTATGGTACTGACCATCGAACCAGGGATCTATTTTATTGATGCCGTAAGTAACCAGTATTCAGTGACACTTAAACCAGTTTTCTATAACCCTGCCTCCTTTTCGTTTTACAAAGAAACAGACAGTGTGATTGCACCGAATGATGTTATTGTTTTTCTGTTTATAGACCTTGAACCCTGCTTTGGAGAATCCTGAAACAGCCCGGTTCTTTAATCAAGAAATGCTGCAGCGATTCCGAAATTTTGGAGGGGTGAGTAGTTGCACTCATCTCTCTTCTTCGATGATTAATCCTATTAATACCCAAGACGAGTTCTCAGACGTCTGGGTAAGAGTGGTGTGATCTGCTGATGTGAAGAATTCTTTTTTTAGTCGACAAAGGTTTCCTCTGAATCATATTTGAAATCGTTCCTCCTGTCTTACTCAATAAAAATGTACCAACTAACACATCACTCTTCTCTTCAGGTTCGTATTGAAGATGATATCGTGGTGACGTCAGACGGTATGGAGCTGATGACGTGTGTGCCACGCACCGTGCATGAAATCGAGACTCTGATGGCTGAAGGAGCTGATCTCCCGCCCCAGTTCCCCACTTCCGTTTCCTCAGAAGGAGCAAATTAATTTGTAACCTTTCGGAGTGCGAGTGACTAGGAACTCGGCGTGTCTGTATTCATATCTAACATGTCGTGAAAATAGTAATCAGCCTGATTAATTCAGTCGAATGAAACTGATTGATTCATAGTTTGAAACCCGCTACCCCGGACGCGGAGACCAAAATTTATCTGATAACAGTTCGCATACATCGCTAATGTTCGTTTAGCATAATGAACACTCAAGAGATGTCAGCCGTAACCTACAAAAAGTGCCAGAAGCCGGCAACGTTTCAAAATTGTAGCACATAGATGAGTGGTCCAAAATAGGATTGCAGGCAGAATGAATCTATGCTACCTCGTGTATCACATTTGCCTAAGGAACAAATTAAATTAATCAGATTTAATATAGTGAATTAAAGATATTTTTGATAGTAGATTGTTCGTGGCTAGTCTTACGCAGCTCGTTTCGTCCCGGCCAAGGTACTCATCAGAGCCGGGGACGAAACGAACTGCGTAAGACTAGCCACGAACGATGTATTATCACAAGTAACTGTCAACTTTATAGTCAAAGATATTTTTATCGAGTAAATGCGATGCTACTATATAGGAAATGTATTTTCGAATAAATGCTTTTCATTAAAATGTATGTGATTGTAGCTGTAAAGATTTAATCCCACGTAACCTTGACTTTTTACGGGTTCATTGATTTCCCATGACCATAAAAACGTCTGAAATGTGAGAGAACTGGAAGTGAACGACTTCAGTTACGTATTTGGGTTGAACAGCGTACGTGTAAGCCTGAAAAATATCACTTTCTAAAGAACCAGTTGGGCAGCACGAAAGCAAGCCAGTGAAACACTTAGTTATTAAAATTTTATTAGAGAGTTGAAGAAAACCACGTCGCTAAACAAAAGGTTTAATGAGCAGAACAATAGCTGTGCACGTGCGTTATAATTCTTGGTACATTTCTTTGCGGTCCTCTGGAAAACAACTTGAAATGACCAAATTCTACGTTGTCCGGAGAACGTGAACTACGACGGCTAATTTTCTATTGTTATTTCAAATGTTTCGCCGGCCGTATCCTAGATTCAGTGTCGTAATAGTTTTGACGCTGAGAAACGAAGGAAAATGAGTTTAGAGTATCGCGAGATTCGTAGGTAAATGTAAAATAATTTTTTGAACCGTTGACCTAGGCGTCGCGTCCTGGTTTCTTAAACTTCCTATTTTTTAAATTATCTATTAACCGCCCTAGCGAGTGAAGCTAACGTTTTGAGTGTTAGCCCCGGCTCAGAGAAAAGCAATTCTTTCACCAAACAAAGTGATCGTTTTACTAAGTAGACATGGAAAATGTTAAAAAGGGGATGGCTAAAACTAATTTCCAAAGAAGAAGGCAGTGTTAAGGACGACTTTGGAGATGCTCATTACCAAGGCTTGCTTCTTCACCGTCCACTGAGGAACAAAGCACCAGATAGGTCATAGATTTTGAAAACTCGTCCTTTTGAAAACGCTGATTTACTTGTGCTACTGTAAAATATTATGTTATATTTAGTACTCATTTTAATTTTAAGATTTAAGACGTGAATAAAAAAAATTTTCCAAAGATAAGTCGACAAACGGTAATTTATACACTCCAGATCTCTAAAATTCACCTGACTAACAGCTCTTAATTTATAACCCCTGAAAAACCAGAGAGGTTGTCAAGAAAACAATTTTATCAATTTAAAAATACTTTCCACAGTATTCCGAGCACACGCATCAGTGTTTCAGGGCAGAAAACGAACCAGGTCCGATTGCCCGGATCAAGCTCTTGGACAACTGAAAATGGAAGTGTGGTGGTCCGCTGGGCAAGTGAAAGTAGCCTATGTAGTATTGTTAGTGATAATTTACAATCAAGAACAATTTCAAAACTTAAGACTGCAAGATGAGCTAAACAATGAGTTGAAAGCAAGAATTGAACATTGTACTCCTATTGAACAAGTAATATTTTAGTGGGGCAACCGAAAACTGGAGTGTACTGGCCCAGTAGATACTGGATTTCAACAATTTTTTCCTGCCCTGTGTTTCCAAAGCAAATTGTGCTTCGCAGAGGCCAAAACGTTTTTTTTTCTAAAATTTTAGAGCACTTCTTTCTTACGAGCGCTCAAACAGAAAACAACGTCAACTGTTCTCCCGTTTCTGCAGGCTTTTGATGGACGTATAAATATTCATTTCCCGCGAAAAAGTGCAAAGATGGAAGTTACATTGGTTTAAGACAGTTAATGCCAGCGACAGAACGTAAACATTAAAGTGTCTTAATCTTCACGACTTCCGAATAAATGTAATACTTTAACTTTATTTTAAATTGACAAGAGGCATTGAGATTCTCGAAAACCGCTCCTATGTATAGATATCTTCCTTGCACTTAGCAATTCAATACAAGTGAATTTAAAACATACATTTAACGCTGAAATTTGAACGGGATAATTAAAAAAAAAAAAATTTTAAGCATATTACATTTGTCCATGGTTCTCCACACAAATCACAAATTTGTTGTCATTCTTTAGTTTCATTAGAATTCATGCCAAAATTTTAAATGATACCACTAAAAAGCTATGTTTACAGAATTTTAGCTTTTAAATTATCCGGCATGATTGAGGGAGAAATGAATTCTCCAAGTCTTAGTAAGACTAATATCATAATCAACGTTAATTCAGTTGTGCTGTAGGGAAGTGCAGCCAGGATTTGAGATGAGCAGCATATTTTGAAGCCTTTGGTGTTTTCTCGCATCTTGCCTGGTCCAGTGTTAATGGCAGTGGCCCGTTCCTATGCTAACCGGCCTCGCAGTCCTTCGCTATTGCCTAGCAACAAACCACTGTCAGCTGGTGTCCTGGGGCGAGGGTGGTACACTATGGTCCTCGAGGACCCTATCTTGAATGCGCCTCCTGCACATGGGACAGTCTTCAACTTGCAGAGCGCACCTCATACAAACGTCCCTATAAAAAAGACCGTGGAGGTTTAATGGATTAATACGTTCCCTCACCGTAGGAATATACGCAGAAAAATGTTGCCCCGGCAACGAATTTACTTGCCACCAGCTTCCGCTTTTATAGAAATAACGACTGCAATTTATTCAAGCTAGAAGATCGCTCTTGTCTTATACAATGATAACGTTCCTACTGACTAAACAGAACCCGGAATGTATACAACACTTCTAACCCATGTTATAAATCAGCAAGGGAGGGGAGGGAGGTAGACCGCTGTACGTTCTGTTTGACTTACCGGTGATTACAGGGTTCCAATCTGGTATCAACAGCGCGTTCAAAACATATTTTACACGGATCACCGGTTACACTCTCTTGGCGAATAGCAGCTAGCTTCAAATTCCTACAAATGAGTTCAACGACAGGTTATTTCAAGATGTGTTACTAGCGTAGTAAAGTGAGATGGATTTAATTTAAGAACGGTAAAATGCCTCACCCAAGATGGTGGTACTTTAAGAAAATAGCAAGTTAAACCAATAAGCATGAAGGCTTTGAAACGCGCGAGGAACGTAGTACGAGAAAAATGACGACCATGTCTTCGTTCTTACCTTGGTAAGATTACTTTGTCTTCCGCTTTCATGTTTGCGAAATCGTTAAAACTCTGGAATGTTACCTGCGGAGGAAACCTGCAATTGGCAAAGATCACGATTTTAAAAACAAAAGAGCATGGGCATAATCAAAAGGGCTTTGTAGTAAATTCGATAAATACAGAATTAAGAAAAGCTACGAGGGTAGGTTAAAAGGTGACTGGAGCTCTTGTTTACAAACTTACTTGAAGGGATCAGCTCCAAAATTGAAAATGCAATGCTGAAAAGACATAAAACTTGCAGCAGCGAAGAATCCAGCTCTGAAATAAACAAAGGTGATCACAGATAAGAGCAGTTTTCCAGTGGTGTGAGATAAATTACTTGCAAAACACTTCTAACGTTAAAATTTCGGACAACTCGGACAAATTTCGGACACTGCGCTGAAACATAGCTAGAGACAAACCACGAATTCCACTGAAACAACAACTGTGACAATGAAAGTTTTACTGCACTCTCAAGGTTTTACGAATACACCGAGGAGAAAATAGCACAAATTCCATCAAGCCGTTACGTATGCTCCATGAAGCCCGGCATAAAGGAAGGTAAGAGCTTTGGAGCTACTTCAAAGTTTTATACTGTACTGTAAATATTTCGGATGCTTGAGAATTTCGGACGGTTTTATTTTCGGACACTTTTTTGTCCGAATCAAAATCGTCCGAAATTTTTTGAAAGTCATGTCGTAAGTATACACTTATACACAAAATACCGAATAAGTAGCGTCTCCTTCTTTCCTGCCCGCGAAGAGTCTGCTCACGGACGAGTGAG
Organism: Orbicella franksi; assembly: GCF_964199315.1. Classification (NCBI taxonomy): domain Eukaryota; kingdom Metazoa; phylum Cnidaria; class Anthozoa; order Scleractinia; family Merulinidae; genus Orbicella; species Orbicella franksi. The sequence goes on from NC_138157.1 coordinate 1,391,934, forward strand.
TCTGCTCCCCACCCCACCCAGGAGTTCAGGGATATGTGTCGTTCCCCATCACTAAATCAAGGAAATGTTTCCCTGCCGGCTGAGCTTGCAAAAGAGGCAGGAATTGAAGTTCTCCCACACTGAATGAGGGACCTGGGTACGAGTCAGGATGTCAGTTTCACGCTCCGTCACGTGATTCAGTTTTTCTTTTCTTGTCGGACAGTGCAACAGTTTTCCCACCCTCCAAACCCTTAGCGAGTTCTTGCCTAAAGTTTATAGTAGTGTATCAACGTTTGGGTAGTTTTTTCCTGTTGTTGACTCCGATTCTGTTATCGCAGACAAATGGCATTCAGTGTGTGAGAATGATATTTTTTTCATTTTCCTAGGCGGATTTTCTCTTCTTCAATAATTGAAAAAATGCTTCTCAATGTGACTAGGAATTGACTTACCCTGAAAGTGCCGCTTTAAAATCTCTTTCGATGGCATTTCCATTCAACGAAAAAGCTACTTTCCCTCTCTCTAAATCTATAAGAAGTCCCAGCACATCACCTGAAAGTAAAGGACATCTTAATCTTTTTTTAATCCCACAGCTATACTCCAAAAACACTCTTAGGTCAAAGGGAAAAATATTTAAGTTGTTTGGATCCATTGATGACATGCACCAGCACTCCATGGCGGGATGGGTAACCTCTGCCATGTAAAAACGTAGATGTAGATGTGGACTGACCTGGTATCCACGGGCGGTGATGGTGAGGTGTGCTTCTGGCACCATGCCATATTAGCTGCCTGCAGCCATCATATGCATAAGAGAACTCATCATCACCGATACCATACCCTTCCTGGATCAAAAAAGGTTACAAGTTATTAACTATCTACCCCGCTTTTGTTTATAATGAATTACAACACGATCAAAGGACCTAACGATCCACAGTTGTTTTCCCCTGGTCAGCTATAAATCCGCCAAAGGTGATATCAATCCACGACTCTGTCCCCTGGTCTCTGTTTAACCGAGCAGTTAAGTGGACACTATCAAGTACAGCTAAAAGTGGGGAGCTTTATGTGACAGAGAGCCTGTTCACAGGCAAGTACACCGGTGTAACCAAATAAATGGAGAAAAACCGGAGAAGACCCAGCACCAACAACTCGACTACAAAGCAAGCAAATTGATCCAGGAATTAATGTATCATTCAAGGAAGGTCTTGCCAAAACTTACATGGTTGAGAAACTTGCTGTCTTTTGTGGCCCACCCAATCTGCATTACACCTGCTGTTAGGAGGATTACTTCATAATACCATACACCTGAAAACATATTAAACCTGCTATTAATTACCAAGATAGTCCATGTGGAATAGTACACAAGCAAAACATCAAAACTGATAAACCAGTAGACACAAGTCTACCTTTGCTCAGCCATTTCTAGACTGTTATTGAACATAGTGATACCACCTCTCTCATGATTTCAAATAAAACTATCATACTCACCTGAAGAGACAGAAAATGTACAACGCACACTTTCAAATGACGATGCATCACACCTTGCCTGAAATACCAAATGAGTTGTATCAAATAATTCATCAAGTTTAAACAAAGGAAATCATGACCCTGAAAATGTTTGGATAAAGCGGTTTTCACTTCAGTGACAAAAAGTAATTGGCTTTACATGAAGATGCTACATGACTAGCTTAAACATTCACACCACATCCATTAAAACCAGAATTAAAACCAAACATAAACCAATATAAATTGTGTATTTACTTTGAGTTTTGATCGTTTCATTGAAATGTCTGTGTTCCTTTTGTGATTGGCTAGTGATCACTTTGGATTTGGTTTTATGACACTCAAATGAAAACTACTCTTGACTATCTGATCTTATTAGCATAGATTTTCAAGTTCTTATTTCTCCATTTTCTCCTTAGTTTTAGTTTTGATAGGCCGCATTCAATACATCAATATTCTTACATGGCTCCAAGGTTTTAAGGTGACAAACTTCTATAATTTGGTTGTGTTCTCTTTGTATCCAAGTGGGAAATTGATGGACAAAAGAAACTTTAAAAAATTGCAATTTTGTCCTGAAAGCCTTGGAGCCATGTTAGAATATTGATATATCACAGCTTACCTACTGAGAGGATATATCAAACACTCAAGACAGTGTTTTCTCTACATTTCCAAAGATTCCAAAATTCATCAAAAATACGCTGCACTGCCAGTCACATGTATTTTCAACTCTTTTCTGGGTTTCTGGAAATGTGGTCAAACACATTCTTTCCTGCTTGATATATTACATAAAGAACAATTTAATTTCAAAATCACTTTGTTAAGTGCATGATACAATACTAAGCTCTGTAGTTGAGTGTTGGCAGCGACAGTCTGTTCAGGGACAATAAAGTGTTGTATTTGTTACAAGTCAGTTATAAGTGATCTTCATCTACCATACCATACATATCTCACCTCAAGGCCAGTGGGTGATATTTTTAGATAATCACTGACATCATTATTATTGAGCATTACATTGATCTCACTCACATCTGCTATTTCATAAGAGTAAGGACGATCCTGAAAGTAAAATGATAATAAACAATCTTTATATTACTGAAGCATCAAATCTGGATTACTACCAAGTTCTTTTGCTTAAGATTAACCTTTTTGACACAAACCAAAGGTTCAATTTATTCAAACACAAAACACTAGTGGTGATTTGACAGCCATTAATAGTAATTTACTTTCTGACTGGTCTTCTTCACCAGTGACCTTACTTCAACTGATTAATCTGAATTAATAAAGTTCAAAAAAAATTAAGCTTTGTATCATTAGGTATTGATTTATCACAAGCTATGAAAATTAGAAAATTATCTAGTAAAAGAGCAGTACAAAACTGCTAACTGCCACAACAAAGTTACAGCCAGTCCATTGCAGTTTAAGAACATCATTTTAAATTTAATTTATTACTTATCTTTAAAGTTACGTTAAGTTTGAAATATTACAATTGCTCAATGTCAAACTTTGACAGTGAACTGAAACTTTGCAGTGAGTTGTCATTTACTTTGACATAATTATCTTTCAATCAAGAGATTTTGTAACTGTCAGCTTACCTCAAAGCGAACTGCAAACATGGAGGATGCATGAAAAGAAAGAGAATTTCATTTCATGAAGCAATTTGACTTTGAATTGTCAACACAACCAAGATGGCCCAATGGGGCAATTATCTTACTGCAAGTACAAATATATTAATTTTTCTACAGATAGCTCTTTAAGACTTTTTCAAATCAGCCCTCTGTTGTTCCCTGTAGACATCACTTCACTTAATTTGAACTGATATTTCCCCAGTATGGCCCCCGCGCTTGGTTAATAAGATATCATAGATCTTGCTTCAAATTTCCAGCCACCAGCGATGATTTAATCTCCCATTATTGTCATAAAAACTCTTCATGATGGTTTTTCAGATATACTGTAACCTCTCTCTCACAAGTGTGTTGGGCAAAAAAAAGGCAAAAAAAAATAGTGTGCAGCAGATAGGGAGAAGGGAGAAGGAAAAAACAAGATGTCTCTAAATGTCATTTTCTCTCCTTCAGATTTATACATTCTCTTAGCCTCTGTAGGGGAGAGAGACATTATGATCATGCAAAGGAGACTGGGATGAGTGTTTTGTTTTGGTGCACTCCCATATTCTCCAAAGTACATTCAGCAGCTCCTGATAATAATCAATAAGGAGAGTTAATATTTTAAACAGGCTCACATATGTTGTCAAGAAGCCACTGAGAGCAAAATCCAGCCTGGTGTTGCTCAAAGTCTTTGCTTCCTAGCCATTCTTTTTCCAATTTTGCAACTATCTCTGCTATGCCAGCATCTCGAATGGTCAGCTTGTTCTCACCTGTTAATAAACAAGAAAATGATTTGAGCACCAAAAAGAAGACAACTACAGTTGGACCCTGCCAATTCGAACTCTGTTATTTCGAATTCCTGGTTATTTTGAACTCAAAATCATTTCTCTTGGATTTTTCCTTCAGTCATTTACTGTCATTCTTTCAAACTCCCACTGTTTGGAACTATTTTTCATTTCCCCGAGGGTTCCAAATAGCAGGATTCAACTGTATTTGACACCTTCCTGGTGAGTGCTCCTGTATTTCAGAGCTGGAAATAATCCTAAGTTCTACTTACTGACAATGTACTTTGGGTGGACATAATGCTTGTTACTAATAAAAGCAGATGTTTGTTTAATGTTTTAACCAAGTCTGGAGAGGTTATTAAAGAAATGCAAACCACAGGTCCATTTCATTTGTTACTTTTACCATGTTTCAAAGCAAACATGGTCTGCAAACAAGAAATGGGTAAAATTTTACTTATTTTGTCAGTCCAAGTATGAGTATTATTTCTCCATCCCTACACTTAATTGCAACTATTTCCAAGATTGCGATTCTTGAAATTCGTGGAAGAGATATTGTCAGCAAACCATATACCGCACAAACAGCTATGTATATGACTTCACTTTCCTAAGTTTCAGGACAACGACTGAAAATAAATCACTTATTTTATAACAGCATTATATGATATATAAGTTTCAGTTGAGAATTAATATCAACTGTAAGAATGACATACTTGTTTGTGCAAATTTTTCCAGGGCTAAGATTGAGTTCAGCACTACACCAGGACTTTCATCTATTGTCTGAAATTAAAAGTCTGACAATTACACTCTGGTGTCTCAAAAAGATTATTAATATCCAGAAGTACATGTTGTATTTTCTTGGCGTAGCTGAAATCTGCAAATTATAGACTGTGGTTTACTTGAAACCTAAGTCAAAAAACTAATGATAAGAAAACACTCCCGTCTGATTAGCCATACTGTAAGAAAATGATTTATGATTATTTGGGGGGCTTTTAGGTTAAAAGAAATAGATCAAGGCTGGCATCTTTTGGACACAATATTGTGGGCCATTATGAGTCAGAGGACTGAAATTTTGAAAACTCCAGTTCTTTAGTAATTATTGTGATTGTGAGACAAACTGTCATTTACTGTTTCAAATATATCTCCACCACCAAACTAAATTTGAAATACTAGAATTTGAACCGCCTCACAATTCAGAGAATAGACAGTTACAGTATCATTATAATGGGCAATATCTTAGGCATGCAATGGACTATAATAATAATAAAACATTAATTAAAGAGAATAAAGAATAAAAAGTAAAAATAACACAAGTGAAAAAAGAAAAGAGGTTTAGAGCAACATGCAACGGCATCGCCTTTTGCACGCATTGCATGCCTATAACACCAATACAGTAAGTTACATTATACATGTAAATTGTCAGAACTTGCAGCTTTTATGATTCCCAATTTAAATCCAGGAAAAGATAACTGTAAACAACGTTTCTCATCTTACCAGTCGCTGCATAAGAAAATCCAGTGTACCTTGTGTCAGCAACAGAATACTAAGTGGACCTTAAGTTGAACAAAACAAATTTCAGGATTCAAATGAATTATTCATAGAAAGGTAGAAAACTAAAAAAGGACTTTGCATCAGTCTTAAGATCCACTAACCAGCCAACTTCTCAGCTAAGCATGCCAAGACAACAGCCAGGTTGCGGCAAATTGAAGGGGTAAGGTCTCCTTCACGACGATCTTGCTCAGTATTAAATACAAGTCTTTTAAGATTCCTGGATAAGTTCAGTCTTGATGAAAGAGTCTGTATTGCATGCTTAGAGGAACACAAAACAAAAATCAGTTAAATTACTAGCATTTATAATGTATTGTGCACTGAATCGAACCCTGGGAGACAGAGGATTTTTTGTTGTTTTTGTGGCAAAGCCACTATCAGCGAGTGGCAAAGCAGCGATCATGGGCAAGTCTCACTTCCATGCTATTTTGAAACCAAATAGCACACCCAACTGGTTTTTGCGGGATCTGTTTGTTTTTGTAATTTGACATGTTTGCACGTGGCGCAGCAATGCGTGAAACAGTGTGTACATATTCACAAGATGAGGAATAGCAGTGTTTTGAGAACCACGACCAAACAAGTAACATCTGTATAATGGTGTAAATGATGTATCAAATAATTTTTGGCAAGTTTGCAGTTTACATCTGTTAATAGCTGGATATGGAAAGTTCAACTTATTCAACAGTATTTGTTCAAAAAGCAAAATATAGCAGAAAATTTAGAAAATTTAAAAAGCTCTTCAAGGGAAAGGAAAGAGCACAAGGAACTGAATGAGCGAATAATTTCTGTGGAACAGGTGAAAAGGTATCATCAAGTGAACAGGCAGACATGCTGTGATCTTTAAGCCCTGGGATATACAAATCAATCAGAGCGCATAAGGGACAAACAACAACTAAAATGGCAGCCTTTGGATATCCAAAACCTTGATCATATAAATATGCACAGACTTTAGGCACAAGTTAAAAGATGAAGGATTCCCTGCATCCAGTCAGCAGCAGCACAAACACATCTTCCTGCTTGACAAAGTGATGCAGAGCCTCTTCTTAAACAGGTTTCAACTCTAATATTCCTGAAAATTCAGTATCCAATGCATAGTGTACTGCACCTCGAAATGCCCACTCAAATTCACTGCTTCCTTCCACCAACATGGCATCGTTGTTTCTTCAAGCCAAAAAAACTGGTTTTTACTGCTTCTGGGATGCATTGTAGAGGTTTAACCAATGAGAGCCAGTGTTAGATCATTATCGCTCAAAAGGTCTGGCACTAGGTATGAAGACCAATTAGCGAATGAGTTCAATATCTGTATTCATGGAAGTGAGGCTTGTAACTGCCCGTACCAGAGGTTTTTTTCTGCGCTCGCCACGATCTCGATTGCTACAATCATGATCGCGGCTTTACCACTCACCGATAGCGGCTCCGCCACACAAAAAAATCCTCTAGTACCCAGGGTAACTGAATTGTTCTGAGACCCACAGAAAATGCATGTTGAGTTCATTGTAATTTAGTTAAATGTAACATTTGCAATTCACAACTGGTACTGACAGTCTGTGGCCAGAAAATACATTTTTCATAAGATCTTGGTTATGTGGCTTGGAGGTTAACTTGGCCATTACACCACAATCCAGCAGTGGGCTGGATTGCAGTAGAACGTTGTAGGTAGTAAAGGGCACAGATGTAGTATTGCTATTAGTCAGGATCAGTGTAGGGATGACTACTGTGCAAGATGGCTTTTTCCAAACTGGTTCACAAAAGCTCATTTGGCCCTACAAACGGGTCATCTAGTGGTATGATAACAAATCCGGGGTCGGATTAAATCAAGCATTTACCCTTGTAGGAAGTGGACACTCATCAAGAAGGAGACAGACAACAGCAGCTCCAAGTGAATCTTCCAGAGGAATAGCAAATATACAGGACTTGACAACATTAAGCCATCCCTCCTCTGCTCAACAACAATATAATAACATTATCACAAGTGACAAATTATTGTCAAAAAATGATTGTTTTGAAGCATTTAGACAGTAAATTGTGCTGGAAATAATTCAATTTATTACATAGCAGGACATATGTCTTAATTTTCAAATCTCTATTTTGGACATAAGTCCTTTCAAATCCTATTTTTGGCCAGACACATTTATTTATTAATCTCCAATCACAATGTAAAATCTTTTGGACAAATTCACAAACTTGGTTGGACAAATTATGTCTGTTGGCCAACTCTTACTTTGAGTACTGGAAATCACACAAGTGGTGCATATCTTGGATATTACATGTACCTTCTTCGGCTATGGAGTGTAGAATTGTCATGCACTCCGGAGGCTCCATGTTACTGCAAAAAAAAAAAAGGAAAAGAAAATGTCTTTCTTATGAACAAGCGTACCAAATGCTTGTTTTGGTTAAAACTGACCCACATAGAAGTACAATATGGCCATCAAGTCTCTGACAAAATAGAATGCCAGTTGTTACATTGCAGTTGAACTTCTACAAATGGCCACCTTTCTACAATGGCCACTTTGTTGACCACGCAGATGGTCCATACAATTTAAATCCAGTCTTATTTTAATTGCTTTACAATGGCCTGTTAGCTCTCCACGATAAAAATGGGCACTAAACATAGTAATAAGCATATTCCAACTACCAAAATAAACACTCAACAACAGCCAGATAATCAACAACTGATGAATGTTAAATGTTGGTTTCACACACAGTACCCCCATACATTGATGGCTTGCTTATATAAATATTGAAACAATAGCTTTTATGTGATTGGCCGTCTTGCACATAACTCACACGCAGATATAGTTACGACACTATAAATATCTTAGCCTCACCATGGGACATCTGCAACGTTTTTTTCAAAAACTTACCAATGCCCCATAAATGCCTGGGAGGGGGATGGAGGGGCTTAGAGTTGACAGAGCCATAAACACAACAAAAAAACTACTATGATTTCAGAGGTTATATCTGCATATTTCATATCAATACATAATTATTGAGACATTATTGTGGTATTTGAATAGCTTCTAACAATTTTCATGAGATGCAATAGTGTATGATGTATAAATTTGTCTGACAGATACACTTATCATTAAGTTAATTGTATCTATAACAAAATTCTTGATTGTGATTGGTTCCCTGCGTGCCTATTTGTCATGTAATCGGCTCAAGATCATGTGGGTGTCCAATATTTATTACAAGTATCTAATTTGAACTTTTTGAAATTGGATACCTGTAATTGGATACCCACATGATTTGCACGTTAATTACACGCACTTTAATGACTTCCTTCGCACTATTTCCTACGATTTTCAAAACTTATGAAAAGCACTACAGAGATGTTCGCTTAAAAGAGGTTTTCAAAAGAGCTTTTTAATTCCGAAATTTGTTATGGATACGATTAATTAGTAATTGGACCTCATGTCGTACAATTCAGGGTGAAATTGTGCTAGTAATTTCAAATCGGTAATTTCAAATTGCACTCGTTCGATTTTGAAATTACTTGTGCAATTTCTGCCTGAATTGTACTCCACTCGGTCCAATTACTATTACTAATTGAATAGGCCTTTTTCAACAGTTGGCCATTTGATAACTGTCATGAAATTTTCGCCTTTGGGTTTAAAAGGCTACAAATTTCCATTCTTGCTTTTATTTTACCCCTCTTTCTATCTCTAATAGTTATACAGTGTATGCCAACAGCTTCTTTATGTTATGATTAATAATGGGAAAGGTTTCTGGAGGGCAAAGCTTCCTCACTTTCATACAAAACATTCTAATTTTTGCAAAATTCAAATCCTCATTAAATCTCAACCTACCATGGCATTACTCTCAAAACTGGTGTTCTGGCTATTTACAACATGCTCTTTCCAGTTCTGAAATTCATACAGCTGTAGCTCAATTTTAGAAATCATCTGTCACATGACCAACTGTTGCAAAAGGCCTCTTCAATATTATGACAGCTGGGCATATGAAAAAGTGTAGACCTTCTGAAAAGTCCTTCGTCTTGTTTATTCAGTACCTGCCGGATGAAGGACTCTTCCTGCTTGATTGCCACCAATTTTAGCGACCCAATAGACTGTTCACAGTCCCCTATTTTTCCGTGAGATCGTAGATGTTGATCTTTGAGCTCAATGGGCCGCCATCTTGGTCTCTTCATGCGAGCAAAACTGGAGAGAGTACAAAATGCCTGTGGGTAGGGGTGGTGGAGGGCACAGCTGACGGAAAAAATAGGGAGACTGTAACAGCTTCACTCTGTCTCGTGTTCAAGGGGCACGGCCGCCAGTTTGGCGCCTCCGTTAATCAAATCAATTAACAATCTCCTCCCCTGAGAAAAAACCTGTCAAATCAGGGTTGATGATATGAATACATGTTACTGTGCTGTGAATTTCGAAACATTTTGAAGGTTTAATAAGTTGAGTCGAATGAATGCGGGACAGGAGAACTCTTCTCTGACTCCAAAAAAACCGGCAAAGCCCGCAGAGAATTCCACTTATTCAGATGCGTGCCGTCTTTGTGGGACTAATATTATTGTAAAATTTCAGTCGGAAATAAGAACAACCAACGGAGCTTTCAGCCATTTCCTTCGCCAAAACGAAACTTTGATATATTAAACTCTTGCCAAAACCAGTTGGAAGAACCGCCAAAACATCTTTTCCTTCGAGTAAACGAGAAACGGCCTCCTTTTGCTCGTGCTTTAACACCAATCCTCCAAGACAAGAAGCATACAGACGATCAAAATCAAAACATTCTACAGAAAATTCTCTTGAAATTGATGCCATTTTGGCCTGAGCCGCAAAGTGATGAATGTGACTCTCTGTCACTCAAGTTGTCAACGCTCTGCTACACTCTGATGAACTCTATTGTCCCTTCGACCAATCAGGTGTTGCCGTTGCTGGAGCAACCAACGCAGCGAACACCAGACAGAGGGAAGCTGTTACAGTCTCCCTATTTTTTCCGCCCTGTCACCCCCACGTTATTAACCGCACCGCCACTACCCATGGGCATTTTGTACTCTCCCCAGTTTCGCTCGCATCAAGAGACCAAGGTGGCGGCCCATCGAACTCAATGATCGACATCTACGATCTCACGGAAAAATAGGGGACTGCTGAACAGTCTAGCGACCCAAAAACGGGTCGCTACGCTTCAACCAATCAGAGGTCCCCTGGATACCCCTTGGGGACCGAATTGTCAAACTTTGCGCAACAAAATGTGACTTGTGGCTAAATTCAATACGGGGTCGATTGCGAAAGCTATTAACAAAGCCCCAAAGGCCACGGGATATCATGTATTGCGTGACTACCAGAAGAAAACAGTGGAAGCATATCTGTCTGGAAGAGATGTGTTTGCTTCTGCACCAACCAGAGCTGGGAAAAGTTTGACTTTCGGCCTAACATCTTCTATCCCGCTTCGCGGCCTAACATATTCTACCCTGAAATTCATGAGGTCTACTTGTGGCAAGTCTAGAAGAAGTGTTGCTTGTTTGTGAAACTAAGAGCAAGTGTGGCTCGGAAATAATAACTAGAAAGGCAACTGAAAAATATCTTGTTTACGTTTACGACAATTTTGTGTAATTTAAATAAATAAAAGCGACAAAAGTTATCTTGAACACATTTTTCTTTTTCACTTTTTGACAGGTTGATTACGGACTGTTGGTGAAGATACACAGTGACACACAGTGACATGCTCATTCGGAATGAGCAAACAATAAATCCGTATTTGTACGTCCCCTTAACAGTCTATTAAGCTAGCAAGCACACAAATAAGTCTTACTTCTCTGCGAGCTTCCTGAGAGCGCGAAGGGCATCCAAAACAAGATTATCTGTGTGATCAGACACCCCATTGGCCGAAGGAATATTACTCCTTCCGTATTCCACATCGTAGCTGTCCTGTCTGAGTGGTTCGTGGGTCTTACAACAGCAAATTCCCATATATAACAACACGATCACTAAGCTCAAATTAGTGCGGAGTAAGGTTGGCAAAAGTAATTGGGAAAGACAACATCACCACATTTTTGAAAACCACAGAAGTTTCTCCCCTTCAAAAACAAAACTATCGAAATGTTAGAGTGCCTTCGCACCTTAGTAGTCAGCTGTAACGCGAGCAATGTTACGCGCAAATTTGTTGATTCGTATGCGCAAGTGACTACTCATGCGCAGTAGTTACCTTCCTGTTCTGGTGACGTCATGTCAAGGAGCCAATCAGCCTTTTTTCGCGCGTTCGTCTGCCAATCCATCCCATAATACTGTTTTACTTTTTAAACCACTGCATCAAAAGAATGGTAGCCAAATGGCGTCTTCCTTTCTAGAAGACCTACTCGAGAAAGAAGTGGATGAGAAGGAGGTCAGTGCTATGGTGGGATCGCTGGAAAGCCAGTTGGCATCAACAGCGATCCCTAGATCCCATCATAATGAGGTCAAAGCTTCGGTGGCGGTTTCTAAAGCAAGTCCTAAACAAAGCAACATGACTAGTAAAACGCCAAATCAAACGAGCCCGATTCAGAACCAAACAGCGAGTGCAGTTCGACCCGGGATTTCTTCGTCGCCAGTGTTAAATGCGGGTGGTAACACAACGATTACTACAGTCGTTAATATAGCTCCTAGGCCTACGGTTACAACAGCAGTGCCTTTGGCTCCTCGACCCGCAACTATGGCTGTTCTTGCTCCAAACTCTGGATTTGCAGGAGCTCCTCGATTCGTTACGATCAACGCTGATTTGGTTAACCGGAACCTTAGTTTGATCAATCCTCAACAAATGGCCCTAGCACCGAGGGTTGTAACGGGTAATGTGACTCTTCCAGGCAACCCTCAAACCATCGCAGCCCCACGAATCATTCAACAAATTCAGCCAAGAGCTGCTAACATGAGGCCCATAAACCCAACTCAAATTGTGTTACAACAGCCGGCGGGAAGCGCACCTATACAACCGGACAAAAAGATCAACATTATACGAACTCCGATTCGCCCAGTGCCGGCGAGTGTTAGCGTATCTCAGAATGTTCCTATAAGAACTAGTTTAACTCCAATTCGACCTCAAATAAGCACGATACCAGGTACAATCACTTATACTAGAATGCCTGTGAACCAAGTTGCAGTTGCAACATCAAAGACCGAGATTTCATCTACAGCTGGAACTCTAACAAAAAATTCGAACTCTCCTAACGTAGCAAATGTTGGTTTGCATGCTAGCAAACCAGTTACAAATAACGTCACTGCTAATCAGTCCAAGCCTCCACAAGCTACCACTGCAGCACCAGTCAGTCATTCTCAGCCGCAGGTCAATGTGGCTCAAATTGAACAAGCAAAAGAGCAAGCTCATAAGTTAAAAAACTTTTTCAACAACTTGATCAGGCTTGCATCAGATCAAAAATCTCCTGATGTTGGCAAGACTGTAAAAGAATTGGTGCAAGGTGTTCTGGTGAGTTGGATTTGCTGTAGAAGTAAAAAAAACAAGTTACTACTCTGTAGGTTCGGTGTTTCCCCAGGACCTGATTGTTTGGAGGATGCCAGATGTCTCCTCAGAGGGAGAGGGGAAACCCACAGCTGAAAAGACCTATAGTAGAACCTCGCTATTTCAACCTATCAGGGGTAACAACAAATAGTTTGAAATAGCCAATGGTTAATGACTGTGAAATTTGATTGGTCCAATTTATTTGATATACCCAGAGTGGAGATGATAAAGATAGGGTGGGCGAGGGGACTCAAGCTTTTTTCCAAGTGAGTCCACCAGTTGATGTTTTATTTTATTCCTGTTTTGCATTCTCCCAATCCCCCAATCCAGGCTCACTTAGGTATATTAAGAGGAATTAAAAAACCTCTGGACAGACTTAGAATAAAAGGACCAAAAGTTTTTTGGTACTAACAATGTTGCCAGAAAGTCATAAATCAACATTTAGGATGGCAAGCCCTTTTATGATCTTGTCTGCTCGTAATGTGATAATCATAAAAAACAATGTTATACTGAAATGGTTATTGCCAGCCAAAGTTAGGAATAAGAGAGCCCCAACATATGAAAAGAAAATCAAAAACATTTTTGAGTCAGATTTCATCTCTAAGGTACTGTACAGGTTTGGATAGATGTAATGATTGCTTCAGTCTGTAACATAGCAGTTGACCTTTTCTTTTTAGGATGGGAAACTTACAGAAGAACAATTTGCAGCAAATCTACAGTCCACACTTAATTCTCCACCCCAACCAAATCTTGTTGGTTTTTTAAAGGTAGGTTTTAATCTATTCAACTTTCTTCTTCCAAGGTGTTCAATTACACTACTTTTTCTTTTTTCCAGAAATTCTGGGTGTGAGATTGAAAGTGTGGGGTTAGTTGTGATCTGGAAATTTCAATAAAGTTCCAAATGTTAAGCAAATGAATGTTGGCAGGATCCTTAATCAGACTCTAACATCTGGATCTTGTTCCAAAATGGGGTCTCCTGGTTGAAAGGGAAACCCTAAGCAGAGTCTCCACAACCCATACTATTTATGTGTACTATATGTAGTTCAGTGCTGTTATGTAGTCACCTGTTGTGACAAACTTGCCTGGTTGTTGTATTGATGAATCACACCAGCAGGCAAGTTCACCTCTACAACAGATCCTATCAAACATGCTCGATCAATAATCATAACAGAGGTTATCAGTTACAACCCTTAGTGAGAGCCCGGATCTTCCTAGGATTTCTGCGCATGGCCAAAGTATTTTTAAAGCGTCCTTTGATTTAAGAATAGAATATTTTAATATGACTGTAAAGAGTGATACATTCTTTCTTTCTTCTGTGCCTATCAGAAAACACTTCCATTGTTACGAGCTCAGTCAAGATCACAGCTTTCCCATGTGCAGCAGTCAATCACTCCAGCAAAGATCCTTCCTCCACAGCAAGTTCAACAAAAAAATGCAACTACAACACTTGCCTCTTCCCCACAGATGCACAAACATAATTCTCAAGTGCAAAAAATCCAAATTGTTCAACAACCGGGACAGCCCCAGATGGTGAAGCAAGTTATTCTCACACCTGCACAACAGCAGCTTTTTAGACGTCAGCAACAAATAAATGCTCAGAGAGTGTTTTTGACAACATCAACAGGGTCAACCCCTGGCTCCCAGGTAGTTACCAGTGCACGGAATCTTGTTATGCTTCAAGCATCACCTGGATCTACAGCATCTAAAATGGTTTCAGCTTCATCAAGATCACAAGCTGGGACAACTTCAACCTCTGCAGCAGCTGACAAACTAAAGCCCAAAGGTTTCACTGGAATAAGCAGGTACAGAACCTGGGAGATGTGTGACAAGTATTGTTCTTCATGTAATTTATACAACAGTGATAAGTTTCTGTGTTTTGAGAGACTATCTGAGTCTAAGTCCTCAACTTTGCTTAAAAAGAAAACTGTTTTTTTCAAGAGTCAGTTAATTAGTTAAGAGGTAAATCAAATTCAGCACTGTACAGTCAAACCTGTATATAACGGTCACCCTTGGGGAATGGCCAGGTGACCGTTATATACAGGGTGACCACTGTACACAGGTTTCCTTAAACTTCCCTGGAAGTCAATAAATAGCATTTTTATGTGCAAATAATCATTCAATTTTCGTTTTATTGACAACTTGATAACGAGTAACAGCATTAAATAAACATGATGAAAAAGGCCCACAAAATGTTCATGGTGTACTTTAAGGAAGGTGCAGTATACTTGGATCTACGTTTCCTTGTATTTATTACAATTTAATGGCAGATTTACAGAACAACAAACCAAAAAATAAGCCATAAGAATAATTTGTAAAAGAGTTGCGTGACCCCATATAAAAACAAATCACCTCATAAAATTATAAGGAAAAGTTTTTAACCTAACAATATGGATCTCAAGAAGAAAAAAAAAATCGGTAATAGTTTTCTGATATTTCGGAACTCGAAGCTTGATTTCATGTAGCATGTCATTAACTTTACTCAGTTCAAAAGAAAGTTCTTCATGTTCATGTGTTAGTAATTGTGTTTAGTACTAATATTTGTATTTTTATGAGACCCCTACCTTGATGGCTGCTATTTAAGGAGCTGACGAATAAAGCCTGCCATTATTCGTTAATCGTAACCCACTTTCATGACCGTTATATACAGGTAAAAGATAATGAAATTGTGGATTCAGGAAGTCTAAAGGGTGACCGCTATATGCAGCTCAACTTAACAGCAAATATAAGGGATGATTTTTGGGAAGTTGTTCAGTGACCATTATAGACAGGGTGACCGCTTTATGCAGGGCTGTTATATACAGGTTTGACTGTAGTTGGCTACCCAAGTGGGAAAGATGGGTTGTCTTGCCCACTCCAGATTCTCTCATGTAATAAATCCTTCATTGACCAAATTTGTTCAGTAAAGATGGCTGGGTATTGGCCTTATTCGTTGGTTTATGGACCTTAATTGCATCTTAGTCCATTAACAACTTGGCCATATACAGCCATCTGACCTCCCTCTTGGTCAATAACCTGTACACTGTAATGAGTTTTCTAAAGGAGTCGTTAATTGACTTGGATTTCATATTGTTACAGCAGTGGGGATGATGATATCAATGATGTCACATCAATGGCTGGAGTTAATTTAATGGTAAGCTCAGCATTATTTTGATAAGTGGTTAATTACCTTAGCAGTGGTCAATAATGGCATCACTTGGTTTGTGACAAAGGAGCAGCATGTTGGTGTCCAACCTCCAATTAATTATAGCAGCATCCCAAGCAGTGTAAGAAGTGTGAAGGGGGGGAGTAACATTATCTAGTCTTGAGTGCTTTGTAAATAGATTGTAATGGTATTTGATAATTTGTGCTGATGAATATCTCTCAGCCATTAATAGACTATCAATCTCGGACACTGTAGATGTAGTGATATGGTCATATTCCTAATGTGTAGATCTATGTTGTGTTTTAGGCTTAGAACTTTTCTCAATTTCTTCTTGAATGCTTGGGTATGAGTGTATAAGTTTTCATGTGCTTGACATCTGGTTTTGCTGGTAGAAACCAAACAAAGCAAATGGAGTCTCTTACCCAAGAATAAAAAATTGTTTGCATATAGTTATCAACAACATTTGACCACATATGGATTCCTTTGCTTCATACTCTGAATGAGGTGTTCCAAGTTGTGTCAGTTTGATTGATGCTCTTTTTTTTTTTGCTTAACAGGAGGAGAGTCAGCGTATTTTGGCCATCAACTCAGACTTGCTTAGCTCCCAAACAAGAAGCTGTAAAGACGAACCTTTCTTAAATATTTCCCCCTTTCAGAAAAGAGTGGAGGCATTAGGTCAGTAACAGTCACTGTTGTAAAAATTAATAAAACGACATCACTTTTTTAGTCAGTGTATGAGAAAGTAACCCCTTTCTATGTTGTACATGGCAACTATTAAAGGGAAAGTGCCTTGATTCAAAAAGATGCATACAAGAACTGGGTAATGATGTATATGGTGTTAGTGTGAATCTGTATGAAAGCAACCTGGGAATTTTTTGGCAGACAGAATGTAACTTTTTAAAAGCAAATTGTTGCGTCTTCATTACATGTTGAACATCACACCTGTAGCCACTATTGAACTGACAACATGACTGCTAAAATGCACCAATGAGGCCATTAGAAATTATTCCAGACCTTTGTAACAGGTGGCTAAACACACTGTAGTTAAACCATTTGTAATTTGCTTGTGAATGTGAACAGGCACAATGTAAGAAGTAAGGCAAGAAGTATTTATGTAAAATTCATGTGAGTTTTGATGGTTAGTTCTCTTTCTGTGCCCTCATGACATCTGGTAAATTGAGGTTTGCTGTTTGAATTTAATGACAGAAGATATTCCACATATCATACAGTCCCTGTTTTGCAGAGGATTAATTGTGATTGCCAGCACACTAAAGTTAATTATTCACTGTATTCTTATAACCTATCAGCTTAACACTGTTTTGATATTCTTTAAGGAGGATTGAAATTCTTATCAGTGTCAATTTCCATTTTTTTTACAGCGAGAAAGCATGGCTTATCTGAAGTGTCACAAGAAGTTTATAACTTAGTATCACATGCAACTCAAGAGCGACTACGTAACATTTTAGAAAAATTATCGACAATAAGTTTACATCGACTTGAAGTTTATAGGGTATGTAGAATTATGTTACTTAAAACTCATGGCAGTGCACTCTATAAACATCTTGAAAGACCTTCAGAAATTAGTGAACTTTTTTAAGACTAAGTATATGTGTTGAGGAGTGGGAGGTAGGGTGACCTTGCAGTTAGTGGGCTTGTCTCTGGATTAAACGTTCCTGGTTCAAGTCCTGGCTGGGGACATTGTGTTGTGTTCTTGGGCAAGGCACTTTTCTCTCACAGTGCCTCTCTCCACACAGGTGTATAAATGGGTACTGGCGAACTTAATGCTGGGGTAACCCTGTGATGAACTAGCATTCCATCCAGGGGGTAGTAGAAGTATTCCTAGTCACTTCATGCTACAGAAACCAGGATAAACTCTAGCTTGATGGGCGACTTGGCTCGTATGCAGACTTTACCTACCTATCTGTGATGAGGTAATATTTTAAGTGACAGTCCAATTCATGTGGGATTACACACAAATGCAACATTGCTGTGCAAGAAGGTCCAGGAAAATGTTGTTTGTCCTACTTTACTTTAGAAAATTAAGAAATAATTATTTTTCTTTCAATGTTATGTAAATGTAAAATGCCTGTTAATTGGCCTTATTTTAGGATGATCCAATGTACGAAGTAGGCCTTGATATAAGGTCTCAACTGAGAGTCTTTGAGCAGATTGATGAAGTAGAAAGAAAAAAGCGAGATGCCCGAGAAAGGGATATTCTTATGCGTGCTGTTAGAGTAAGTCACATATTTTTGCTTGGTATGCTTTGACATTGAATTTTATACCAGTGAATACTGCTGATTGACTCTCATGGAGAAGAGAGAGTTTCCTCTTGTCTTCATACTGCCGTTAATTTCCCTCTTCCCCCTTCTCTAATCCTTGAGTCAGAAGAGCAACTCTTACAGTTCAGGCTAAGGTGTATGAATTTTTAGTCTTGTTCACAATTTTCACTACATAATTTTCTCATCCACCCTGGCGTTCTTGATGTAGGTCACTTCTTAGGTGATAGTTGCAAAATGCAATGTTGTGTTGTTTTGCAAGTTGCAAGAAAATTCTCACAGCCTTAAGTTAGTTAAATACATGTGATTGAATTATTGTTACTTGTAATAAACAGAGCCGGTCAAGACAAGAAGATCCTGAACAGGCTAGACTCAAAGAGAAAGCAAAACAAGTAAGAGAACTTAATTTATAAAAGTGAAAATAAATAACATTAAATTTCTGCTTGATCCCAAGCTTTAAGTCTTATTTCCTCTCTCTGGTTGAAAAATATTTCTTCCATTTTCAACTATGAGAAGGTAGTGGCTCATCAACACATCCTCAAGTTTTTCTTATTTTCTGTATTTGCATTACCTAGTTGTTCGACTGAGAAAAGAAAGGTCGATCACTTTTAGGAATTAAGTTTTGATTGATCAATTTCTGTTAAGTAAGTTTAATCTTATGTGTTTTATCTTGTTTTCACAAGCTGCAACAAGAGGAAGAGGAAGTTATTCGAAAACGAGCAGCTAACACAACGGCGCTGGCAGCCATTGGACCAAGGAAAAAACGCAAACTAGATGAAGCACTTGAAGGATCTTCTACTTCAACAGCAGTAAGCAAAACAAGTCTATTTACTATCAAGGAAGTTCAAAAGAGTAATTATTCTTACTGATAAACTCACATTTCTTTTAAACCAGTTCTGAGAATTTTGCAGAACATCAAAGACAACATCTCCCAGTTGACTTGAAGATTTCTTTTTTTCGATCACCATGATAAACAATTGCTGAGGTGACTCCCATGTAAAAGTCACATATACAAACAAGATGCTTGGCAGAAATTTTAAAAAATACCACCAAGAGCCAGGGTCCAGATGAAAATCGTCTATTGACAACTACATCTGATTAATTTGCGGCGTACTTTAAAAACGTATTCCCTTGAAAATTAGAATGAAATAAAACAGCCAAAGTGGTACCAAACTCGATTTCCAACCCGTACTTTGAGCTTGCTTGTTGGTGCCATATAGAGTTTCCTCACAGGGTGCTTGATAATGTAGTAATATTGTCAGATGAATTTGTTATTTCAATAGCTCAGCGTCATTACCTTCAATTGCTCCCCAGGGTTCCTCCTCGACCTCTTCTTCACCATTATCGTCCAATGTACTTGGAAACCAAAAAGATACACGACAACAGGTGAGACAGAAATACTTTACTTCAGTCTGTTTTACGGACGAGAGGTGTGGTGGCGTCATGTCTTTGGGCTCTGAATTGAGTGATCCTGTTGAAGCCCTAGCTCGTCTCCACCCAAGGATAATATTGAAAGCAACGAACTGACCCTTACAGAAGACATGCAGGCAAACCTGTGTTGGACTACCTTCCTATGCAAGGAAGTGATATTGAAACTGGTGTTAAGCCCCAGGGTCATCTTCACTGATGCTATGTTGGTCGTCACGCAGTGTTATAGATAATCATTATGTGACGTTCTCAGTAACAAAAACCGACTCAACTCCCCTTTGCCATTTTGTTTTTAGTCTGACGTTGTACTTTCCTCTTGTTTCTAGGTCCCTCGGCAAAGAATGCGGAGAGTCGTTCTTAAGGATCTTATATTTGTTATGGAACAGGAAAAAGAAACAACCAAATCTCTATTATTATACAAAGCGTTGCTGAAATAATATATCTCGGTTTCACATTGTAGAAGTCTACTTCAGCCGTTACTTGGCTCACCACAAGACTTTTCGTGACAGAAGTGTTGCGTGATAAGCCAAATGAGGACAGCGAATGTTTCTTCTGCTGTGTTAGTGCAAAATTAACCCTTGTTTAAAGTACTGTAATCGCCTTCAGACAATAAGGGAATATCTTCAGACTCCTAAGTATTACTTGGGCGAAATATTTCTTGAATTTTTCAGAAAGTTCTAAACGTATAATGAGTACTTCCGCAACTCCACAAGCCACGCTGTTATAAATGATCTTAAAGTGCAGGCGTAGTCTATCTCAGCAGGCTATGGACTACAGTTTGCTTCTAGTTCGTGTTTTTGTACATTTTCCGTAATATTTTCTTAACATCCATCAGGTGTGTTGTTAGTGTAATGTTTTCTTGTGTAGGTAGGGTATGATAATAATACATTGTCTCAACTTCGTACTTAGGTACAAATACCTGTTATGGTTGTCAGAATTAAAAACGCCAATTTCCACAAAAAGAATGACTCCCTTAAATTCTGCCAGCCGTCAAGTTACCATCCGGTTAAAAAAGTTACGTTTAGTTTGCACCTGTTGTCTCGCGCAGCTCGATAACAGGCTGAGCTTCACAGAAATGGTGCATACGCAGATGCTCAGTTAAGTGATGTGTGATTTTGTCAGTATAACTGTGCACGACAATTTCTGACTTAATCCCTCCTCAGTGCACGAGGTACCGTTGTTCTCCACAACTGATAAAGAACACACCGCCAGGTTAATTGGTTTATGCCAGAGAGTTCATTTTCCAAGGATTAAAAGCTAGCCTCCAGGCTCTCGCTTGCAGGACAGGCGGTTGCATGTAATCGTGCAAAACGCTAGAAAGTTCATTTTTGTAGTCTCGCACTTAGCTTTCTTTTGAATCATCTCGCGTTCTACGGGCTTGTCAGTCTTGTAAACATTACTGCGCCTCTTAATGACCGCGAACTCTACGCAATCAACAGTTTTGTGTTTCGATGCTCTCAATCGTGTTATTAGGCTCGATTTTCCAGCCGGTTTGTGATCGCGCAAAACGGTTGGAAATTGAGCTTATCGTCTTGGATGACCTCTCACTAACAGAAGTTTACTTACAACGGGTTCAAAAAGACATGGGGTTGGTTAATTGTTATTTTTTGTTTGGTTGTTGTTTCCAAGGATCTTTGGTTGTCGTCGTGATTGTGACTGACGGCAGCGACAAAGGCAATTGCTACTTTAGAATTTGCGTGTCAGTGAAAGCCGCAGTAAGACACTGATTTGTCACGTATCGAGGGCCACGTGCTTCAGATATAATAAAGAAACTAGAGGCTCTGGGGACGAATATGACGACATGTATCACGTGTTCGGAGACCCAGAACCAGACACTACGTAGCTATTACTAGAGGAAAGGAAAGCACGCTGATTTTTAGATATCTTAACAAGTTAAAAGCAAATTTAATTCGCTCTCTCGTGGCCTCAAAGTTATTGACAGGTTTTGTGACGTGGGCAAACACTTACAAAGTGAAGGCAAAATTCAATGTTCATGGCGTTGGATGAAGTTTTTAAACAAGAGGATTCGCTGCGTTTTGCAGATGAGTCTCACAACACTTACATACTAAAAAGAATCTCACGAATGCGAGAGCATTCTGTTTTAACAGACATAGTCCTTGTTGTGGAGGGCAAAGAGTTTCCTGCTCATCGAAATATGCTCGCCGCCAACTCAGATTATTTCATGGCTATGTTCAGTGGGCATATGGCGACTACGAGTGATAAAGTTGCGGTCAAAGAAATTACTGCCACTGGAATGGAGATTCTACTTGATTTCATCTACAAAGGCGAAATACTGATAACTGAAGAGAACGTGGAGGATGTCTTCTGTGGCTCTTGTCTGCTCTTGCTTGAATCTGTTACCCAAGCTTGCTGCAGGTTCATTCAAGAACGACTGACCTTGACGAATTGCTGGGGAATACGAGCTCTCTCGGATAAATTCAATTGTAAGGATCTACTGCATCGGGTAAACACTTTCATCGAAGAAAATTTTATGGAAGCTGCGAAATCTGAAGAGTTTTTGCTGTTGCCTCATTCGGATCTGGGAGAGCTCTTGATGAATGACGAGATCGTCATTACGAGAGAAGAAGATCTCTACGAACTATTACTAAAATGGGTCGAGCACAATCGCCTAGAACGGGTCAAGCATTTTTCATCATTGCTTGAAAAAATACGCCTTCCTCAAATCAATCCTGAATACTTTGAAGAAATTATCGCAACTGATGAACTGATAACTGAAAACCCAGAAGTTCATGATGTTGTTTCAAAGGCAAGACAGCAGATCTACTCTCTAATGGAGTTAGAAGGCTTAATGACAGAGACGGAATCTTCAAAATGGCAAGTCCCTAGAAGATGTCTCCGAACTGTCAGTGTTCTCTTGACAGTTGCAGGACCAGTGTGTTCAATTTATGATGCTGAAACAGAGGCATGGCACAGCATCTCACGCCTGAGCACTCGCCACTGTCCAGGCATAGAGTTCATGGGCAAATACGTCTATGTGGTTGGTGGAAGTAAAGAGTGGAAAAGAATGAACACATGTGAACGCTATGATCCAGACTTTAATCAGTGGAATGTTGTGGCACCAATGAATGTGCCTCGCAGTAACATTGGTTTGGTGGCCCTAAATGGATTACTGTTTGCTGTTGGGGGTTATGACGGGAGGTCACCCATTGGGTAAGATATGCCAGGCTTCTTTCAAATATCAACCTTTAATGAATGTTAGATTCCTAAATGCTGAATAACAGTATTGAAAAAGATAAACCTTAATTTCAACAGAGCAGACTCATAATGCCATTAACTGACAAACACTTCTCACTTGAATATGATGGAGACTTCAGCTCAGGTTGTTAAAACATTAGTTACCAGTGCCAGCAGTTCTTTTCAGAGCTACATTGTACCCTCTCAGACAAGACCACATAGATGAACTACAAGTGTTTTTATGTCTAAATTTTTTGACACTCCATTGGATCTTTTAAAAACACTGGCATAAAGGTGTCCATTTTCACCTGTGCTCATACTACCTGACATTGTAAGCACAGTTGAGGGGGGGACCTACACTTCCCTGGATGGAATACTAGTCCATCCCTGGCTAACAAACATCAGGCAGTGACCATTTAAGGCTGGTTTTCACTAGAACATAAGCACAAGCACAAGCATAAGCATAAGCACAAGTGAAAACAGCCGCGACATAAACATAAGCATAAGCGGAAACACAAGAAGAACGAACCCACTTCTTTGTCTTGCGTAGTTTTCACTAGTGACGCGCTCAACATAAGCATAAGCATAAGCACAAGAAAAATGGAACTGTTCATTTTTCTTGTGTTTATGCTTATGGTTATGTCGAGCGCGTTGCTAGTGAAAACTGCACAAGGCAAATAAGTGGGTTCGTTCTTCTTATGTTTCAGCTTATACTTATGTTTATGTCTCGGCTGTTTTCATTTGTGCTTATGCTTATGCTTGTGCTTGTGCTTATGCTCTAGTGAAAACCAGCCTTTAGGGCAGAGGAAGGCACTATCACAGGATTATAGCACAGTCACTCTAGCCAGTGCTGAAATCTTAACCATATCAACTGCATCTACCACTTTTTGCTGTTACATTGTACCAAAGATCCAATGTAGGCTTATTGAGCTTTAAGCCCCCTAATCTTCAGACAACACTTTTCTCTCTTCTACATGTGCAGAACCGTGGAATGCTATGATCCAACAAAGAATGAGTGGAAGTTCGTGGCACCAATGAACAGCCAACGTGATGGTGCATGTGTCGTGACAGAAGGTCGCTATATCTACGTGATCAGTGGGTATGATGGACACAATTACTTGAGCTCTGTGGAAATGTATGATCCAAGTACTGATGAGTGGGCCATAGGGGGTAAGCTTGATTTGGTTTTACCGGACTTTACCAATGACATCCACATGGGCTAAAATAATAGCATGGCTTGAAATTAAAACAGATTCTCATTTGGAAAACTAGAAAAAATATTTCAAAAGCAAAAAATATGATTGAGATCTGTTGGACATAGAGAACCTGAAATAAATCAGAGGATTAAGAGCAGGGTGTTTAATGGACTAGTGGTGAAAACCTCTTCTTCTTACAAAAACAAGAACCTACTTACTTGCCTAAACCATACCACAATATCTTTAACAACCATACATATACAAGAGCCTAGCTTACTTGAAATCTAAATTCTTATACACAGGTTTTTACTGTGTCTTTATTCTACTGACTCTGTCTTTTAAATGTTCTCCTCAGCTGTAGCTCCAATCATTGAGCGACGTGAAGATGCTATGGCTGCTGTTGTCGACAACAAGATTTATGTCATAGGGGGCTATCATGGCAACACATTCATGCCCACATGCGAGGCACTGGATCTTGACAGCAATGAATGGGATTTTATGGCATCATTAAGTTCTCCTCGTTATCAGGCTGGGGTTGCTGTTTTGAACCGGAAGATCTATGTATGTGGTGGTTGGAGTGGAAATGGACTTGCAACTAGTTCCGTGGAATGTTATGACGTGGCAACAAACACCTGGTCACTGGTGATGCCTCTTCCCACGCCTGCTGCAGCTAGAACAGCTTTCTGTAACTTTCCACGTAAAATGATGGAAAAGTTGCTGCGTAAAATCTCTAGTACTAATGAGAATTTAGTACCTGTGCCAGCAAAAGATTTGTGACTTTAGGAGTTGAAGTTGTAACCCTTCTCGTACCTGTCAGTGTGTAATTCAGTGTCAAAATTCTAAGAAATGTAACAAACACATATTTAATGTAATCCTTTGAATGTGCCTGGTTTCAGTGGGGTCTGGTACAAAGCACAGCCCAGGTGTTCTACAAGAGGCATTCTTGACTGTGTATATGAGTGTTTTATATTTATACTAACAGTACGTTGTGTTGACAGTTCTGGATGTGTGATGATGCATGGTTTAAGTCTAGAGGTATTAGGTTATAAGGAGTGGTGTGTCTGTGCATATTTATAGGTACAATTAATACTCAAAATCGTGACAGATTAAAGTACCGTGATGATTCAATTTAGCACCCTTCCAATAAGTACCCTCTTAGTGATAAATGCTCCTCTTTGAATGCCCCCTTCAAACAAGCACCCCCATACTGTAAGGGACCTTCAAGATATTGAGCTAGTGTGCAGCAAATGATATTATAACTATGAGAGCCCAAGTTGTTACAGTTTTTGAGTTAAAATATTTATATGAAATAAGTGCATGTCCCCAATAAATACCAGTTACTATTACTAATCAGTAATGATAATGATAATGATATATGGTAAATAGTAAATAATAATAATGATAAATTAATATAATATGAAGTAATACAATTTGTTCAATGTTTATGTTAATAATAATAATAATAATAGTAATAGTAATAATAATAATAATAATATAGAGCGCTTTTCAATTGAGTGTTGAAAGTAATCAGGCAATTGAGATTGGCTGAGGAGTCTAATTGGTAAGTAATTGGCTTGGTTTTGGTTTTATGACACTCAATTGAAAAGCGCCCTATGAAGTAATACAATTTGTTCAATGTTTCCAGTTCTAAGCACTTTAGAATTACGTCTTCTGAAATAACTTCATTAAACTTACTTTCCTGCCCAGTACCACAGTTTCTGAAGAAACGTCCAGAAGGTAACATACACATAATGGTACACTTGATTTACATGAAAGGATTCTCTAGCCAGAAGGTGTTAATCTAAATAGAATTACTGGTGAGTGGTGATTGATGCAGTACTATTTGAATGCCTATCAGGAATGGTCTTAAAAATGGAAATATTTTTGGTAGGAACATCTCTTGCTGTCTAAGTGTAAGCTTTTAGTTACGAACAAAGACAAAGACACTTAACGTACTAAAATTTCTTATTTTAAGTAATGGTGATTTAATAATACATTTATATTAAAAAGCAACAGCAACTATACCCTACTTTTCAAATAGCAAAGCCTGAAAGGTAGCTTGAAGGGGGGAGGGGTACACTCTTTCCCATCCAATGGGAGTGTGGTTGTTTCAATGTATAACATTCTTTTTATCAAACATACAGGCAATACAGAGAGCATGACATTTTTTCTAAAACTTTAATTATATTTAATTTATTTAACAATTAAAGGCATGTAGCTGTTTTAAAAATAATGGATGCTGCTATTATATAAAGCATATCTTAGTGTTAGAAGAGTTGACCCAGGATGAGAATGTTAATGACCATATCTGATATGATAATGGCAGAATTGTTAATAAAAATCTACTTTGTTTATCAGATTATCATTTATGGGACTGTCGGTACCACTGTCTCAAAGGTGCCCAACATTACTAGCATCCTTGATTTGCTTTTGTATTCGGTATTACACTTTATTGGTTTCAGCCAATTAAAAGTGTGATTGAGTATATAACCACACACACAAGAGCAGTTCTCATTTTGTAAGTCAGCTGATTCAAAGCACGACACCGTTGCATTCACCCTGCAAGCAGAGCCACTGTTGTCTCTTGAGCGTGAAAAGCATATGTACTGAAAGAAAAGGATCTGCTTGCAGGGTGCGTTGCATTCCCAGGGGGGAGGGGTACTCCCCCACATGGGCTATATAGGTATGTATGGCCCCAAAGGGTAGGGTTTTTCAGCTGATTTGGTCATAAATAGAGTATCGGTTTTGGCCATTTTGGTCTAAATAGGGTATGGTTTTAGCACTCTAGTCTTGAATGGGGTATATTTCTTAGAAGAAGCTACTTTTTCATCATTATCAATAAGACCATCAACAAAAGCCCTTCATAACTTATGTTTAGGGCAACTGTGCCAGCCGCAACTGTCATAAATAGGGTATCAAATTTTTGGCCAGGTCATAAATAGGGTAGCCAAAATCACATCTTTTGGTCATAAATAGGGTAAGGGTTTTGGGAAGTGGGCCGCACACCCCCTAACCAACTTTTCTGGGAGTACTCCTCCCAGGGTTGCATTGCTCTACAAACAGAAAGCCATTTTTGTTGAAATTAGCGATCGATGACGTGTCGACGTTTGCTTAACGTCATTATTAAGTCAAAGGAAAGAGAATAAAAATGAGCACAAACAGAGCATTGCACCTCAGAGGTCATGGGTTAGTTCGAATCCCATTCAACTTCAAGCCTTTTTTTTTTTTCACGGTTTATATTCGTAACCGCCTAATTCACTGACTTGCGTATCGAACAAATCTTTATAACTGAAAATACAATGTTCTTTTCTTATGGTGTTTCATTCTTCCCTTTCTCAGTTACTTATTATTTTAAAACCGGGTAGGTCACGGAAAAAATGTTGAGGGGCATTCTTGTAACCCTGCAATATCAGGTTCCAGGGGCTGTACTCAATGACGGATAGGTGCGAAGACCTATACTGGGTTTGCAATTTGCGACCTGAGGACTTTTTCGGTATAGGAACTTTACAGCGACTTTCTTTTGAGGAAAGATTTTGGTACGGACTTTTTGGGGGATTCTTTTTGCGGTCTACAGATTTGGGCCCCTGATTTGGTCTGATTCCCACCTCCGACTACCGTCATTGGTCATTGGTGATGCACCTGTCACACAAGAGAACTGGGTATGGTTTAAATATGGCGGACTCGGGGATGTACCGTCCGTTTGGAGTTATCGCAGCATTATTAGCCACGACAATGGCAGGAACGGTACTCCTCGAGTTAAATCCACAAAGGAAGATTATACTAATGAGGATTCAAGTATTCTTGCTGTTTTTCATGGCTATGTGCGCTTTGTCGCGGTTTGTTTGGATAAATCTGACAGTGTTGCTCCCCAGCCGGCGGTCCAACTCAAAAATTTTACTCGTGGTTCATTGGGTTTTGTACGCAGTTCTTGCGATCGTTCTCGGTCTGGCCTTCTTCAGTGTTCTCATCGGTCGACTGTTTGTCGGTTTCGAGCCATATTTCATTAGCAGAGTGGCCTTTACATGTCTAGGACTTCTTCTTCTGGTGTTCTTCAACCTGTGTGTCCTTAGCGTAGTTTTCGCAGTTTCAAGAGTTTGCAGCTTCTCATTACCCAATGCTGACAAGTGGAAGGCCATCATAGCTGTTACTGTATCTCTGCTTTTGTGTATACAAGGGTTAACTGCTGCATCCCGAGGGCCAACAATCGTGAGACTGACTGTACCTCTTGCAAAACTACCACGAACTTTAGACGGCACGAGAATAGTTCAACTTTCAGATATTCACTTGGGTCCTATGATAGGACAGGCTGCACTTGACAGAGTTGTGAACATGGTTTCTGTGATAAAACCAGACATCATTGTTATTACAGGAGATTTGGTTGATTCAACTGTAGCAAACTTAAAACGAGCTGTTTTACCTCTGAAGAACCTGAGATCAAAATATGGGTCATTCTTTGTTACAGGTATTAAAATTATAGATGCAGGTTAGGGGAGGAAGGGGGGGATGGAAGGAGACAGGGGTGGGAGATAGGGGATCATACCCTCCTTGCATACAGCTGGCCTGCCTGAAATTTGAATTGACCAATCAGGATTCAGCAGGCAGGAAAAACTTTACTTTCCTGACGTCAATGTAAGTTAACAGGAACAGCATTGACAGCAGGCAACTTTTCTCACTAGAGATGGCATTAAATATTCACAAAAAGGAACTTACAATTCCCAAAACCAAATCAGATTGTAAAAAGTGAAAAATACAAAGCATTCGCCAGCATCCAACGTGGCAACTCGCTCATAGTTCGTTAAGTGTCGCCAGATAGGGTAATAAATGTGTTATTTTGAACAAAATGTGCTGGTTCTTGTCAAATTTAATCCAGAATTCTCAAGTTAACTATTAGAAGAGGCCAAAGCAACTTTAGCATTACCTTTATTTTTGTTAGCTTTGAAGAAAAAGGCTATTATCATGTTGTTTCGGTAGGACAGCTAAGTTTTGACTGCTGCTCGTGCTTTGGGTGCAGCTACCATATGCAAGGCTGTTGATACACTCCTTAATAGATAATGTGATCTGTAAGGCCAAGGGTTTATGTTAGGCCATCCTAACAATGTGGTCCAGATGAAAACAATTCATTTAGTAGAAAACGTTCCATCAATGAATCTTAGAGTTTTTAAGTAGTTTTAAATTATTATTGTATTGTCTTTGAAAAGCCTCTAAAGGGAAAGTCAATAAAGTATGTATGTATGTATGTAATTTCCAGTGAAATTAAGCTTAATATTGTTGGCCTTCTGGAAATATAGGGTATTCTTTTGACTACATATTTAACCATAAGCACTTTTAGGGTTAATGACACAGTTAATATATTTCCTTGATTGACTTTTTTCTTTCATTAGGGAATCACGAGTATCTCACTGGAGATGCTGATGCCTGGCTCCAAGAGCTAAAGCAACTTGGTATTGAACCTCTCCACAACTCACATGTACTTATTTCAAGCAAAGATAGTCCTGAAGACAAGATCTATCTTGCTGGGGTAGATGATATACAGGCTGGCAGCATGAAGTAGGTTCTTGTTATTTATTAGTTGTTTAAATGGGCTACTACCTCCCCACCCACCTGCCCAATTTTCTGTGTTATTATTCCAATACCTCTCTCTATTCAGGTGGATAAGCAGGTGCTGTCGGTAGTGTCAAACTGGTAGGACAACCTAATAAATTCTATGGATGACTTCCAATAGACATGCATCCCTTCTGAACCAGGAAACATTCTGACAAAGTAGTGGGCCACTATGGACCCACTACTTGGCCTCCTTGCAGATTATGGAAACCCTCAAATATCCCCCATGAAACATGACAGGCACTTGATTTTGTGTGTGCATTGGCATGTTCTTTTAATAATTTGTGTTTTAGATGTTTTTTTTCATGTTTGTATTTGTTTGCAAATGATTACAGCTATGAAAACCATGGAATGAAGTTGTCACAAGCTCTTAGTGGAAGACATAACAAGTTTCCAACAATACTTCTTGCTCACCAACCATGGGCTGCATATCAAGCACTGAAGGAACATCAGGACATAGACTTAATATTGTCTGGTCACACACATGGAGGACAGTTCTTTCCCATGCACATACCAATATACTTTTACAATCCATTTTTTTCCGGTCTGTATAAAGAGAAAGAAACATTTGTTTATGTTTCCTCTGGAACTTATTTTTATAGTGTGCCTTTGAGAATTGGATCCACATCAGAAATAACTGTTCTAACTCTAACTCCTGCAAAACAGTAAATTTTCTTGATAATACGCACATAGTCCTTGACAACAAGTGCTTAATATAATTCTCAATAACCTGTCAATTAGCAAGCAGAATCTAACCATCTTTTCAAGAAGAAAAGGAGAGGATATACTGGTTGTTGATGATTTTCTTGATATTTTGGGGGCAACAGAAGTCAGGGTCCACTTGTTTTATATATCCATATTTCTCATTATTTCTTCAGTTGGAGGTGAGAAAAGCCAGGAAGACCATAAATCTCGAATTAGTGCCTCCCCTATCGATAGTGCCCCTCGTATTGGCCAAAATTTAAAATAAGCGCCTCCCCTCGAATAAGCGCCCCCCTCCTCTTCCCCTGTTTATGGAAGAGTACTGAGACAACAAAGGATGTATAGTTTTGGTTGTGTTCAATCCCAAGCAAGTAATTATCGACTCATTCAAGCACTGCACATTGACCATTGCAACGGATGGTAGTGAGGATCTGCTGATTCATTGCCCAAAGACCAACCAACCTTGTGCAGCAGGCCCAGACTGGCTGATGGGGTTCTGTTACTTAGTTCTTCAAGAGAGACAGGATCCCTCTTGATCTGAGACTTCGGACAGACTGACACATACTGGTACATGTATTACAAAAACCCAATCATATCTGACCACGATTTAGGAAAAATTAAATAAACGCTCCCGTCTTCTGCTAAATTTGAAATAAGTGCCCCAGGTGCTAATTAGAGGATTTACAGACTGTATCAGTATATGATACTGGTTTTTGACCGATAGTTTTAAGTTTGGGTTTTTATGTTTTGTGATTACCTGATTATAAAATGTAAATTTTAAGACTGCAAAAGTCGTCATTCAGTGTATTTTTTAACTATATTACTTATTTAACCAATTGACGTATTTATCTATCCTGTTTTAAAACTTCCTTACAACTGATTGTCTTGTTTACCTTACCATCTCCTTGTTTATATTCTATTATTTGGTCCAAGGACTGATAGAAAAAAGTGTAGTTTTAACACTCATAAGTCTGATGTAGCAATGCAAATAATCGTATTCGATCAGGGGTGTGCTGTACATGTACCGCACAAGTTTTTTTCACCAATAGGGTCAAGTATGAACACTGATGTAGACTATGTTTACATGGCCCGAACAGTATCGTGAAACTATCTCGTGATATTGATGTCTGTTGTTACATCTAAGAGTGAAAACTCCAACTAGATTTGAGGAAAAAAAGATTAAGGATTTAAAATTAAAAAGAAAAAAAGAAGGAAAAAGATATGAATGTGCACTGGCGGGGAATCGAACCCCGGTCTCCCGCGTGGCAGGCGAGAATTCTACCACTGAACCACCAGTGCTTCATCTGTATTTTTACATGTTATTAATATATAAAAAAATTTTGTATTACTTGAGGCCCAAATATAGATCTGGATAATCGTTCTCTTGGGGTAACAGTTCCGCTAGATAGGTCACGCGTAGAAATTCAGCATTACGTTGGTACTTTGTAGGTTTTCAATTTGATTTTTTCCAAAACACGAAGGAAAGTGGTAAGGTGGCGCACGGGATCTTGGGTAGCGAGGAGACGGTTTTGAAACCATTTTGAAAAGACCTTCGCGTATATTTCTCAAAATCACATCAACCGTTTCTGCCTAAAATTTGTTGTAACAGTGCAACAACACATACAGGATGCAAATGACAGCGATTGATCAACACGCAAACCCAGAAGTGAGTAGTGGAAAGCGCTGGATCACCGATCACCCTAGCCTAGGGAACCTAGCCCGCGAGCAGGCTCCCGGCGTGGGCGAAACAAACAGGCTGAAACAAACACTTTCTTGATGTGACAGTGCTTTCAAAAAACCTGACATATCTAAGAGACAGATTGTTGAATGGTTATCTGCAAGATATCAAGGTCAAACATATTGAATGTCAAGATGTTGAGCAATGCTTGGTATTATCCACGGCCATACCTAAACCAATGTGAGGATTTTTAATTTTTTGACTACATTTTTGTGTTTACGATTGCACGAGAAAACATTTAGTTCAGTGACAGTCTACGTACGTAGGCTATGATCACGCCCTAGAGATAAGGGAGAAAATCAGACCTTGGAAACGAGGTTGCCACACTCCAGTTACCGAAAAGCATCAGAGGATTTCATTACAAAACCCAAGTCCTCAAGGAGGCGGATATTATTCTACAGGAACTCAATACAGCCAGCCACACTAGCCAGCGATTGCTACCAGGTAAGTCAGTAGAATGTAGCAATTCATGGCAAATATTCTGGTGGTATTTGTTGGAATAAGGTAAGCCCCAATTGTTTTGCTACTGGTTAAAAGGATGTTTGATTAATTATTGAATTGCCACTGAACCCCAAGCATCATTAGGAATCAAAACCGTACATTGTGACTTTTCACGTCGACATGTCAGTCCTCTAAATACTTCGGAAATGTTTTGAAGATAATTTTCTTATTTAACAGTATCACGAAAAGATCATCAATATGAGTTTAAAATCACAAACTGAACATGACTCGCCAAGCGATGTTTCTTTTCGGGCGGTGAGCTCTTCTAGAAGAAGTCAGTTGAAACCTTGTCACGTTTAAAAACGTTTTGTATGGGAAACTGAATTGACAGCAAACGGGCCATTTTGCTGCCGATTCATGCTTCGTATCCTGCCGCACATTCCTCTTATTACCATTACCATAAAACTTAGCGTTTAAAAAGTGTGAAGTCGTCTGTGAAATTCATTTTATATATGCTTCAGATTTCTAACTGTCATCGTACCAGCTGTGCGCCATATTTTCGCGCCGCCCTAGGTCAGGCTGGGCAGGTTAATATTGATCAGGACTGTTTGTCATTAGTCCGTGTGACATGAGACAAACCCAAGTTCATAGTTTCCCTGGCATCACTTCCTGTTTATCAAAATAACCTTCAAGACTTGTTTGAGATTTCTTGAACACCAGTCCGAAACAGGAATAGTTAAACTGCCTAACCTCCAGACAATTGTACATGGAACCTAACCCAGCTGATCGTTCTCGAGCTTTATAGAATTAGAAGCTTGCCGCTAGTGTCTTATCGGTTCAAATCGCTTGTGTTAATTGTTAACAGGTTTCATTGAAAATAATACCCTCCTCTGAGAAGGTTTTAATACTTCTAAGAAAACAGCAAGAGGTAAAAATATCCATATATATCCGTGCTTGACTCCTTGCGTTACATTTCAGAACGCACTGAAAGAGGGAAATCGAGAAAAGATGGAGAAATTGTAACGGCTAAATGGTTATGGCTAAATCACCGGTTTTGTATGCAACGTTAGTCTGTCCACAGACCATCTATTTTGTCTTGATGAGTTCGTCGAGAGCGCAATCAAAATTATTGTCCGCATGGGATTTAAAAAGCCCGGGGTAAAACTCGTAGCGAAATACTAAACGTCTGTGGACAGAATAATGGTCACTAATACAACGTTCGTTAGTCCTTGTTTAACTAGTTGTTATCTTGAGGTTAATTTTGGTAGTTGAAAGGCGCTTTTATAGTCGGTGCCGTTGTAGAGAGGTTGAAATAAGTGTATAATGATGATGATGATGATGATGATAATTGTTCATTTATATAGCGCACACATCCATTATTTGCCCAAGGCGCTTTACAAAACTATCCCTATGTACCATCCCCGCGTCAAAGAAAGGCCGTTGTAGTGAGGTGGCTGTTAGCGGCCGTGAAGGTTCGACTGTCTTCACTATCCAATAACTCTTTACTGTTGGACGCTGATGCGTCTTAGGGCCTGTTTACAAGGAGGGTCTGGAAATAAGTACAAAGTTAACATGGGTAGGCGGGTTAACCCTACCTAGAGTGTTTACAAGGGAAAACGTTAACCCGCCTGCCAAGGTAACCCTAGCACGCAGATAGGGTAACCCGCCTACCTGGGTAACCCTAGCTGCCTTGTAAACACGACGAAGGAAAAAAAGAGGAAATGTGTGAGTGCTGGGGTAACCTGCTTACCAGGGTAACCCTCTTTCCTTGTAAACAGGCGTAAAACGAGCCGGGAAATAATAATCTCTCCCACCCCCCCCCCCCACCCCCCTTTCAGACGATCGTGAGTGCGAAAATCATTATTTTTCGCAATCCCCCGAAAAAATAAGTGGATAAAGAAACAAATAAATAAATAAATAAATAAATAAATAAAGACTAACTAACTAACTAATTTAATTAATTAAAGTGAACAAATAGGAAAAAATAAAACAGACAGTACTTTGACAGGAAAGTTTTAAAAACAAGAACAATTGGAACTAATTCATTCAACTTGAAAAGCACTTCAACTTATAAACTCCCGGGGTTCAACACTAATCCCGCTTTACGCTGTGATGGCTAAAGCAACCCGTTTTCCCTAACAAAAAGACTTTTTCACCATGTCCGTTTTCCCATTGTTGATACTGTCAAATATATTGCTCAACCCCATGTAGACTATAGAAAACATCTTATATTGATAGGAAACAAACACATTATTCGAGTCACCAAACATGTAAATTGTAAAGCTCTCTTGCTGTGTTTTTGTTAGCCTGAAGAATCCCTCGCTTAAAAACACTCTCTATTACTTAATCAAACATAATGTGGCTCACCGCTGCAAGTTTGAGAGGCGAACGTTCATCTTTTGTCTATACAAAGTTTTCTAAAGCTATTGGCGCAGTAAATTTGGCTACGAAAAGTAAAATAAAAAGCATATTAAACTTAGTACTTTTTTCAGTGTTAAACACTGTGCATATCTATCCAGGAAAAATAACTACTTTTTAAAAAAATAAAATTTAATGTGCATTTACGTATTTTGACTTGCGCAGCTTCCATTTGAACGCAAACAGTAAGGCTTTTCTGCGGGCTTTTTCTACATAGTAATGACAAGCAATTTGAATATGTACACAAAACGAGGTATTCTTTTATATCTTTGAATGCCTTGTTATGCAAATTTTACTCGGAGGTGAGGCACCTTATATACCGCGCTTCATGCAAATAAATAATCAAGCAATCTTTGAAACGAATTCAACAACTGGCGAGGCCTGGTTTTTTCAACTGGCCTTTGATCATCGCGGATCTTGAAAACCTCCGGAGCCTAAAATATGTTGTGAAGAAATTGACGAAAAATTGGTTCATTTTCAAAGCTTTCAACCAGTGACAGATATCTGACGATATTGTTTACACCTCAGGAAGGCTTTAACCTATCGAAAGCAAAGAGGAAATTTAATTTTGGCGTTCGTGGAATATATTAAAGTCCGTTTTGAACTCTCACGCTCGAGCAAAGCAAGGTAAGAATCTAGTTATTTTCAGTTGTTTGACTCGCGCGTTAGCAGGAAGGTTGCCTCGGTCGACTTGATAGAGTTCTTGTACGTTACTTTATGTTATTACTTGAAACGTTTTGGTCGATTAGACTTATACGGCGTGCGGCGACAACATACATTTAAATATCTGGCCATGTCTTGGATTACCATTTGACAGACGTTTGACTGCCGGGTGTTTTGTAGCAGAAACTGAGCGACTTATAGCAGTATTTTCGTGATGATTTCAAGAATTTTGACCCTTGAATTCTGTTTCTTCGTACAAGAGGACCACAACTAATTTTATGTGACCTGCTGACCTTTTTTCTTAGCTTTATATTTTGTTACAGTCAGAATACTATTTGTTCAGTTTCTGTTTTACTGTCTCTTGCACTCGATGCTCTGTTCATTATTCTGTTTTTTCCATTCTTTATCACTTGACCAGTTGCAGTTTCGTTCAGTTTCGGATCGTTTGAGTAAATATATACTGTACAGTAAAATATGTTAAATATGAAATCCTGTGTAAGGTACGTTCATAGTCTTAATGATGCAGGTCTGACATTTTTAATGAGTAGATATGAGAGACGAAAGCAACAGAACGAGCGTTAACCACCTCAGGGGCAGAATGTATCTAAAGATTTATCTTTCACGGGCAAACAAGCATGACTTGTAAGGCGGTAAAAAGCAATTCAGAAAACATGATGGTAATTCTAAACACGCGAATCAATTAGCTTCTCGTGGTCACTCGGGTGCCGCCATCAGATTTTCCATAGCCTCGGGGAATAGTGTGTTTTCGTTCAATACTAAATTTCCTCCATGTAGCTAGCACGTGATCAGATGAAAAGGCAATATTTGAATATCAATAAACGAATTGCAGTTTTTCTGGGTAAAAATTGTTTCTCAAGTTCTTCAAATTAAACTTGAATTTCTTTTACATAAACAAAGGGAAGTTAGAATTTTAAAGACCTTAAAATTCATGTCGTGTGAATATCCTTGATGATGGTACTTAGGTTTGTTTACGAAAGCCCTTTTCTCAGCGGTCCCTTTTTGAGTCTCGTAACACATTTCTTATTTTTCTTTCCCATGTGAACTGGAACTGACAAGTTAATCGTTGTCTTGGAGTGTGTGTAAAATCTATATTTACAGTAATAAAATTTAATTTAAATTTAAGAACACTCTAACCTAACTGGTAATAGGAATAAACGTTAATTAATTCTAAATATGATAGAAAAAATACCACAATGGCACTGTTTCTTCATGGAAGAGTTGTATGAAAAAGCGATCCGTAGTAAGGCAGTGAAATGATGGAGTTATGCTACTCACTCTTGTTTTCTGCGAGTTTACTTTCGCTTTCACTTCACTTCACTTCACTAGCAGATTGGTAAGACGAGTTGTTTTCGCGAATAAATTATATTTTATGTTTCTTCTTTTAATATAAATAGGGTTGCTACGTTTGATAGTTATGACTATTCCTTCCAAATTAAGGCAACGTGCACTCGAGGGTTGATAATCGGCGAGTGCTGCTGAAACGATAGGAATAATAGTGAAAAACATGAATTCAGTCCCAAGAGTCCAGGGCTAGATTCTGCCAATAAAAGCTAGCGTTCTTAGTTGACTAAAAATGCCATTTAGATACGCGCAATACATACAGATCTAGACATGGGCCGTCTACTGACTTAAGGTATTCCTCGTCTTCAGATCATCACCGATGGCTGACGAGATAATTAACGGAACTGAGAAAGTCCACTTCAGTTCTTTCAAAGGAGACGTTATAGTATGCTGCGGAGGATTCGAGGGAAGATTTGAGCTGAATACTGTGGAAGCTTTTTGCCTGACTACAAACACGTGGGCTGACTTGCCTCCCATGCCAGTGGAATGCAACAGCCTGGCCGCGGGGTCTTACGGGAGTGCGGTCTTTATCGCTGGAGGATCTGACAGGTGACGTCACAAATATGTTACTAGCCTACATTAAATGTATGAGAAGACTATGGCGCCTTGCTTATTCTGCAGTTACTTTTTTCTGTCTGTTCTATGCGCAGTCATTTGCGTAGCTTGGTTTTATATCTGTATGTGTTAGTACGAATATACAGTTTCATGGGCTCCTGACAGTTTCGATGTGATGGTAAGGAGTTCTGAAAGAACGAGATAAACAATATCTAGAGCGGTTTTCAACGAAGTGTCGCAAAACCAACACCAAAGTAAGCCCCTTTAGCCAATAACAAAGGACACAGACAATCCAATGAACCAATGGACACTCTAAATAAATACAAGTAGCTGAGGTAAAGCGCGGGAAAACTTGTGCGAGCGAATCACGATTGGTTTTGGTTTTACTTCTGATTGGATGAAAAAGTGGCGCGAGTTTTTTAAGCCAATCGTGCCGTGTATAAATGCAAAGCCAATTACTTTTCGACACTCAAGTGAAAACCGCTCTATATTCTGACTTACAGGAAATATTAACCTCTACCTTGACCGACAACACGCGACAATATTAAAATTAGTATTGTAAGAAACAAACCAAACCCGTCGTTTAATCATGGAACACATTTTCCTGGCAGGAAGAAGCCTATTGATAACACATCATTGTTTGAGTGGCAAGAGCAGGCCTGGAGAAAACTGGCACCCATGGTTACAGCTCGCGCATACCCCTGTGGTGCCATGGATAAATCGCGGGCGCGCCTTCTGGTAGCGGGAGGATTCAACAACAAAGAGCTAGATTCAGTGGAAATTTTTTATGTTAAGACCGAAAGGTGGCTCAAAGCCGCTGCCATGCCAACGGCTCGCACCAAGAGCGGGGGAGCTATTGTGGGTGATTACTTTGCTGTGGTAAGTTCCCGGCTTATTCTTTTCAGCAAAAGGTTGAGTTACCAAGTTGAAAGTTAGAGTAGAAAAATAGGGGAGAAGGGTAACACCAAATGGATTACATTTAGGACGAAGGTAAATCAGGCGGGGGTGGGGGCGGGGGGAGGGTAGTCTATTTTAGTCTTCGTCAATCAAACATTAACTAAAAAATCTAATTTTGAATCTTCAAGAGAGCTTTTCTTCCGCCTCAAATGCACTAATCCTCTCTATGTCTCCTAGCAAATTTTAACAATAATCAAAAAGTTATTTATTTCTGTTGATTCTTCCTCCGAGAGATTTCGTCTTTTAGATTGCAAGAGACCTCAGGGATATAATAAGACAACATTTCCGAAACGTACGAAAAATTTGAGCTTTGAACCTAAAAGTCTCATTTTAGACAGTTTACAATGCAGTGATCATGAAGAACCGCTGAAATCTTTCACACCTTGATAGTTTTGACATACCCTGTTGATTGAGGAGTAGTACGTTAGACTGCAGATCCTGGGTGGAACCTCCAGGCAACGGTGTTCTCGGCCAAGACACCTTGCTCTCACATTGTCCTTCCAGGAGCACATTAGAGTCTTGGTGAATTGTTTGGGCAACCTAGAAAAATACTGATGTAACCCATGAGAGACTAACTAACTAACAACCCTGGTCACTTCATGCTATAGCTTTATTCGCTAGCTTAAATAATATTTTTTTAATGGACATGTGACGAATTTGAAATTACTTATTTTCAGGCGGGAGGGGACGCGTTTGGTCGTCCCACTGACGCAGTCGAGTGTTTCAACTTGAAAACAGAAAAGTGGGAGACGTTTCCCGCCATGAATTCCAAGCGTCGCCGCTGTGCAGTCGTGGGTGTGGGCGAGAAGCTTGTTGTGGCAGGAGGGCTGACGCTTGGTGACTACTCCCTAGATTCCATTGAGATGTTCGACCTTCGCAACCGGAAGTGGTTTGATCTTCCCAACATGCCCTGCACGCGATTTGGTTGCGGCACCTGTATGATCAGCTCGCGAATGTTTCTGTGTGGCGGGAACGAGAATTTGTGGATGAAGGCGTATTCTAACCGGTTGGACTCGTTTGACCTGATGTCTCAAGAGTGGGAAATTATGCCGAGTATGGCACAGAGGAGGCTTCACCCAGCTGCGGTGTCCCTTAGTCTTTGAACACGGCCCAGTCAAGCTGGCACAGAGATTTAATCAAAGCGTTCTCAGATCCGGGAATGTGTCCGAGCATGCTTAAAATTATCTGACAATTGTATTAGATTTCATTTTCCATAAGCAAGCCATTTATTATTTTGTCAAAGACATAAACTTTTTCTTCTCTAACTGAAGATAATTTAAATGTTTGACGACGTTTTCCGAATCATTGAGTAAAAAATGAAATTAAAATCGTAACTATTGGGTTGGGTTATGTTATGTATACATCTGTAAAACTTGCAAAAGTGTTTTCAGCTATGATTGCGTGTTGAAAACTTTTGAATTTCCGTTTCCAGCAAAGCGATTAGCGAAGTTTTCTTATACCAGTCATAAATGCGATCGAAGCAGATTCTACCATGAAATGGAATGATTCCTCAAATTTATTGTTTTACGCGCCAACTCTTTTATTACTTCCAGCAAACGCAGGATGGTAAAAATGATAGAAATCCGGGATCTTGAGTCTCTCGACCTCCATCCCTGACATAAGAATCCTGTCTAGTAGTTCCCAGTCTTCCCCTCCCCAACCTGTGAACTCCCGTATGTTCATTCCTCCCACAAGATCGAAGTCAGATTTGTATATTGCTATCAATCCAAAACCAAGTGTTTCCCAGTAACCGAACGGAACATCCGGGTAATAACCACATCGAAGTCTTTTTACTACTGGAGCGAACGCCATTTTTCCTTCTACGCAGTGCTGACGAAGAAAGCAAGAAAAACGACTTAGTGGCCAGACATTACCCCCTTCTAATAAAGTTGAGTTTATTAGTCATCCTAATATCACTGTAAAATACTACAGTATCCATTATAGACTGATTCTCAAACCTGCTTTTATTTCCAGAAAGAGATATGTATGTTGACTAGCATACGAAACGTCTTTCATTGCAGAATTGAGGAGACTCTGTCCATTCCAGAGCCAAAGCCTTCTCTAAATGGCAATGTCAGTAGTGAGAAGTTGTTGCTTTACTAGCCGTTACTCCTCAAGAGTAGGAGAGTTCGCGAGTGGAGGGACTAGTACGAGAGCGACCTCGGACAATCTGGGAAGCACTGCAGTTATTACAGAACTAAACTTCCCGATGATGAGCACTGCTTAACAGCTTTCACAAGATGAATTTTCAACCTGCTTATTAAACAAAAACTGTTCTTGATGGGTAAGAAACAGAGAATAAACGAGCTCACCTTACGTATGGTGGATATTAGATTGGAAGGAATCTTGAGATTAAGATCACACATGAAGAGTATGCTGTGAGGATCGGTCACCACTGCAGCGCCACGCTGAAGAGCTAGTGCCCTCTGAAAACCCTGCTCTTCAGGGGTCCTCACCAGCGAGTACCACTTGATCGAGCTCCTTTGAAGCACTGCTTCTATGTCGATATCTTTGCTTTCGTAGTCAACTATAATCACGTGCACGTTTAAGTCCTGGGTTTGACTTATTACCTCTGCAAATGAGAAGTGTGAGTTATATTAACTACTCGCTGACTGGCTGTTATATTCAGTTATTCATTCTGTGTCACACGGCTGAGTGGCGCAATGTCGTCACTCCAGTAGAGACCTGCGAACCTTATCCAAGGACGACTTGGACGATATAATTACCAAGAACAGCAAGCTGAAGCGTACCTTTTCCGTAAACGCGAGTTACATGTACTTTTAAAATCTTATTTAATTTATTTTACCATTTTTTTCATAATTTAAGTTAAACTCAAACCAAAGGAACTCCTCACAATAAGCCTTCTAGACTTAGGTAGCATCAAATCTCTCATAATAAACAAATAAGAAGTATGGATGGTTAAGTTGAGAGAAAATTGATCTGGATTGCCAATAACAAATATCTGACTGAAAATGTGGTCTCAAACACCGTCTGTGAATTGAGTAGATCATTGCAAATATGACGTGGCTGAAACATTACCTGCAATATTCTTTATAAAGTAGAGCGCCCAGCGACCAGAGTTTTTCACAGGCACGATGATATTGACAGTAGCAGTTTTATTCCATTGAAATCCTTCTGGATAGCACAACTCACTATCTTTCGCTAATGATCTGTAGACGTGTTCTGACAAGAGTACGCTCCTCCCGGTTTGTTTATTACTAATTCGTAATTCCAGGAGAAAGCGATCGCCTTTTAGTGGGTCGGGTACATGTTCCACTGAAATGATCTCCTGAAGCGCGTACAGCCTAAAAGCAAACACAACTGTTTTACAATAACTGAATCAGAAAAGATAATGGACAACCAACTATCTGAATATACACTATATCATAGACTCATCGCTATGTTACGTTAAAATAGGACTTTTTCTGAAGGACGTTCGAATCCCTGGCCTTTAATATAGCTATCTACACAAGCATTCGCATATGTCGAGGTTTATTGTCCTGGGCCTTCTACACTCAGAGAAGTCATAGCAGAGAGAGACGATAGGACAAACTGCGCATTTCTCAGTTTTCATCGTTGCTTGCATATATAATTTCATGGTTTTGTATTAGCACTATCTCGTCGCTACTTTAAAACAAATTGACGTCAGTTTTTTATGCGTCTGTCCTCTTATTGATGATAAATTTCGTCATAACATTGTCAAAGTTTACTGCGGAACCACTCAACTGCGGCTCGTGGTTCCACAGCCACTTTGACAATGTTATGACGCAATTTATCATCAATAAGAGGACAGACGCATAAAAAACTGACGTCAATTTAATTTTTACAATAACAAGACCCCAAAATGGTCAAATGCTGGGAATAAATGAGGGGAAAAGACGCCGTTGACTTGCCGTAAACAAAGATAAGTGAATTTTATTCAAAATGACGCGAACATTATCAATAGCTTTTCTCGCTTTTTGATTGGCTACTAAAAAAGTCCATAAAATCTCATTGGTTAACAAGTTGACAGTTTGAGAGCTGAAAGTTGAACTTGAAATCTTGCATAAATTAAAATTTTATCCGTCTGTGCTCTTATCGATGATAAAATGAACCAATCAGCGCACGAGAAATTAGGCAGTTATTGTTAAAAACATGGTTTGACAATTGCGAAAGGTTGTCGCAAATTGTAAGCACTCTGTGCCAACGCAAAACTAGCAAAAGCAGAGGTTCCCATACCACCTCATGTAAAACAAACGTCAAATGACCGTGCTGTTGACGCTTTTTAACCATGATCCTTACATCGGTGCCGTCAACATTGCAGTACTTGCAGTGTAAACACAAAGAAAACTTGCAACAAAAACAAGAAGGTAAAATACTAACTGAGGATATTTAGCTTCTAAAGCGTCCATGAACATACGGGCAACACCTTTAGCCATATTTGGGTTGGTCAACTCATTTCCGGCAGCGTTTTCTTGCCACCATATATCTTCATTGTACATTAGTACTACAGAGTTATTGCTGGTGTCTGGAGGATACACTGCAGCAAAATGTGTGTTGCTTTTATTTCGAGCGCCCTGCAAGAAAACAATGACAGAATAGTACTATACTGGAAAATAACAATAGCAATATCAATAGCAACCCAATTTTTGAGGAACCACACTTGAGAATCTTTTCTAGAATGAGGAGAACTAAAACTGTAAAGCTGAGCCTTAACATCACCTAAGTCGGCTAAGTTGAGAGAAATGCGAGCGGGCGGGGAAACGGAAGAATAACAAAGCAAAAATTTTTTTAATTAAATTAACTATTAGTCAGTTATTAAATGAAATCTCTGGAGTTCAGAAGGAAGGGTACAGAAACTCCGACAGAGGAGAACGAGATTTCGGACCTCCTCTTTTCTCTTCTTAAAGAATCATTTGTCATTTTAAATTGGTTATTTTTTAACTCCCCTTTTACGACTGATATTGGTTTTAATCATAACGTGTCGCGTGACGCACCTGGAATCGAATCAGCTTATGTTTGACCAGGTAACTCGGTTCATACGGACATTCAGGCAAAATTTCCCTAGCCCCCTCGGGATTAAAATACGGCCAGATTGAGTCACGTGACTGTTGCGGCTGCTCATCGTAATCAGCTAATTGAACAGCATTATCAGGAACATGGCTGTCGTTCATTGCACCCCACAGATATTCACTTGTTATGATTTTGAATTCGGCTTCCTCTGCAAATCGCCAAGCCACCTCCAAATGGACTTTGCCCGATTTGTGTTTGTGTAGCACATCGATGTAATACTTCATGTGTTTCGTTAACGAAAAAGTTTTGGAAATTTGAGACGAAGCTGTCATGTAATTTCTAGGTTTACCGCGACCAGGGTTATCCCGAGAACCAAGGGAGGCAATTTTCCGAAGGTTCGTAGATGTCTCATCGGAACTCAGCCACAGCTCCGAGTTTCCGCTCGACGAAATAGCGAACTGATATTGTCCGCTTGTAGAAGGTGAAATGAATCCGAACATTCGCTCTCCAAAGTTACTGTCTTTTTCACTGAATAAAGAGGACGAATTTAACAGTCTTCGTTTGGATGGAGCTTGAGGGAATAAGATAAACTGACGTAAACTTTCCACTTGAAAATGACACACTTTCTCCCATACATGA
Organism: Orbicella franksi; assembly: GCF_964199315.1. Taxonomy (NCBI): domain Eukaryota; kingdom Metazoa; phylum Cnidaria; class Anthozoa; order Scleractinia; family Merulinidae; genus Orbicella; species Orbicella franksi. Next base: position 1,436,086 of record NC_138157.1, read on the forward strand.
AGGTTTAAAACTCCATGTGACGAAAATGTAATATTTTCATGTTGGCTTGTCTGGTTTTTCTCGTGAGATGAAACAAATGGCGTTTCCTCTGTAGGAAGTCCAAGTTTATTTCCAAACTCGCTGTTTACGTATCTCAACGTATTGTTTTCATTCAATGTAATCTGCTTCACATCACTCGCTTTCGTAGTAGCCCTGAGATTCTCAGTGATGTCGTCAGGAAAGTTTTCCAGTTTGTGCTCGGTAATTTTGCGATCGCTTTGCTCAAAGCTAAAATCGTCTGCTTTGCTTGGTTTCAAGAACAGTGGTTTTGATAACCCTTTTAGAATACTATTCACATCGTCCATGTAAATGACTGTTTTTGTTGGCTCTTGAATAGTAAGGTAAAAACAAACCGTAAACGCCATTAGAAAAAATAGCACCAGCAGAAGTTGAGCTTTCTTCCTTTTGAAATTATTGTAACATAAACGAGCAATTTCCATGTTTAAACTTCTGTTTTTCTCTGAAGACTAAAATTGTAGATACACGATTTAACTACTTACTTTAAGACAATTTTCAGTATTTTTCCTTATTGCGTTGACTTAAAGTGATCAATATATTTAAATAAGGTACATGCATTCTTTTCAAGTATAGACTGGCTCTTAGAGACCAAAAACTCATTGTGCTGTAATAATTAGACAAGCAGACAAAAACTACATTTTATGGACTGGGTATTCTTTAAAAAATAAACTTGTTAAACGTAATTCTAAATTTCGGTCAATAGCAAGTCTCAAAGGGGCGGGTTTAGGATCAGCTCCTAATCGTTACAGAATACTTTTAAAAAATCCGGAGTCTCAACAAGCTCTTCCGTTTGATCCGTTCATTTATTTGCTATGCTTATTTATGTTTCGATTCCTTGTAATTATTGAAAACTCTGTCACAAAGTGTTCCCGATAACCAGGCTGGTCGAACTGAAGCAGGGAAGCTTTTACAGATTTTGTTGACGTAGGACGGGAGGTTTGGTGGCAGCCTAAAACAACCTATCTGTTCGTCTGTCAGTCTGTCTGTCATTCAGTCAGTCGGTTATGCAGTCAGTCCAGAAATTCGTCAATCTGTCAGTCAGTCAGTCAGTCAGTCAGTCAGTCAGTCATGTAGTCACTCAGTTGATACTGTATCTGCTTATCTAGCCAGTCAACCGTCTGTTCGTTGGTCCAGCTATTAATTGTCGTGTTACTCGAACGAATTAGATAATGAAACAGTCACAATAAGCATAAAATGATAACTTTTAAAAGTTTCTGAGGCTGAAGTTTAGCATGGACTGAACAAGGGCATGAAGAATTAATCTCTTAAGCGGTGAATATCAAGTTTTTTTAAGCCCGGTTTGATCCGACATATGATCGGTTTTGTCCCGAAAGCTATGAAAGGCATGCTCATTGGAGCTTTGAGGGTAACTGAATCAGTTTCATAAATAAATAATTACACAAACAAGATATACAATAAATAACATTAAATAATTCGTTTAGCTCGAATTTTACATAAATAAACAAACAAATAGATATATCTATAAATAAATAAATAAATAAATAAACCATTAGATAAATAGATAAATAAATTAATAGAGAAGCAACATTGAATTTATGGACAAGATACTAATAAGAGTAGCCTGCGTCGCAGACAGTCTAACCCGCCGGCGTAGTCCTATACCGGGGATTTTGTGACACGTCCGGCTGCAACGCAAGCTAAACTGAGAGATGAGGCAGTATTTTCATCGACCTTCTTTCTTGTGTTCTTCAAATTTTCTAATTACGAAAAGAAAGCTGCCTGTTCATTGATATATTTAGCCGTGACTTTGATTTGATTTATTATTTTTCTCAGTTAGTACGGGCGCTGTGATTGGTCAATTTAGCGGGCCGTACTCTACTGAACGGCCCGCTAAAATTTAAAGTTGTTTTTGTTGTTAACATGTTTCGTGATTTACCGCAAGTAAACGTATAAAACTTTCTTTTACTTCTAAAATTGTGTATTAAAACCTGCTTACGACTTAAGAGTCACTTTAACGATATCAAATTGACTCGTTTTGCTTTCCAGGCGCGTCAGAAATTTGAAGCCGTTCCTCGTTGAATAGAAATCGTTCCCGAACCCATCAGGTACACATCAGAGACATAATAAATACCTTAGTAACGTCGTTTTCTCGGTCCGTGCTGTAAGTTACGGATCCTCGTTTTTCCCCTTCAATTTATGGCCCGCGCGCTTCGCGGTTGGGCCATAAATCGATGAGGAAAAACCTCGGTCCGTAACTTGCACTCGGTACGGCCCTCGAACTCGGTTAGTAAGAGGTCTTCGTGAACGAAGGAAAAGACTGTACTGTAGGTAGGTCGTACATTGTACGTCTGTTTGTGTTACACTCATACATATACATCACAGAGTTTCTTTTGAAATTTAAAACCGGCAGAGAGCTGTTTATTATTATTAAGTAAGTTTTATTGCAGATCACGAGGAAAGTATTTTAAGTTGACTACCACTCAGACAAGAACAGAAGCAGAAGAGAATATTACTTTAATACATAGAGAGTAATACGTGAGAGTTCTTAAACTGAGCGAGGATTACAAGTTATTAATTAAAAAGAATAAAATAGGCTTGTGGTTAAAATAATTGCGAAATTAGATTCATGAATCAGCGACACAAACTCGTATTGTTAATGTACATAAACAGTTACTTGCTGCGGTTTTTGAAGAACCGAATCAAAAGACATTAAAAAGCGAACTGACCGGAGTTAGTGCAGTCTTCTTTTTTAGGTTCCAGGACTATTTATATATTATGCATTCTCGGCCTCAGCAGGTGCGAAGGCAATTAGCGGGTCAACCAATCAGATCTCTCCATTTCTGCTATGTTTATTCTTCTTCGGGCCAGGCGGACAGCGTTTGTTATTGTTGTTCCCGTATTCCCGTCTTACTCAAACTTCGATCAGTCTGTTTGACGCGAATATAGAGTATCTTGAGAGTACGCACTGGCACACAAGAAACTTCCAGAAGCGCATAAAATAAACGGCGTTGCTTCACCGTGGAGCAGGTGAGAATATTTATAGCTTTTGTTAAATTCAATTGAATGGGACACAGCGCTCGACCGCTCCGTTCAAACTCACGTACAATGCCAACCGTTGATGAATATTTGAAATCAAGGGGATTTACACCGCACTTTGTAGAACAAGTAATTTGATAGCCCTCAAGTGACTCACCCCAGATAAAGCATTCCGTTTGATTTTTTGCTAACGGAAGCGACAATTTGACGCTGTGAGTTTGTAAACCAATTCGCTTACAGTTAGATTCGCAATTGTCGTTTTTCGTTTACATTTATCTCTGTTTTTGTGATGTTATAATTTAGTAAAAATTTGAACACGTGGTTAAGTTCAGTTTAATACTAAATTAAATGTTCCTTACATCGTTTTCAACGTACTGCGCTTGAAACATTGTCAATATTACGCCTCTCAGTGCTCGATATTTAAGACTGCGTACAGCTTTTAGCGATCCCTTCGAAAAGTGAGAATTAAAGATGACAAATTTTATTCGCAGATAGCAAATAACATATATTACAGACAGCATTGATTAAACAATGATTATTAAAAAAAATTGGGAAAAATAAACTGAACGGTATATCTATATGCATGTGCGAAAGTTAAAAATAACTGTTGGACCTGTTTGTGATGTTGTAGTGAAAGGCGGTGAAGATAAATTGAATGTCTCTCAGCCATGACACGAGCATATTTAAATATATAATTATATTGTGAGTTATATTGTTAGCGCTTCGCACTCTTTGTGTCCAGGAAGCTACATGGAGACAAGTTAAAACCCCTGATTTTTTATGACCACTGAAAACCTAGATGAGACTTCAAATATGATTGATAGATTGGGAAGATCTGGAGGAAAATATTGTGATACATGTTAATGATTCCTTTTCATTTTTCTGTATGCGATCTAGGCTTTTAGATCAGTATAATTATAATCATAAATTATTTCATGTCGAGAGGTTGACGAATGATTGGTTGCCCCATAAAAAAATATATTACTTTTCAGAGGTTCGAGCGGCGGCTGCCACATCAAAATTATTCAAAAGTTAAATAAAGACCTGACAATGCAGTGAGTCATAATATGCAGTTTGGCAGATGGAATCGCGAGCGTCTTGGCTGACGTGACCGATAAATATCGCCAAGGAAACAAAAAATAAAAATCATGAAAAATCATGCTACGAATACTCGGTGTGAGGAACGAATTGTTTCGTAAATATTGCTGGAAATGTTTGTTGGAAATGAATCATAGGCCCCGTACAAAGTACCCCGGAGAAATTTGAACACGGTTTTTCTCTCCGAAAACACATGAAATGTTTTCCGTCCACACTACCCCGGAGAAATTTGAAAGCGCAACGTCACCGGTCATTTTGGACTTGTGTTTGAGAAAAACTCGGGCAGGGAAATCACGTGATTATCGTGACGTCATCGTTTTCGTAAAGCTCCGCTTTCAACATGTTTTTCGTCCATACGAAAACGCAAAGCGGGTGTTTTCAAATTTCTCAGGTTTGAAGAGTGTTTTCGAAAATTAAGCCGGCTCCGTTTTCGTGACTGATTAGTGTAGACGGCAGGCCTAACCGTAGAAATAAAGCTGTGTTTTCAAATTTTTCCGGCGTAGTGTAGACGCTGCCTAAATGAACCGTTAGAAAGTATGCGAGCAGTATGGTCAGTTAATTGCACTGTTATTAGACTGACAGTTTATCAGCAAATTTGTACCCTAACAGTTTTTTTTTTTCGATCTTTTATTTCGCGGGCTTGTTAAAGAGCATCAGCGACAAAATGTTATGGTTTTCTGGCTCACTCTGATTGCAGGAGAATTGCAGAGAATTAGAGAATTGAAAAACATCATTGTGAAGTTGATCAAGCTTGCGTTTTTTTAAGCGGTAGGCGTTGTTATTATCAAAATCCGAAAATCCTAGTCTCTGAGTATTTCACTGAAAAGAATCACCTAAAAACGATTCTTCACTTCTGTCCGATTTGAATATGCCATTGAATCACTTTTCTAGTAAATATTAGTTTTCAGAACCTGCCATGTTCCACAGTTTGTTTGCTCAGTAGAAAATCTTGATGTGACAAGGGGTCGACAAGCTAGTTAGAAATTGCCCGCACTCAGCTGTCTGTTTTGGGAAGTTTCTTTTGAGCGTTAAACTCTGAATACAGCTTGTTTTGTGACGACTCTTCCCATTTAAAGAAACAGGCCAAAAATGGAAAAATGTGTCAATAAGAGAAACCGGTTCGTGTTTAACATGTTAACACTCTAATAATCAAGCCATTATCAAGACACTGACCAAGCAAGACAGGTGACAACAGAAAATTAACAAACGGAGGGTAAGTTCCAATATGATATTGCCTTGATCCACCAAAAGATGTCCTATTTACATCGAAACCGAAAATCACGGAAGCATCGGGCTTCATCTCGTCTTGTGACGCAGTAGATCGTGATATAGATCTGGCTTCGTTTTCATACCACACCCTGGAAAAATAGTGAATTGGCGTGCCCTGTTAATAGCACTAACAACTGCGGACAGTCTGTCAAGACTGCCCCATAGCTTGAAGCCAATTGCGTGCGCGTCGGCCAGAGCCGCCATTTTGGATTTAAAGGTCGATTGGGAGCTAGTTCTCTCGGCAGCTCTTCTCATGAATACCTCCACGAGCTTGCTGTTCATCAAAAAGTTCACTTGTACACGAATCGCCGACGTTATCTGATACTTACAGGAAGAAAAATTGAACATTTCAAATACTTCCACAGAAATGGCTCTCTTTTCCGCAAACGTGTGCGGGTCCATGAACGGAAGTTAAACTTTATTTATTTGTTCGGCTTTAGATGACGAAATTGTCTAAGGAAAATAATCCCACCTACATGTATAAACAGAAATCTGGCCGTTCTCAAAGGAATGCCTGGGATAATCCGTCTTGGTCTGATAATCTGTCTGAAATTATAACTCAGGTCAGTAAGGCTCAGCCCCTAATTCTACTAACAGGAAATGCTTGACAATTGACATGATTGAAATGCAACATGAAAAATCATCGCAACTGCTCAAGTTGCGTTCATAACTACGATGGTCTTTCATAAAGAATACTGACCTTATGTCAGTATATTTCATATATATACGTTGTCTTGCTTTAAAAGAGTTAACGTAATTAAATTTTTTATTGTCCAATTTACTCTCATTTTCCTCAAGTTCCTATTAGGCACTGATACACGCCCTTCCAAACTTTTCAGACCTCCTCATCTTGTCAACCTTCTTTCAGTTTAATTGCCAAAGCATTCCACCTACAAACGTTTTTTGATGAAGTCTGCTGAAATTCTGGCCTTCCAAGTCAGTTGCCTTCTATCCAGTTTTAGCGTTTGTCTAATCCATTGTCAGCAGCTTCTGACCTCTCTCCATCCCTTTGTTTTACCTGCGGTCCCGTCAAACACTCTATTTTGCTCCTTACTTGCCCTTGACCTTACCGGCTCTTTTGACTGATGACGCTTTAAAAACCGTATAGGGGATGTTGTCCGATATAATCTCTGAGCTACAAGTAAAAAAATTAGCGAGGAAAAATTTAAAATAGCCCTTTTCACGGTTTAATATTCTCATTTGCATTACTGATGTAATCTAGCATGTATGTGAGACAATTTCGGGCTAATGTGTAGCTAGTTTCGCATTCACGTTGGATTACATTGTAATGCAAATGAGAAAAGCTAACAGCGTAAAAGTTGGCCTTGCCGTCACCTCCCCCCTATAAATGCTCGCAATAGGAATGACCAAAATGACTCGCTATGACATGCATAAACCGTCATCATTAAATATGGAACATAAATCATTTCCGACTTTTTATGAAGTGACCAAGACAATGATATTTTTCCATTTCGTCAACCAATCGTGAAAAAAATGTAGATTTCAAAAAACATTATTTCCAGTTCAATAACTATGCTGTCAACTAAAGGTCATTAATAGTATTACTACCCATGCAAGGATTTAAAAGAACGTATATCAACTTTTAGCGAACCAAACTCACTCTGAGGACCAAACGTACCAAACTTACCCTGAGAAACACGCCATTCAATCAGATCGTTTATTTCGTAGTTCAAGGTCACAGTTCACCACCTTATGAAGTCATATGGTCTCTTTTCCTTGACGTCATTAAATTTTTACTTTGATGCACAGTTACGTAGTCGAATCTATTCAACGGGAATTCTGTTACGTTAATACAAATTTGCATTTTATGAAACGTCAAAGTTTAAAGTTGCTGCCACCTTTCATTTCCAACAGCAGACGAAATCAAGACAATAAAAAAAACTAATAAAAAATAATTATAAGACGATTGACATTAAGAAAGCCACTAGTACTATGTAGCTCTTTTCATTGTTTTTACCACAAAACCATTGCTTTGTTCATCGTGGGTAATTAGAATTTAAGAAAATTCGAGAGGCAAGATTCAGTTCTATGTTTCTGACATGATGCACAGATCTCCTGGAAAAATAAAACTTTATCTGAAACTGAGAGAAAAATCGTGACTCAGCCCTGTCTAGAAATGGTTCAATGACACTGCGAGCACAAAGCCTTATGGGATAGCTAAACATTTCACTATACGAAGAGTAGGTCTGATTATAATTAGACACTTGAGTTACGCAAACCAACTGATCACTACACAGTCACGTTAATCAAGAAAGCGAGCTGTGAGCTATACATATGTATCTACTGCTGATAGTGGTGCGGTAAACAGAACATGCCATTTCACCAGCGAAGGATTTCGCAAGCGGTAAGCACAAGTTGCGTTTCTCAAAAGCTTTCGCTGTGCGCGCATTATTTGACAGTCATTACGACTGTGATACGCTTAAATGGATTTACCGATAACTCTATTTCCTCACGAGTTTGCAAGCAGTTCATCTTATACAGACTCAGAGGGATTTGCCACAAGAAAATATGTTAAGTTTTCCCGAGAAAATTTCGCTTTCCAATTAGACGTTCATGTTTTCAAGACAACTATGTCCTCAAAATCACTGATTTCCAACAGTGTAGGTGGGCTATTTAAAGCTGTCGAATCAGTTGTAATGAGCTATACTATAATTATTCATAATTATCGTCTAAAGTTGCTTAGAGCAGACTTGTCGGGCACGAGATCAGAGTGTGCTCTTCCATTTGTGGTGTGTGTGTCATTTTATAACGAGACACTGCGAAGCAATGCAAGTGAATCGAATGTTTGACTTTGACATTTGTGACTGAGTTATTGTACTTCACATTTTAAAACGACAACGACAGCAACCCGACTCAGACCCAGCGGGATACAGATTGAATACTGGATACAGGAAGGCTTCCTTGTACTCTGTAATTCGCCTAGCCACATGGTCCTTAAGGGTCTGGAAGCTGTATTGAGATAAGTCTTAAATTTGAGACAGATCTCGTACTAAAGCGACCTGTTTGAGTCTTAGTGGACTGACGTGGATGTACACCCAGAAGGAAGGACAGTGCAAATTAAAAAGAAACTGAGGCTACCTCAGTTCTTGAGGTGAAAGTCATACGAGTAAAATTTCAACTATTGAAGGTTTCGCCAGCTTGAAAGTCGTCTCACAAGGTTACGAAATGAACGTTTCAATTTGGAATAGGTAAACGGTATCTTCAAAACTTCGAAGCAGAATTTTGTTCTTATGATTCTTGTTCTCGACTTAGCAGATCTCGCAGTCTTACTGTTTTTATGTAGTATTATCAAGTGAGTATTCCGAGTAACCGAGTTCCTTTGGTTGGGTGCTTTAAAACGTTGGTTTGTTTATAATTTAAGGTTATTAATGGCTTTACGGGCAGTAGCATTGGTGTGGAACAATCAAGTTAAATTCGCCCTCGGCAATAAAATGCTATTTTGGTCGGAGTTATAACACTTGTGGTAATCCCGTTTTAATAATTGCACTGTACTTATCAACTTTCTGAGGGATTTAATGGAAGCTAGTTGCCGGGAATAAAACAAAACCGGCCTCCTTGATGGTAAAAGAGTCTATTGGAAACCACTCAAACACAAGCCTGACAGTCCACTTGTGGCTATTCATGATACGTTTTCGCTTGACTAATCTTCAAGTATAAAATGAGAAACACAGTGTTCTTCCATTCAAAACCCTCGTCAAGGAACAATTGTCTCGTGTGATTTTGATATCAGTTCCTTTACTGGTGAGCATTAACAAAGAAAAAATTATCAGTACCCTCTTTTTCGCGCCATCCCACGGATAGTAGCCGCTGCAAACTTTGCGAATGGCCGGGAAGTTGTCCTCCACGAATGATTTTGTTCAAAAGTTATGTAATCAGGAGAGACATTTTACGATACAAGGTCCACTAATTTTTTTTTCTGATATTTTATCCTTGCAGTTTCATATCAGCTATGTGTGTATAAACTGTCAAGTTGTATTTAAAGTCACATGCAGGCTCCTTTCTCAGACCTCAGTCGGACTAGAGTATTGAGTTTTCTCTCGAGTTACAGATAACTGATGGTTTGCGTGCGTTTTAATTTGAACATCGATTACCCCATGTTTTATTGCCTAAAGCACAACAAACTTCTGAATTGTGGCCGGCGTCACACAAAAGCCAAGCTTTCCGTGAAACCAAGAAGAGTGTATTAACACCACCCATTGTGACAAAAACAGGAAACAGATAATTCGATTAGCCAATTTAAAATTTGTCGAGAAGCTCCCACTTAATCTTTTAACTGCCTCATTTACAACACCTAATCTTGTTAGTTAAAATCAAGTTTAATAATGCGACTCCAGGTGTTAAAAGCCCAAGTTAAAACAATCACTAATTCATACGCTTGCATGATTTCGTTCAAGAGTTTCATGTCAGTAGTTGTCATTATCAAGCATGTGTAAAGTTACTCAGTTAGTTCTATACACATTTTACAACACAATCACTTCACTGGTTGTTTTCGAAATTTGATGGCTAGATAATATGGCATGTTATTTTACTGGACTTGCGGTTACAATTTTAAATTTCCCTAATACTCTTGACACTCTGTCGTACTTTTTTTCCACTATTATTTAATTGGTTGACCTAATCATGTGTATGTCACCTTCAGTCTCGTTTCAGTCCACCATTGACTGATTGCATGACAAAGTTTACTGCACCATATTTTCCTGTTAAGTCGTTTTAATGGTTATATTGTAAAAGCCACGGAACGGCCTTTATGAGCCAATCAGAACACACGCTTAAGACTGTCCTTGATCACGGCTCTTTTGATCCGTAATTAAAATAACGCGAAGGCACATCAAACAACCCGGTTCTCTTTCAGTTTGGCTCTTTCTAGCGTCATCATATACGTGTGCAGTGACGAAGTTAATTAATATGGTATTTATTTTCTTTGGTCAGGATTACAAAATAATATGGTCCATAATCTCTCGGTTAAATAAGTTAGTAATTCAGTTCATACCAGAAAAAAATTTCCTACTTCGTCAGTTTGAAATATTTTGACTGTTTATTTGGAAACCTAAACTTTTGTTAAAACAACCTCCTAGCTTTATCATTACATTTCGAATTTTTAAAAGTTCTTTGAGCACAAATGCAGCTAGGATTCTTAATAGTTCCTGAAATATTCCTTTAGACTAGCAAAGTCTGCCAAAATTAAGGACCTTTTTTACTCTTTAAGACGATTATTTCTGCGCTTATACAACAGGCTGGCCCCAGCCAGAGTTGGAAAATCAAAAGTAAATCAGATCGCCTTCTGCTGTCACCACCATTACTGTCATTGGCTGTTTCGGGGTTTTCATCTTAGGAACCGTGAATTTGAGATTGTTATTTTTACCCCTCTGAGGTCTAGCTCTGACTCTGTGTCAAATGTTGTCTTTACCGACTGACGCAATCGATTTGTCAGTTTTGAAGAGGACTTTTTCACCGAGAAAGGATAAGGAAATTCTACAGCTACTTACACACTGATGAGTGACAAGTGAACAAAGTTATCGACACTATCGACCCCAGTTCAGCCACCTTATTAACGATAGTTTGCGTGCAAGATAATTTGCGTGCATTTACTACTAAACAGACAAAACTTAGTTATAAATGGATAAAGTAAACAACATAGAGCTGTGATAATTTACAACACTTTGATTTGCTTTAAGTCTCGTTACAGAAGCAAACAAACTGCTTATAACACAAAAGGGCTTCCGTGGGGTCTGCTAATTTCGATTCATGTAAGCTTTTGTTATGCACAGATATTGTATTGCAGGTCGTTTAACCCTCTCTATCCTAAGTTTGAATATAAATTCTCTTTCACCTCCGAATAATGGGTAATGTTATGAGAATTTGAAAGTACATCAAGACGATATCTCCTAATTAATTGGAGAGTCTTTGACCATCTCTTTGGTGTAGGTCGGCTGATAATTTTCTTGATTCTCATCACACGTCTCCTTGACAATGTATTGATATCGTATTGGGAAGTTTTGTTTTGATCACAAAGAACAGCATTAGACGATTAGGAAAGGAATTCATTGATTACTGGTCCTTTGAGGCCGTTCTCTTTGAGTATCAATAACTGCGGAACCCAAGGCTTAGCAGAACAATTTTGCCTAATCACTGTAAGGACTGTAAGGTTCTCAAGATCACATACATGTACTCCATTGAATGATTACGATGTTCTTCGTCAAACTTAATAAAATAAATCTGTAGACAGCCACAGCACGTCGGAAACCCATTATTGGATATTTTAATTAAAGTTCCTGCTGGAGTGTTGATTACTCTTAAATTAAAAATCAGTGACTCATGGCATGACCGCGACACAAGTGACTCCCTGACGTGATCGTCTTAAAGTCAGTGATACCCAGAACGCAAAAGTTATTTGAACACCGTTGAAAGACTGATAATAACTTAAGAACTTATATGTATTACACTGCACATTAAGTACACTGCAGTATTAACGCAGTCTTTCGGAGAGCAGTTTAACTTGACCGTACACTGTAAATATTCTTGTTTTTTGGCCATTTCAATTTCAGAAGGAAAAGAAAACAAGCAGCGATTACAGACATTACAAATAGACAACGCATGGTCTAAAAAACTTAACTGTGTTAACTTGACGTTAACTACACTAAGTTTTGTTCAACTGTCGTACTTCGAGACATGAGCACGGTCGGTCACTGTATCATGTGATTAACCTATCAGTTTCACATGTCCCATGCAACATTTGTTAGCATGCAAGCAAGCTCTCGAGACCTCCTTTACATGTAAAATAAGAGATTCTAAGGGCAAACTTGCGAGAAACAATGCACGGAGCATTGTACTGACAAAGGCGTTGCCTCTTTGAGGATTGCTGGATGGGACGAAATTGAAAAACTACACTATGTACCCTTTTCGGTGTTTTTTTCCAAGTATGACTTACAGACTAATTGAAGAACTAACAAAAGAAAACAGTGTTTATCTTTGCTAGTCCTGGTCACGTATGCTCTTATGCCGCCAGCGCTCAAGCACGACTCGAGGCTTAACACTGATAGTTTATTTATCCTCCAGGGTTACACAAATCTGTAGTTTTGAGATTTGGAAGGATTAAACAACAGTGAAAAGTGCATGTGATGGCTTTGAATGTCATGTTTGTCAGCACACAGTCTAGCCAAAACTAATTGAGAAGAAATATGCGGAACGCCGGGGTGAAGGTTACTTAGGCAGATCACGGCTCAACATTTTACTTCGATATATTGGTGTGTGGGTTCTTCTTTTGCTCTGAACAAGCTATACGTTATGTGGCGTAACAAAACACTTCATGTGCGACCGAAAGAGTGAGAACCAAATCAGTATTTTAATTTTACGTTCAAGTCAATGCTTGTCTCTGATTAGACAGTAAATAACCCAATGATAGGTCCTTCTGAGTCGTAGATAAGTAGGTTATTTTTTAAGAACAAGTACTGATTGTGATATGTTAAGAGTCCTTTGTGTCAAAAGCACATCCTCATCGTATTTTATCACGCGTTGGTTTGCTATTGAATTTTTTATTGAAGGCCTAACTTGTTTGTTGATCAAAAACCACATAGCTGGAAAACTAGGGCAAACAAACGAGCGCAATGGCGGGCGGCAAGGTTTGTTTTGGACATCACGAAAATCGACAAGACACGAGATGTGTCAGAATGTTGGAAAACTTTGCCCAACAAGTCGCATTCAAACCCGCAATTAATTCACAAAACAGAGATTCTGTAGAGGGACTTGATGAAAGGGCGAAAACAATTACCCTTGGGATTACTTTCAATTAGTGCAAGATTTCCATAGAGCTTGTGTACACTCGCGCATGCGTGAATAGTGCTGATTCTTACATGGGACAGTTTGTGTTGGCGTGCTATGTTACCGGGTATAATTTGATCATGTGTTCGTCGTATGCCCCTCGCAGGACATTATTCTGAGATCGCCGATACTGGTGACATTATGTGCTTGATGAATCGTTCTATTGAAGTCGCGGGACAATACTCTAATGCTTCAACAAGAGGAATCCATGCTGCCCAATAGTGCAGGAGTACATGAAGGGAACCTAAGGCACAGCAAAAGTAAGTCCTTGCTCACTTGTTTATTTCACTGTCGGCGTGGAAATGTACACCTAAATCGCTGTGCATTTCAGTCACGAAAGGTTAGAGTCTTCGCGGGAAATTTTACCCGCGTCAATCGATGGATATGACTGTAAGATAGAATACACAGTGTGCCACTAGGATTTTTAACCTCGAGAGCAGTGTGTGTGAGATTAGAATGCAAAAAAGCAGTTTCGTAACAACCTTTTGCTTATTTCTAAGACGAGAAATTTAAACGCAGTTTGTTAGTCTTTTGACCGTCGCAAATTATATGTAATCTTTGTTCATCGCCGAAACAAGAGCGGCAAGACCTATTGTTTTGATAAATCTATCGCGTTACAACAGGTCCGCAAGTGGTTCTCAGCTTAGAATGGCCGAGAATTGATGACAAAAGACAGGCCTGTTTGTCGTGCGTTTTTGTGTCGTGTACATTGTACGCGCTAATGGTAAAAGGAAACGTTCATTGAAACCGGTGTCATTTCTGAAGGAAATTCATCTGGATTTCGCGTGCCCTTAAAAATGAAGAGACCGTTGACGCTTTTTCACTTCTTCAAAGAGAACTCGCAATGACGGAAAAATTGGTTAAACAAACACTGTCCAAAGAACTCGCGAACGAGTTACGCTTCTGTGCTTCCTTGACCAATTAGGGAGCCCTCACTTAATTCAAGTTCAAACTTCTTTTCACGGTGATGTGTAAAGAGTTCTATCGAAACAATAGTTCATTTGCATATATAACTTAACGATAAACACCATTGGGAATTGGCTTAAAAGTCTTGCTTAGCTGCTTTCTGATAAACACTGGATGTGAATGTTTAAAATGCTATTTAATTTGCTACTGAAGTTTTCGTTGTTGAGCAATGCATCGGAGACAACTCAAGTCGCGTTTATCCTTTTGATGGCCGGAAAGAACATCTTTGTTTGACGAAAAGCCTACTGTTATTGAAATATACACGTCTTATCGCTGACTTTATCGCTATACAATTTCATGACATTTGACATATCGTCAACTTGCTTTCAGTATTTTGTGTCCAAAAGTATGTATTAAGCGTTTAATTTCCGCTGTTTGCTTTGAAAAGTAAAGAGTGAATCTGTGGACGCTGTTTGGTGTTTTGGGTGGCAGTTCGTTGTGGGAGAGCAGTTTGGTACTGTACGTTGTCTTCGCCGGCTTCAATCCCTTTGATCTCACTGACTTTTTTTTGTACATTTTTGAAAGTTCACTTTGATTCTTGTTTTTCTGTCTGATATTATGAAAATTAGGATATACATGAAAATCGTTGTTCACACATAATTTTGACATGCACTGCAATGATTGTCACACCAAAAGCTGGACAGCAGCTTCTGTTGCGTGAAACGGAAGTTAAAATGTTTTAACCGGAAGTGACATTTCGATTCTGTCACGTCACGGTTTCACTCCCTGCATTCTCTCTTAATTTCTAGTTGAAATGATATCTTGTAATCTCCTAGGAATTTTCTTAGGGAGGGTAGTAAGATTCGTGTGGAAAATCTCTCCCGGTGGGTTTTAGCGGCGAACGTGTGTTTGTCAATATAATCCTGAACCGAGAATTTGTTTCCTTGAGTCACGTGACGAATTCAAGGGCATGCGCCGAGCGCGAAATTTGATTTGGCAAAAACGGTTCGGAAAGGAAGAAGATACCGTTTCAACGGCGTTACATCATTTCCTTTTCAAGCATGCTGGTTTAACTTTCGCTGAAACTTTTACCACATTTTTCTACTCTAATCAAGTGTGATATTGCCATGAGAATTCATTTGCCTGGTAGAGGAAAAGGTGGGCATGCAAGAGAAGCCATTGCTTCGCGGCTGGGGCCGTTGGGCCGCTAAAAGTTGTTGCGGTCACGTTCTGAAGTCGCTTTTAACTTCTTCGAGAACTTTCTCTGTACTCACTCAAATTCTTTGATTATTTTCGTAGAAACATCAATCAGTGGATATGAAAGGTAAGTACTCTTTTCAAGTTCTTGTAAGATTTATTGTGATTTATGTCGAGCTTTTTGCGTAAGCTAAGCCAGATTCAATTTATCGAATGCCAGTACGACTGCTAGTACTAGAAAATGGCAAATCTCGACATTGCGCCCCTAATATTTAGTTCTCTCTTGGGAAGCTACTTTAGTTGTGAATTTTCAAGTGTTTTTTCGTTCAAATCGTTTGTACATATTTTATTGGCGGCGGTACTTGCGTAAGAACCGATCTAAAGTAAACAAACACGAACAGCTTCATTGTCGAGTGACGCGCAGGTACATTTTTGATGCTCCGAGGAACAGATGCGCGCCTTATAAACTCTGCGTATTGAATTTTCCTGAATTCCCTGAGGGAAAAATCCCTAGACAGGCGACATGATGTTCGGAACTGTTCAATCTTGATGGCAATATCGTTCGGGCACAAAAGGTGAATGTATATCCATTTACAGTAGTGGTTCTTTTGTAGCCTTTTGCAAAGGCGCTTCGAACACAGAATTTACGTTACTTTTGGCATGATCATTTACTATTTCTTCAAAACCGATTCACAGGAGTTATATTTAAGCTTCCTTTTTGACGATAAAACTTTGTCTTCAATTCCTATATTCAAGACTTGTGTTTCGTTTCAAAATCTTCATTTTTCCCATCAGTCTACGTACGAGATAAATTTGGATGGCTTAGTATACACGGTAAACAGCGACATCACAAACAAATGAAGTTGAAACTCAAAATACAAGAAAAGTTCTGAAGTTAGCTTTTTCAACTCGCGTAATAAAGGCAAAAGAGCAAGGAAAATGAAAGTTTTGGACCTTTATAAATATATTCTTTCTAACAGCTGCAATTTTGCAGCTATGAAAAGTCGCCACAGCTGAAATGTAGTCAGATCTGATTTTAACTCAAAAACAAAAACAGGAGCTATTTTGAGCTTTTGGTAATATTTTTGCCACAGAACACAAGATAGGTAAGTTCATTGTAATGTAAAATCTTGTACAAGATTAGGTTGCCAAACTACTGTTTAAATTAAATCGTTTTATATGATGTAATTTGATTAAACCCGTTTTAGTGGGAAAATTGGGAATATGGACTGTGATGCAACAGGTGATGCGGTGATCTAGAAATCTTATTTACTGAACGTTTTTTTTTTGTGAAAACGATTTTGAGGCATCATTACTTTAAAGGATAAAAGCATAATTTTGTAAATACATGCCATAGTTGAGGACATTTCTGTCTTGCGGATTATGGAAGCTAAGTAGAAATCATCTGTCATTATTACAGCTGTGAATGAATCGCAAATTTTTTAAAATTCATTAACAGATTATTATTATAAATCAACATAAAATGATGAATGGGTTTGTACATGTGTGTACAATGCATATAAATTGCCGAATGTGTGTTAGATTGTCATAGCATTAAATTGAGAGCATATAATCCTACTATATATGCTTGCATACTGTTTCCAAAATTGCAGTGGCTGAGGAATTTTCTTTTGGAACATGAAGGAAAAGGCTATTTTCTGTTTGCCCAATTTTAAGAGGTTGTTTTAAAGTTCTACGCTTCCTGAATAGAGACAGGAATTAGAGCATTTTATTTTGAACTGATTTTGTAATATCCCTTTGTAATATCCAGTGCTATATAAATTTGTTAAATATATTATTATTAGTTTCCCAAACTGTGGCTTGAAGTTTAACCTACAGAAATTTCAACTTTAACTTACAACTCCAGCCTTGTTTGAATTTTATTCCTTACGCATGTGTATTTTTAGCTGGTCAAGGTAATGAGTGAGGGGTAAATGATAACCCTGCTCCAACCAATAATGCTTTCAATAAAATTATAATGTTTTAAAAAATGCATGGATTTTATTCTAAAAAAAGTACAAAATGTGACAGTGGTTGATTATGCAAACATATTCAATTGTTATTGACCAACAATATTATAACAGGGCAGTGCTAATGATTGAATCATTTAGGATATTGATGAGCAGATAATGAACTACAGCAAAATATTTTGATATGCAAATTTGTTGCTCTATCTCGTGTGTAATGTTTTTGTTCGTAAATAAAATTGTTGATTCTATACAGAGATTCATACTTAGATTAGTGAAAAATGTAAAAAGAACTGCGAAGTAATTCCAGTACTGTTTTAAAAATAGGACAAAATATTTAAGGCATGAGCTTAACAGACTGTGGAAAGCAATAGCTTTAATTTTTACGTCATGAAGTGAACCACACTGGCATTGTTTTTAACATGTGACAAGTGATTTTTGATTTTGATAACAAAGAGTTTCCATTCACAGTTCTAACTGAAGCTCCTGCATGATCTGAAGTTTGTTTCTTTTCAAAATGACGACACAAAATCAGCCATGTATGCCGCAAGAATAAGGTAATGATCAAGAGAGACAGTCTGTTTTGATATAGACTAAACAAACTCTGATCTGATTTGATAAAATGTTTTCAGAGACCATTGAGCACAATTTGTATGCATGTCAGGGCTTTAAACGATTGAATCTTGACAAAACAGTGAAGCAGTTTGTTTTGGAGTTTTGGATTTCTCTACATAATAAATATAACTTCCAATAATAATAATAGCTTTTGTGTTGGTCTCACAATAGAAGGTTCTGTATCCAGCAGGAGCACTCATTGTTATGGATATGATTCGTTTGCTATTTTGGATTACAAATTGAATAGCTACCTCTGCTAATAGAAATTCTAGTCCGTGGGGTAAGAGAGGACGTAGCATAATAAGAGTTTATCAAAACAGTTTGTTTGGATACCAGATTGATATTTGCCAAGGTCACACATGTGTAAAGTCCCATATTCAATATCTCTAGTGGATGAAATGATTGTAAAGTTCCTTTGATATGCTGGCACAAACAATTCTTGGGCATAGCTGCAGATTAACTAGCAAGAGGCACAGTGTATCCACTTGCTTCTTCTGTCAAAGGTAAAATTGTGCATATGACAATGAATGAGAAAAAAATTGCAATCATCAATTTAACTTGGAGTAGTGCTTAAATTCAATTGATGTTGTGGTTAAACAGTGGCAGATTATAATGTTGAACTTCTTTATTATGTTATTAATTTGTCATCACTTGCTTTGCATTTGATCAGTTTGCATCTATTCCTGACTAAGTAAATATCAGTGTTTAGTATTGCTTTAGATTGTAGGTGCATTTTATTCCTTGTGTGTTTAACTGTCTTGGTAATGAAAAGAGAACTCCTGTGTCTTAACCTTTATGCCAAAGCAATTATGTCAGGATTTAACATTGGCTTTTTTGCAAATTACACATGTTTACAACAGCATCTTATTATGGTTTTGGCTGGGATCAGTGTTGTGTTTGTTTTTTGAGAAATTTTCACTGTCAGTGGTAGATGTTTTTTTAAAACAAATATTATTTCATTGGTTGAGTAATGGTTTGTAACATTTTACAGAGCTAACTAAAGCTGAACTTTCCAAAACTAAATAATTTAATATATAACTTTGAAGTGATCAAATATAGTCACAATTTCTTTATTTCTTCATACCAATGAATTTTGTTGTGGGAAGCCACAGAAAAAGGATTTCCAATCCACTTTATCCAGGGGTTTTATTAACGTTTTCAGCAGAAGGGCAACTGCTTGTCACAGGCGGCAAAATGTTTTGAACCGAACTTCTTTATAAGTAATTATACTTTCCTTGGATTGTCAAGCTACGCAGGGGTATTTATTACATGATTACATTTACCAGTAGAAGTTTTGGGGTATTCAAAGTCTGTTTTGGTAACTGTAACATCTGTGAATTAGAGTTTTGGCTGTAAGGTGGCCATTCAAACAATGCTCGACTGTCTGGAGTCTGCCAATCAATCCTGATCTTAATTGTACTTAAATGTTAGCATTTATCTTATTATATATTGTACTAGTCTAAATTTAAGATGGTGATGTTATTGAATGTGCATTATCCTATGATATCCTGAAATCAAAATGAAACTAGTATAAACTGACATACAACACATTTGAATTTTATAAAATGTTATTATATGACTAGCTCTGTGAGTGGGCAAGATGAATCAAATCCTGGGCTGTGATTGGCTAATCACTCGGGACTACCTGCAGTGTCCTGCAAGAAAAATTTCCACAAAAGCCATATAATAAATCCTTTATTGACCAAGCTTGTGTGGTCAAGATGTCTTGATGTTGACCTTGTTCTTTTATGCAAGTTTATGGACCTCGACTCTGTCTCAGTCCATAAACATGCAGAAAAAGAACTTGGACAATATCCAGCCATCTTGACCTCATGCTTGGTCAATAACCCATATTTACATAATAGCGTGGCTTGTAGATGCTAAAATTAATTGCACCTTACAAACATTTTATGCTTTTAATTCAGGGAAATACATCAATTTCACCTTTTGTTTGCCAAATAAATATACATCTGAATGAGACAATGCATGTCCTTCAAAACAAATTGAAACATTCTTGAAAAGTGTGTTAACAAAAGCCCAGATTTTAACATCTTTCTAGATTTTTTCAATTGATTTTTTTTAGTTGTGGCGGTAACCTGAAATTCACAGAGGTCAGAATTAATCAATATTAATTACCGACTGGACACCTCATAGTTATGTAATTCTTATCAGGGGTTTCTTTAAAGTTTTCAGTAGGAAGGCAATTGGTTGTCACAGACGGGGATAAAATTTTGAGCTCCTCACAGCTGGTCAATTTGCTCACTGTACAGCCTTTGTTGAAACTCCTGTCTTATTATTGACAGTTAGTTCTGATTCTAGGTACAGATTCAGACTACAAGCTAGGAAATACATAAAGAATTTTTCTAGTAGGACCTACTTGTACATGTGGCCCATGGTCAAGCTTTAATTATGTTTATTTTAAGAGCTAGGCTGTAATTGTTTTCCTGCTTGTCTGTCAGGCTAGTGAAAGCTTTGATTCTACCTGCCCAAATTGACATTCTCACAGATTTGAGAATTTTTAAAATTGGCAATGGACTTCTTGTTTTTCAAGTGTGCTAAGTACAGGGGTACACTTTATCCACTTAGCAGATTGGAAAATGGGCTTTATTTGCACCTCATGAAGTTTAAAATTATATTGCTTTGTTTTTCAGTGGGGAAGGAGATAACATTAGAGTGTACGTCCGTGTCAGACCACCAGATAAACACCTTGAAACAGATGTTGACCGTACACCATGTTTAGAAGTGACGTCGGGGAATACAGTGGTGCTCCAGTCTAAGCCTGATCCAAAAAACTTCTCATTTGATCATGTAGCTGATATCAATGCCACTCAGGTATTCATAATCCTTGGTGGTTTTAAATGTCAAAGGTGCAGTAATTACTGCATGCGTCTGCGTCATGCCGATCAATTTGGAAAATAATTGGGTTGAAAAATTGTGATGACTGCAAAATTGACCCTGGCCTTGAGTCTATTTACAGACTGATAAATATTGAAATCCAGTTATGTCACAATCTGTTTAGGTAATTCTTTGATTTGTTAATTGTGTATTGTGTTTGAAACAATGTGCTGGTAGTTCTGCTAAATGGGGTTTAAGGCTAAAATGGAACTTGTAATTATCTGAATTAACAAATGTAGACAGTAGAAGAAAATGTGATGTTGATATCACTAGTCTAGTTTAGATATATGTGTATGCCTTGTTTATAGATTCTCATGAGCTTCAAGATACAAATTAAGTCATCTCACCAGCTAGGAAACCTTAAAATGTGACCTCCTACAGTTTTGTCAGATATTGAAATGAACCTCAGTCTTCTGGTCAGCCTTAAAATGTTCTTAATCAGTCTTAAGTTTATAATCTCAGAGATTTAACTTTTGATGATGCATTACAAACAGGTGTAGATGACCCATGTACATGTAAATTAAGCAGCCCATCCAAATGTTTGTATGAATAGTATGTTTTGTTCTGTTTTCCACCAACATGAAAATTGTTGTTAATTTCATGAAATTTAAACTCGATAAATTTATCTCAATTGACAATTTGTTGTTTGGTTATTTTTTTATAGGAAGAGGTATTTGGAGCAGTTGGAAAGAAGATTGTAGAAGGTTGCGTGGCAGGTTACAATGGAACTATTTTTGCTTAGTAAGTTTCACAATAACACACAGCATCATCCTTTTAACTGGGTGCTGTTTTTGTCTGTCTTATGCTTCGCTGCAATTTCCTGTTCTCCCACAGTGAATATACTCTGAGACCCTAATTGTAAGTGGCTCCTGCTGGGCTACTCTTTGCCTCATTTAATTTAATAAGTGACTGTAGGCTGAAGTCCTGCATCTTGATTTTAACATTTTCTTCTTTTCTGTACTGTTGCATTTCCCCTCATTAGCTGAGAACATGTTTATTTTATATAATTTCATTTTTGATTATATTATGCTTGTTTCTTTAGTGGCCAGACAGGTTCTGGGAAGACTTTCACCATGCTTGGTAAGTCTAGTAAACAAGACTCTTTACTTAATATATGTTATGATAAATTATTGTAATTTGGTTCTGAAGAGTTTAGATTGTAAATTCCTTGAGGGCATGTTTAAAACACAAAATGGTGCAATGACAAAATGGCACTATGATTAGCCTAAGTAGTGCTCAGGTTCTAAAGCCTAAATATAACTGACTTGACAGTGGTAAGCTCACAATGGTAATTGTAACGGCTAACCCTTACAGACACCCGTGTCCCACATTGGCTCTTACCCATTGTGTCATTTCCTCATTTCACCATTTGTCATTTTAAAAATGCTCCTACCTCAATTGTTTAGTTCATGGATTAACTATCATTCTCATTGTTTAACAGGGCCTGCAGAGGGAGAGGAGGAGAGTTTTACTCATCAGCTCCGAGGTGTCATACCACGTGCCTTTGAATACCTTTTCAGTCTCATAAACAGAGAACAGGAAAAGGTAGTGAGAATGTTGTGTCTAGTTGATGTAAACTCTAAAAGCTATTCAGTTCAATGGTGCAGGTGTAGGCATTGCCTAGCACTGTAGCAAATTAATTGATTTCTGCTCGTATATAGCAGCATTGGTATCGATTTTCTACTCTGATTCACCTGATTTTGAAAACACTGAGAATACAGTCACATAATTTAACTGCCTTAGTTTATACCGGCATACAGATGGTGATAATTAGTAAAAATCATGCAAATGCAATGAATAATAGCTGTGTTGTAATATTGAAACATTTAATATTAATAATTATTTTGTTAGTTTCTTTAATTTCTCCTTTTGTAAAGTGAAAATTGTAATACAGATTTTGATTAATCTATTTTCAGCATGGTGAACGGGTAGAGTTCTTGTGTCGCTGCTCTTTCCTTGAAATCTACAATGAACAGATATTTGATCTGTTAGATCCTGCATCAACTGGTCTCTCATTAAGAGAAGATATCAAGAAAGGTGTATTTGTGGATGGGCTTCTTGAGAGAGATGTTGCTAGTGCCAGAGATGCTTACAGGGTATTTACGTTTTCTTTTTTACATTTGTATAACAAGGACTCCAGGTTTGAAGTTCTTGTCACAGAGGTTTGTTATAAAAAGAAAGATAACTGCATTCTTGTTTGAAGTCACCTTGCATTGCCAGGTTTTGAAATTTTTATTTCAAGCTCTAGCAGAGCCCTTTATTTAAATAAGCTTATCGCCAGCGAAAAACAACTGTTAGACACACTTTCAAATCCAAGTATTATTGCATGTGATTTAATTTGTTTTTGATTAGCCAATTGGCTCTTTAAGGCTAATTAACTTTAGCTTGAGGATATCAAGACACAAGTTCAGTTGTTTCATTTTATTTTCTACTAAGCTGTTTAAGTATTATTTTTGTCTTATCATGTGCCTTTGCTGAAACTTTGAACAGGACTGTAGAGCTGACTACCAAACCCATACAGGCTTGACACTGAATGAAGGTCTTTGTGAATTACAGGAAATAATATTGTATTATATTTTCTTTCCTCAGGTGCTAAATTCGGGCTGGTTAAACAGGAGAGTGGCTTCAACGTCAATGAACAGAGAAAGTAGTCGCAGTCATGCTGTTTTTACAGTAGCTTTAGAATCCAAGGTTGGTGAATTTAACATTAATTACACTTGTAACCCCACTAGGCTTGGACTTGGTGGGTTAACTTTTTCCCTTGTAAATGCTCCTACCCAGGTTAACTTTCTACTTTTTTCCTAGACCCTTTGAGTCTAAACATGCATTAAGTTGTCCTGGGTTGTGGGGTTACCCTACCTGTCAAATTTTGCTTGTAGACCCTGGCTATCTCTTGCCCCCCAGCTACAGTTAACCCGCTTGCTAAGGTAACCCTCCCTCCCTGTAAACAGGCCCTAAGCTTCACAGTTTTGCAAAGATCTCTTTCTAGTCAAGAAGAATTCTCCATCGGAGATTTTAATAATGATGTTGTTAAATAAAAATTTTAACATGACTTGCTATTACTAATCTTATTCAGGAACGTAAAGCTGGCATGGCTAGTATCAAGGTGTCACGCCTTAATCTGGTGGACTTAGCAGGATCTGAAAGACAGAAGGATACACATGCAGAGGGTCTCAGACTCAAGGTACATGTAAACTTGACTTATTTTTCTGTAAAGAAGTCATTCTTGAAAAAAGTGGGATAGATGCAATGAGGCTCATTGTCTCAAAGAGTGTAGGTTCAGGACAGGATTGTCATTAAGTTTTGAGTCACCCATTGCCTTGGTCCTCACACCCGTAACAAACTTGTTACTTTGTGGGTGAATTGTACCAAGAAGAGGCAGGTTGTAACATCAAGGGCTCATCACGGATACTCAGCCATAACAGGTGTTATGGGTTACAGCCCTTAATGACAGCCCTGCAGGATTTTACCATTTTATTTTGACTCTGTTCAGTCAAGTTGTCTAATGTCTTGCTGTTTTTTCTGTTGCTTTAGGAAGCTAGCAGTATAAACAAATCTTTATCAGCTCTTGGTAATGTGATAATGGCCTTAGTTGACATAACCCATGGAAAGACAAGACATGTACACTACAGAGATTCTAAGCTCACTTTTCTTCTAAGGGTAAGTTACATTTTATTTGTAACTGGCTGCAGAAATGAAGATCCTGTTAAATAGTTCACTTGATCCATACACTGTTATTCAAGAATATAGACTGCTTCTAACATCACTGTCCCTTTTTTCCATAGGATTCTTTGGGTGGCAATGCCAAAACCTATCTAATTGCCAATGTGCACCCTTCTGCAAAGTAAGTTTTATAGATGTTTTATTTTGTTAGACGTTAAATTCTGCAGTTTAAGATAACCAACATATAGTTGTTCTCTTTGACATCTTGAGGAAGGTGACTACAGTTCAACCCCTATTAAATGGCCACCTTCTGTCATTTAATAGAGGTAAAAACAATAGAAAAACCCTCGTCAGGACTTTCATTGCTGGCCACCTAATAGGACTGGCTATTTAATAGGTGGCTGTTTAATTGGGGTTCAACTATAATGATTATTTGTAATTAAGTTATAAATTGAACATTCTTTATTTCAGGTGTTTTGGTGAAACATTGTCCACTCTGAACTTTGCCAAAAGGGCAAAGATGATTAAGAACAAGGTATGTTTTTCTGTGTTCTTTAGAGTTTGTACCCCTGAATTTATCTTAACTTGCCATGAAGGACACATGTTTAACTGTTGGTAAATGTTAATGACTGTTAGGCTGTGGTGAATGAAGATGCTACAGGAAGTGTTACTGCTCTTCAAGCTGAAATAAGAAGACTCAGAGAGGAATTGGAGAAAGCTAGAGGTGAGATTCACTTGTATTCAGTAGTCATGCAGTATCTCATTTAAGTACATGTAGACATTGGCAAAAATATTGCCCTCCTCACTGTTAATCATGGTACTCATCAGTCTCAACCTTTTCCAACAATTGTGTTTATTAAGTATAACCTACTGGTCAATTTGATCATACAACTGTGTAGCTTGTAACATAACTTACCTACCTGTGTATTTCGTTGTTTGGTTTTCAGCTGGTGTCCCAAAGCAAATCACTAGACAAGGTACAATTGCTGAGCTAAATACAAATCACTTTAAAGAAGTTAATTTTGAGATTAAACATTCTGGAACTCAGACGTGGTCATATTGTCCATATTTTCACCAATGAGAAGTGTAGTCTCTTTGCAATGTGACTTGTGGTTCCCCTATAAAGGCAAACTGTGTAACTGCATTGTTAGAAACTGCTCTACACAATGATTCATGAAGGTAACTGCAGTGTGGGCTTTACAGTCACCTCCAGACTACAATGACAACTTAATTACCTTTGCTTAAGCTTTAATGATCGAACTGAATCTGGTTCTCACTCTCTAGAATCAACGGAAGCTGAACGCAACAAGAGTTCTCGTGACGAGGCGTGTGTAGCACCGGACAGTAACAACAATAACAGTAATAATTCAGGAGTAGACTTCAATCAACAATACCGAGAGTGGAAGGAGATGATGGTAGCGGCCACTGCTGCTAGAGATCGAGCTGAACAAGAAAAACAGGTTAGAAACTGGTAAAACATGTGCCATACATGATCCTCTTTTGCAGCCTTTATGCATTACAGAAGCATATATTCATGTATGATTCAAAGTTTACTGAGAGAAACCTATGTCAACTGTGATTGAGAGCAAGATGATTTCCGTCTGTAACTATTTTTTTTTTAATTTTGTAACTGAAGTCAATTTTGCTGCTAATAATATCGGTAGCTAATACATTAGGAGTAATCCACTTCATGAGATGTTAGTCCATCATAGAAACTACTTCACTAATTTTCTGATGCATGTACAGTCACTGTAACAGTTGACTGAGAGTTCTGCGCTCTGTTCTTCATTTCTTTTTTCCTTTGTTATGACAGTGCTTAGTCGAAAAAGTACAAAAGCTCGAAGAGCTGTGCAGTAAAAAGGAGAAATTCTTACAGGTGTGTATCTGAAACTTTCCAGTAACAAGACGTTCTGGTTCACTGTGTCAATGTGCAAACCTTAGTTAACTCATTTATTTTTTTATTTCTCAGTCGACAAAGATGATCCTAAAGTTTCGAGAAAGCACCATTTCCAGACTGGAGAGACTAAGAAAACGAGAAAAGGAAGGCTCCGAGGGACAGGAGGGCGAGAAGGATAGAGAAATTGTAAGAGCATGCAAGAAGAGTATTTGCTGGCTTTTATACAATTCATCCTTATTTCTGTTTTTCTCGCATAGTCCTATCACACCTTTTACTGTAACAAATTACGCTGTTAGGTCAGTAACCACTTTTTGATCACACTTGTGAATTGAACTTGCGTCTTTGTCGTTGAAGAACGATTCCTCTATAAGAGTCCAAGCTGTGTAATGCCCGAGTTGGCTAGTTTTACTATCCAAGATTTGTTTGGAAAATTGTATAATTATTCAACTTTTTTTATAAATTCTGAAAATCAATGGTTTTGTGAAGTAATTTTGAATGATATTTTTCGTTTCACTTTTTAGCAACTCCTGAAGGAAGAAATTGCAGTCTTGAAAGACAAAATTGAACATCATCCAGATGTCACAAGGTTCGCCATGGAAAATCTGGAGCTTAGAGGTAACTAGCATCTGTTATGGCGATGTCAAAAAGAAAATTGTCGAGTCCAGAATAATGCTCGCCGAACTCTGACACAACATTTTATTTTGAATGAGAATTGTAAACTAGTTTGGTTTGATCTTGTCCTCAGCGGAATTGAAGTGCATTCGGTCCCTTGATGAAGATGGAACTGATTGCGCTCAGGACCTTGCTAAGAGTCACCGATACACGCTACAGCTTGAGAGGCAACTCAGAGAACTTCTTCAGTCACCTCAAGGAAGCGGTAAGTTTCTAATTCACTTGCTTTCGTTTTATTCTTAATTGTGAAACATGCATGACTACAAACGGCCAGTTGATTAGCCATCATAAGTTTCTTCTGTCAGTGACGATTTCTGTTACCCTCGGCTTGCTTTTCTTGTTAAAAGAACATAAGCCGTTAAATTCTGTTGTCAAGTTGTTTTTTGACGTTTTATCTGCAAAGGAAAAACAGCTTAGCGTCTTACCTTTTAGTGTCAGGTTAAATTCGTCTTAGTTTCTGTCGCCAGGTTTCTATGACAACAGTCCTGCTCTTGACCTTCTTGTCATACACTTTGCGTAGATGGAGGTTTCATTGGCTCTTGGTCATTGAACAGAATACATGGATTGTTTTCATACATGTCTTATCATGAAAATCTCTTCTGACTTCACATAAAGCATGCCTATGTGTTTCGTAAAGAGAAGCTAGAAATTGTTCTCCAAACTGTTTGGGAGAAAACAAGAGGTTCAACCATGGTCATGTTAGGAGTAATGCATATGAGAGGACTATGTTCAGGGCTTATTAGGGTGAAATTGGTGCGACTTTTACTAATGTCATGAGGATAACCAAGAAATTACCTCAAGGTCGGTTGGATTATATCATCATTCATTTCGGTCGCCACAACTTATTACATATTCAAGAAGTGAGTTGTTATCAGTGCGGCGTTTTTCGCCGGCTCGTTTGCCTTTTCATCTGGTTTCGGTCTTAAAGGATTTCAGTTTGCTTCGGACAAGAGGATGTAGAGCAGGTGTATGGGCGAAGTCACGAACGAGGCAGAGGAGCATAAGGACGGTTGTTTCAAATCGAAATGATCGTTTTTCGAAATTTGCATCTTTGCTTAATCGCGACAATCTCGTGGAGGTGCAGATCTCACAAGTTGCTAACACCCAGGATACTTCTCACGCGATCAACTTTTGTTTGCTCAATTCCAGGTCAATAAGGAATAAATCTAGCGTACTGAAAGACTTTGTTGTTGACAAGGATATTGATCTTCTTGCTTTGACGGAGACGTGGCTCAGACCTGGAAATATTGATTGTGTTGAGATTGGTGATTTATGTCCCACTGGTTATGATTTTATCCACATTCCACGGGAATCGAGAGGTGGTGGTGTCGGCTTGCTTTTCAAAGCAAGTATGGATATTAAATGCAAAAATAGTGAGTGGAACACTTCCTTCCAGTCGTTCGAATTCTTGGATGTTCGTTTCAAGAGCTCAAAGATGATCAGGATGATAATTATTTACCGCCCACCGTCATCTGTGCCTTTGTCAACATTTTATCATGAATTTTCTCTCCTGCTTGAGGAATTGGCCACAGCATCAGGCGAGCTTTTAATTGTCGGTGATTTTAATCTACATGTGGATTCTTCGCGTGATGTCAACGCATTGCATTTTTGTGACCTAATAGCATCTTTCGATCTGAAACAATGGGTGACTACGCCGACTCACACAAGTGGTCATATCTTGGATTTAATCATTACTAGAAATCAGTGTAAACTTATAGACAATGTTATGGTTCATGACCCTTTGATTTCTGATCATTACGCTATTTTTATGCATTTATTATTGCACAAACCACAATTTCCAACAAGAACTATTCGCCACCGGAAGCTGCGTTCGATTGATTATGCTGAATTCAATGACACTATCATCAATTCGTCCTTGTTTGACGAATCACAGCCTGATTTGGATTCGTTAGTTGATTCCTATCATCGGGTCTTGAAGTCCACCCTTGATGTTTATGCCCCCGAAAGGACCCGTGAGGTAGTTCTTCGTCCTTGTGCGCCTTGGTATTCAACTGACATTAGTGTTCAAAAGAACATAAGGAGGAAGCTCGAACGTAACTGGCGACGTACAAGATTACCTGCAGATAGAGAACGGTATGTGTTTCAGAACAGTGTTGTTAATGACATGATTGCCTCCGCGAAACACACATTTTATTCATCAGTGATCCAGGAAAACTCAGGGAACTCTGGACTTCTTTTTAAGACAATAGAGAAGCTTCTGCACTCCAATCCAGTCCAGCGTTATCCATCTGGGCCTAATAACTGTTCTCTGTCCGAATCATTCGTTGAATATTTTAGTGACAAAATTGTTAAAATCCGCAATGATCTTGACAAAGTTGATGGAACTCTGAATGACGGTCAAGTTACTTCATGCAATGCTGAGTCTGAAAGCTGTCTAGCTGGTCAGCTGCTAAGTGAATTTAAACTGGTCACTGAGGAGGTCGTATCTGGTTTTGTGAATCACCTGTGTTCAAAGTCCTGTACACTTGATCCAATTCCATCCTCAGTGTTCAAAGGGTGCTGTCATTATCTGCTTCCAATGATCACTCGTATAGTTAACTTGTCTCTTACAAGTGGCCAAGTACCTGATAGATTCAAGGTTGCCATGTTGAAGCCGTTGTTGAAAAAGAGTGGAGCTGATCATGAACTATTTTCGAACTTTCGTCCTGTCTCGAATTTATATTTTCTATCCAAAGTTACGGAGAAAGCAGTTGCAGCACAATTAATGGACCACCTTAATGATAATGAAGGCTTATTAGAAGAATTTCAGTCGGCATATAAATCTCATCAGAGTACAGAGACTGCGCTTGTGAGAGTTCAAAATGATATTTTGAAGGCTATTGACAATAACAGATCGGTTATATTACTATTGCTCGATTTATCGGCTGCGTTTGATACTGTCGATCATTCGATTTTGTTATCTAGACTACAGAATCGCTTTGGTATTAGGAACACTGCTCTTAATTGGTTTCATTCGTATCTTCACTCACGCGAACAGTTTGTTTCTGTCAATGGAATTGAATCGTCAAAGAAGAATTTACCCTACGGGGTACCACAGGGTTCTGTACTGGGACCCTTGTTGTATTCCCTTTATACAAGTCCGCTGGGTGACATAGCCAGAAAGCATAGCATACCGTTTCATCTCTATGCAGATGACACACAGTTGTACTTGTCGTTTACGTCCAATTGCCCTAATCATCTATCAAGCTCAAAGATGGCAGTAGAATTATGTGTTAAGGACATTGGGGACTGGATGCTGCGCAACAAACTTAAGTTAAATCGGGATAAGACTGAACTTTTGGTTATTAGTTCTAAATATCGTCCACGACCACCCCTCGACTATATACGAGTTGGTGATGAAGTAATCAAGTCTAGTAAACAGGCCAGGAATTTAGGAGTTGCATTCGATCAATGTTTGGATTTCAAAGAACACGTTAAAATAACCTGCAAGAGCGCACTTTTCCGCATTCGTAGTATAGCTAAAATTAGGCGATACCTATCCCAGAGTACTACTGAGACCATTGTTCACGCTTACATAACATCGCGTTTGGACTATTGTAACGCCCTACTGTACGGTCTCCCAAAGTATCTGATTAATAGACTTCAGCTTGTACAGAACTCAGCAGCTCGCCTTGTTACCTTGACTAGAAGGCAGGAACACATCACACCAATACTAAGGAGCTTACATTGGTTGCCAGTTCATTTTAGGATTATTTTCAAAATATTGTTGTTAACTTACAAAGCTCTGAATGGACTGGCCCCTGATTACATTAGAGACCTACTGCGATTTAACATTTCTGGTCGGACACTACGATCTTCAAACAACAGGTTGCTTGATGAGCCTAGAGCAAATCTTAAAACGTATGGTGAAAGGGCTTTTTCCGTGGCGGCACCAAGGCTCTGGAATAAACTACCCCTCCAGATCAGACTTTCATCATCAGAGGCAGTTTTTAAGGCTAATCTTAAGACTTATCTTTTTAAGCGTGCATTTGATTTGTAGTTTTTACTTTTTATCTGTAGCCTAATTGTATTATATAGCGTATTTAATTCTTAGGATTTTAACTTTTAGGATTTAGGATTTTAGGTTTTTAAAGAATTAGGATTTTAATTTTAAAGTATTGTAAAGCGCCATGGACAATTAGTGGAAAATGGCGCTATATAAATGTATATTTATTTATTTATTTTTATTTATAACTACCATTCAAAGGTTTGTAAAGAACGTGATATGAACTGAACAAAAGGAAGGCTAACAGCTATGTGTGTGTTAACATTGTTTTTAATGTCCCAACTTTCAGAACTTGAAAGAAGTCTGTCCAACTCGTTGTTGAACTTAGAAGCTTCCAATGCGGAGCTGGAAAAGTTCAAACTTGAACGAGCACAGTTACAGGCTCAGCTGGAATCAGTAAGTGTGTCTTTTTATCGCAACTATTCAAATGAGAAACTACTTCAATTGTATTTTCCGATTTATTCCCAAACCAATGGCAACAGCCTTGAGTAACTCTTCAAAATCAACTGAGTGTGAACAGTTTGTTTCGTTTCTTTCAATCCTCAGCTTTTAAATCGGTTGGTTTTGGATAAATCTTTTCAGTTGTCAAACCAAAGAATGAATCCTTTTTAGCGATTGCCTCTTTTTCGTTTTAATGTTAGTTCTGAAAATTAAGTTTTTAACAAAACAATATACCTCTTGACTGACTGACCTTGTTTTGATGTTATAAGAAGAAACTAACTTGATGTTAATCATAGGAAGACATCACTTGATGATCATCGCAGTTATATACACAACTTAAGCAGCTGTGAAATTAAAGCCTGAAAAAATATGATCTTTCATATATTCATTTGCACTGATGTATCTCACTTGAGAATCAAACTTGGGTTAATTGTTTTTCTCCCTTTCAAGAATCGCGAGGAGCTGACAGAGACTCGCGAAAGCTTGCAGCAGATGAAGGAGAAACTTGTGGGACAGGAAGAGAGTTTCAGAAAGAAATGCATCGATTTAGACGCTGATGTGTTATCCCTTAGAAAAGCCAACGCTGAACTAGAGGTAATGACCAGAGCTGGGCCGGCATAGCTATTGTTCATGGTTTTCTAACGAGTGTCCTGACGAAAACTCAGCAACAAATAAAGACGACAAGATTATGCATGATTCAAAGCGGAAATTTCTACAAAAATTTCTACAAAATATTCTACAAAATATTCTACCCAGCAACTTCTGTTGATTTTAGCAGGGGGGTTTGCATTTTAAAACTTTTCTTTGTTTGATATACTCAGTGAAATGTTTGTGGATTTTTCCGTAGAGAGCACTTGAAGCGCATCAACTGAAGACAGCAGTAGAAAGGACGACACTAAATGACATCCACATGCAAACGATCAAGGTAAGAAAGTGTTACACACAGTGTGTACAGCACTCATGGCGTAGTAACTAAGTATAGGCGTCTCCTCATTAGTCTGCTCATTGACCTATCAGTTTACACCAGCAGAGATTTGACAACACCTGATTTAAACCTTGAAGGGTGGACAGACTTCGTTACTTACAGGATTCCTTTAGACTACGAACCGTCTCTTTTTTTTTCTTCCAAGATTGATTTGCAATCAGAATAAGCCTTTGGGAATAGCGTCCAGGAGGTCGGAGTCTGACACGAAATTACCGTGGGCAAAATTTGACGACTTCCTGTACTCTTTCATTTCCTCGTGTCGCCGTTTAAAACAAACCACCCTCAAAGGTTTGCTAGGTAATGACAGGCTTTACAACCTAGCTCTCCGTTTTCCTTTTAGAGTCTCACATCTCCTCGTAAACTGTTGCTGACTTCAAACCGACTAAGTCCACGTAGCGCGGCCAGTACACCAAAACGATCACCGGCCAACAACCGAAAATCCAAGCTAGCGTCTCCTGTCATCGGAACACCTGATGAGAAACCAAAACAACCCAACGGACTGATTAGGAGAGATAGCTTCCATGATATTGGATCAGACAGTGAAATGGATGAACCATTCTTTAACTTCGACTCGGAAGAGATGGATGATGAGGAACTTTACAGTGAATCGCTCTTGGAAGAGCTTAAAAAACAACAGGTGTGTTACTAACCTAATGAATCCTTTAAAAAAATCTGAGCTGCAAGAGAAAGATTTTAGTGAAAGCGCTGTTATTTGAGGGAATTGTTTTTTTTTTTTTTTGCAACTTTCCTCGCAATTTTATTGCCATCCAAGTTTTAGTCTCAGAGACGAATGGAGTTTTGTTACGGCTACTGAGGTGAACACGTCTCGCCACGCTTTTGTTGCTGCAGCTGTTGCATGAAGTAGAATAATCTTTTTTGTTTTTATTTTTTATCTTTTATTCATTTTCACATTGCTTGCATTAAACGATACAGCTATTTACGTTGCATACAGTACCACTACTTACATTACCAATGACACAGATATTTTCCATTACTTACAGTGCAGCTATTTACATTCCATACAGTATATGTATTTATACAAAAGAATAAGTATTAAATAGTTAAATAACTGTAGTTAAACATAACATAAAAGTAAAACTAATAGTAATGTTACAGACAACAGTTCGCCCATTTCGATTGTGAAAATTCTATTTTATTACTCTTTCGTGCAATGTATGCTTCTGTTTCATACTTAAGTTCACCTTTAGCTTTAAATCCATAAATACTTGGAAAGGTTCTATGAAGTAGAATAATCTTGACTCTACTCCGTACCGTACTACGCTTGCGGCAACAACAACAAACGTTGCGACACGTGTTCATTTCAGGGGCCTTTACTACTGGGCCACGTGTCCTACTGTTTGTGACGCAACAAAATTGTGAAAAAATTTGCACCAAGTGCATGCAACAGAGCCCTCATGTAGGAGAGTCGGCAGAATCATTTTCTTTCTTCATGTTCAGGTAATTTCTTCGCTAAGTTATAACTACTTGCTCGCGCTTAACTCGTTCTGTTCTTGATCTTTGTCAGGAGATGAACAATATTCAGCTTCAACAGCTTCAAACAGAAGAGGCAACAAGAATACGATTGAACCAAACCGTCAACAAACTTGACCACCAAGTGCAACATCTCACAACGGTCAGTTTACATGTAAATCAGTTAAATACTTGCTCGGCGTGCTCCGACATCTTATGTTACGTAAAAAACATGTATTGAATGTATTGTTTATTGTTTTCGTTAGGCCATTACAAAGCAACCCCTGTTGTTCTCGAGAAACATTGGGAAACCGCTTCGTAACACACAAGAGTTGAGAATTTATTTTAATCATATTTTAGGTTCTTACAAGTGAACGGGAAAAGCACGCTGCGACTGAGACCGAGCTGAATATGAAGAACCTGGGTCTAGCTGACAAGCTCAAAGAGGCCCGGGGAGAGCTAACGGGTATGTTTATCAGTTGTACAATGACTGTCTTCGTTTAAAAAGAGGCAAGACCCAAACATCTTAATTGTATATGTTGTTCATGTTCAGTTCTTCGTAGTGAAATAGACGATGTAAAGTGTTTACTTCAAGCTGCCGAGAGACAAGTCGACTCACTGAAGAAGGAACGAGATATGGAGAGTATTGAGTCTGCCAGGAGACTGGCTGCTCTGGAGAGCAAGGTATGTGACGATCAAAGCATCACAGCAACCTAATCAGTTCCCAGAAAAAAAAACAACAACAACAAAAAAAAAAAACAAAGGAGCCACGTTTGCTCAAGGAGAACTTTTTGTAATGTCTTAGCCCTCTTTTTTTGTGTCGGAAGTTACCAGCAAGCGTGACAACCTTTGGAGAGCAATTAGTTTAATTACTACATTTTGACTGGATAAAATGGATCGGAAAGTGTCTGAGCACTTCCACTAAGGGTTGGCGAACATAGCGTGTTTTCTACGTTTCCCGCAATCTGAGAACCTGCATCAGCCCAGTCTGTTTTCAATTCGAGCCAGCGAAAAATAACAAGTGTACGATATATTCATATCTTCCGGCGTGGCGTAGACCTTGTTTCTACGGGTCACGTAATATTTTGGAAGGAGAGATTGCACGACAGTCTTGCCGCTACCTTATTCTGAGCTGGACTCGATCTTTATGTCTACTTTCCATGAAATTTGCTCATTATTCAGTTGCTGAATGCCTTTTTTGCTGTTTCGTATCATTCTCGTCTAAAGATTGTATTCAACATTTTCCTTTCAGTTGACGAGACTTGAATTTGAGAACTACAACCAGCAAACAGAAACAGAGAGCACAATAGAGATGAATCAACACTTACAGGTGAGACAAGTTTCTCTTTACTTTCCAGCAAGTAGCTTATGAGTAGGCTCTGCCCGCCCCGAGAGGAGAAGGGATAAAGCTCTCTCTCCACCTGCACCTGTTTTCTGAGCATCTTGATCAGTTGGCGATAACTTTCTGATTCTCCATCCTGACTAAGTCGCTGGTTTGTTGTGTTTTAGGCCGATGTGGAAACTCTAAGAGATGAACTCGAATTCAAGAACCATAAAATCGAAGAATACGAGAGCATATTGCAGGCGGAAAGACAGAGATTGAAGGACATGGGACAAGAACTCCAGGTATACATAACAAACAGTGCTTACATATCTACAACTTCCTTCTGGAGAATTGGAAAAAATTAACGTCAGCCCCTATACACTTGGTCTCTCTCGAAACTAACATTAATACTTTTTTGCCTGTTTGCAGGGAACGTTAGAGAAGTTAGACATACAAACCGAGACCAATAACAAGTTGCTAGCTCAGCAAGACAAACAACAGGTACGTTACACTGGACTGGACTGTAACAGTTCCTGTAGTGCTTTACTAACGATTTACTTTATTTCAGGACATGGTTAGAGCACTGGAACAACTGGTGGCCCTCAGAACTGAACTACAAGAGAGCAACTCCACATGCGAGCAACAGGTAAGAGATTAGTGATCACACTCAGATCAATTTATTAGTGTTTTGTTATCTATTTTTGTAAAAATTACAGTCGGTGCGGAGGTGGGTTTGATTCCAGAAAATTAACGAGTTCAATACTTTTGATTTCTGCAGGCTCAGAAAATCCAATCTTTGTCAGAAGAACTGGATGAAGCAAAGACCAACATAAGAACTTTGAATAAACGAAATGAATCCGACATTGTAAGTGATTGTTTTAAAGTGACTCTTTTACGTTTTATAAAATGAAAATATATTAACTATTGCTGTTTTGTTTTTGTCTTATTTCAGGATTGTGTAAACAATTTAATGGAGTCCGTCAAGGGATTAAAAAAGAACCTTGGCGAGAAAGATGTAAGTAGGTTGTGTTTGTTAATGCCTTATTGTCAACATGCATATATACGTATACATGGTCTCCACTGAGAATTTGCGAACTTTCTGGACACTTAACGAAGTTGCGTAGCTCAGGTTTTGCAAAATCTAACTTGTATAAACCTGAACGTAGATTCTGAAAAATACAATTAGTATTCCCTGTTCTGAAACATTCACACTTTTTAGTTGACACTGAACCTTTCTGCCTCACTAACGTACTGTACTGTGGAGACTCTGTGGAGTTTTGACGTGAAAATGATTGCTATTGTTGCAGAACGACCTAAAACATGTCTCTTGAGATGTGCAAAGCTGGGAGTCGTGCAGTTGGAAGTTACCGAATGAGGAGAATACTTGCTTCTTACGTATTTGCTTCTTTTATTCACAGAGCGAGTTGTCATTCCTTAGAAATCAGCTGGAGGAAAGCAAACTTCAACAACAGGAGCTGACAGATAGTATTGAAGAAAAGGTGAGCTGTAGTGCATGGCTGTCACAGAGATGTGGACTTACCCGCATTTACTTCGTTTTATATTTTATCAACATGTATATATGTGATCCGATGGCATAGTCAGATGTCACTGACTCGAATGTCGCTCTCTCTACAGAAACGCACCATAGAGAAATTAAAAGACAAACTTGATCGAGAAACAGAAAAGTTCAACAAGGAAAGACTGGATCGCGAAACTGAAGTAAGTTGTTGTTCCAGGCAGTACAGTATTAAGTTGCATTTTTGAATTTGTGTTTATCACTTCAGACAGAGTTAGGAGTGTTGTTTACTGCGTTCAGGTGATATCTGTGTTTACTAGAATTTCTTGTTTAAGCTATTTTGTATCAGAATTTGCCTAAAACAGCGCCACGTAGTTTTCCAGCAGTTATCGTTTGATTACCGGGAGTAAACCACACCCGGCCTGTCACAAGTATTAAGCTCAACCAATCAAAATCGAAGGAAATCTTGTGGTAAAGCTTAGGCTACAGAGAAAGCAAAGCGATCACAGTAACGTTTGATACTAACACCGCTTGTTTCTACAGATGAGTCAATTAAGAGATGATCTTCGTCGGACGACTGAGCAGTACAGAGAAATGAACCAGGCGCTTGCTCAGCAACAGCAGCAAATGACTTCTCTGCAGGTGAGACTAACTGATTAATCATATTTAGTCAATAACATTGATTTGAAAGACGTTCTTCCTGTTAGTGCATTTTATGAAAGCGTAGTACGGAGACCAGGATAAAAATGGACCAGGAGGGTTTATAAATATCTCCATTTACTAAACTACAACTTTCCAAGCGAAGAACTACTGGTCACGAATAGTTGAATAGAAAACACAAGTTTGCTGCGTGAAAATAACACAATGGAAAGCAAAACAGCTGGAAACAATGCACAGCTGTTAAGCTCGACTGGCATCAAGATTTCGCCTGGAAGCGTATCGCTTGTTGTTCCGGAGAGAAGGAACAAAGGTGGTGGTAAATTATGCCCGTGAGCGTCTGTCAGTGGTCCAAGTAATAAGATTTTTATGAGTGGGAGTGCTGTTAAACGCTGTTTTTTATCCTTTCTGTTTTACCGTTTTGTTTCTGTTTATCTTTAACCTTCTCAAACATGGTTCCCATCAGCACTGCAGGGGAGTGCTTTTTAGCACTTTTATCCACCCCTGTTCAGGTTAACCCCTTTTGTAGAGAATTTTATTCCTTGTGTGTAGCAAAGTTTTTAATTCGTTAGACAAACACTTTTTAACACTGGCAGAATGTTTTGAATCATTGATACTCTGTCAGCTTCTGTTACATCTATTTTGCGGCGAGTGCTTGTAGGCGCTAACTTGACGCCGCCCCCAGTGACTGGCCCAGCTCTCAGAGAGTGCTTTTAAGTGCTGGCTGTACGGGATCGTTTTTTATCGCCACAACTGGTGGCTTTTATCTTTTTTTGTTATGGCAACTTTTAGTTATGGAGGTTCTTTGCAGCGGTATTTACTGTTTTTTTTAACTGAATTTGTACTCAATCGCTGCGGTTTTCCACAGGTGACGTGAATTTTTAACACCGTTTTTAAACTGTTCCCCTCTGCACAACCTCTTTGAGTTGGGCCGTTGCTAACTTCACTGTACTAGTCTCCTAAACTAATACCCCTGTGTTATTCCGGTTCAAGGCCATCAGCTGACAAAGATCCTGGATATACTCTTTACAACACTGCTTGCAATTCACACTGAAGCGACGCACATCACGTGACTCAACGTCCCTCTGGAGTTCCCGGATATAACGCACGTCATTGAGATATTAACGAGCCCGCGAACATACAGTGGAATCTCTCTACAACGTTTCAAAACTATACTCTTTTTTCTAAAGCTCTTTTATTTATAAACGCTCTATTTATAATCGGATTTTTATTTTGGCTGCTGGCTAAAGGTTTTTTTTATTATTTGTTTTTATCTCGCGCGTTTTTAGCATTTAATGCTTTTATTACACTGGATGTACAATACGCGAAATACTTTGCCTCTCAGAGCGTTTTGTCACTTCTCTCTGGCCTTTGAGCTTAAAAGAAAACCTCCGGTAACGGGGTAATCTCGGCATTTTTTAAACTTTGAAAAGGTTTTCAGGTGTGTAATTTATCTGGGCAAGTTTTGCCCTGCTCCACCCCAGCAAGGCTGAATTTGTAACTCGGTAACCCCAATGTTCAGCGACTGAAATCGTTTTAGTGATGTCTTCATTAGATCGGTGTAAATTCTCGATTGAACGTGGGCCAAAAGTCTAAATATTATACGAAGAACGGAAGGTATTTTTATACAATATTTAATATATTGATCCAAGGTAACTTGTATATATTTATAAGTAAGAATATTTTACTAACACCGTGACAGCGGTGTGTATGTGTTGTAAGGTAGTTTTGTACACACGAGCTTTGAAAATCCTAATCTATGTACAAATGTTGATGCTGTTTTGCCGTACTCTGTATAAGGGTAACGCTCTGTCACGCAAGCCAATATTTACAAGCTGTTTAGCTGAGCGTGACATGCATTCCGAGGGTTCTAAGGTTCTTTTTTATGTATATATTTAACGTTTTAAAATGTAGTGTAAAAAATAAGGTAACATCTTACACCAAGGATTTTTGAACGTTTCAATAAGAGCGACACGCAACACAAAATGAAGCCAGGGAGATATAAATAGTCACGAAACTGCGACAGTGACGTTAAAAAAATCCAGTCAGATTACATTCAAACTAAACAATTCAGTCGAATTTATAAAATCTTTATAAAACAGCAACGTACTTATTTCCTAATCTGATTGATCCTGCATGACGTCTGATGCAGTGTGTTTCATATTATTCATTGTAGTGTGTTGTTATACTTATATGTACATAATAAATGCTGGGATCACTAAACTCTTTTGTTGTTATCATTTTATTCTGATGAATGTGAGAGTGTGCTATTTTTCTTTCATTGTCCTTTACCTCTCTTTCTCCGGCCGTACACTTGTGGACTATAGCGCGACATGTGGAACATGTGCAACTTTCTCTGTGCTTGATTTCTTCCAGCTTTTCATTACTGCTTGTTCAGCCTCGTTTTCCTGTTCGCTCATCTGGACTTCAAAGGAATATTTTAAGATGTCTGAGGGCCTCATGCAGTAACAACCGCCAATGCATGTAACTAATGACGCCAAGGGTTCCATTTCCGCTTCTCTGCCCATCTCTTGGGGACTGGATAGGAGAGAAAAGATAGCGGTCTTCATCTCAGTCATTTGAGTTATACAAAGAAGCGTTGCGCGGCACTTGAAAGGAGCTGAGGAAGTTACATCCGTTTTATCTTTTCCTCCCACTTTCGATCGAGATACCAAACTTGAAAACAAACAAGCAATAAAACACAAAAAAGCGAGCCAACGCGCCACTTTCGTTCCTGGGTATGATCAAGGGCGAAATCTAGTATATGAACACAGTAAAAGATCTACAAGAACAAAAGAAACAATTACTTTGAAGTAACTATGTTTTTTAAACTTCCATGTTCGCCACATTTCTTTCGTCTCGCTCTTTTGTCTTAAACCTATTTTATTTACGCAAAAAAGCACACCCTGTCCCTTTTCTTATAATCACCCTAAAAAAGATCTTAATCCATTAAAAATCTTACAAGTTGTAGAACTTTAATTGTGTAATTGTGTAAGTCCAAGCCCCAGTCTCTCCCAGGCACTGCTCCTATATCCAGCAAAGAACGAATATACCTGAATAATGATAACAAATACTCATTTATAATACAAAAAAATAGGTCAGCTGAATTTAAATATAAAGACAGCTGGTATAAACTTATGTGCAGTTGATAAAATATTTTAAATTAGTGTTTGCAATAAAAAATATTAACAACGAAAAGGGAAAATTTGGTTACTACAATAACAACTAGTGACTAAATGCTACATTTTTGCTGTATTCTGTCTTGCTAAATTTAAGTCTTAAATTTGAGTTGTGGATTTGAGGGTGGACCAGTGGCTAAAACAGGCGATACCAAAAATACTAGAAGAACATGATTGCGAGAAAGTTCTGAGTTACCTTAAGTCATAAAATCCTTCATTTTTCAATGCAGTCTGATCTGAAGGACAAGACTTCTACTGCGATGTCCTTAGAAAACCAGGTAAGAGGAAATGGTTTTTTAAGGTCCGCAATGTGTGCATGTGTTTACTGCAAGCACGGTTTTAAAAATATAAGCGATACTATAGACTAGATTATTTAGTAATATGACAATCATCATTTCGTAATGACACGCCTGATGGATACGAAGGCTTCATTTATAAGAATGGTTTGATTACAGCTCAGGAATGTGGAAGAATCTAAGGCCGAGTTGGAGTCTCGGTACGAGAGTCGTCTCAACCAATTACAACACTTGAACGAATCACTTGACGCGTCAGGGATGATTGAATCACACGAGGCAGAACTGGACAAACTGAGAACCACGCAGGTAAAGAGAAAATGCAAAATATCCATGCTCACACCATTACAAAAATGACTGTCAGTTTTTTGCCGACAGTAGATCTGGAATATTGGAAACAGTACCGTAAAACACTGACAGTTAACAGGTAATGAGAAAAGTAGTTCATACCACAAGCGTCCCTGAATGCCGGAGAATAAATATGATCATGAAACGGTGCGCTAAGTTTCCCCATTTATTGATTTTATTACTGCTGTTTTAGCCTGACACATAAATTAAGTTACTTATTTCTCACTTACTTACCTATTATTGGTAATTTAAACAATCTCGAATATGAGATTCTGAAATATTCCGTTTAAGGGTATCGTTGTTCAGGATAAGAATTGAATTTATCCGAATGTCAGTGTCTAAGTAGTATTTATTTAAGTCATACAAAGTTGCCCAGACGGTTCTCGGTCATTTTTAAACTTTCGTTCGGACAAAGCGATTTGATTGACAGCTGTTTTACACAAGGTAACCATGAGTAAAGTGATTGACAACTTAGAGGCGCACCGTCAAGAGAGAAACGAAGAAATGGAGTTATTACGAGGACAAGTGGACGAGATGGATGAGCTGAGAAGAAATAATGGCCTGCTGGAGACTCACTGTAAAACACTGAATTACCAACTTGAGGTTGAGATGTACGAGGCTAGAGAAAGGTATATAGATCTAACTGCTTGCATAGACTAAAATATACAGTGAAACCTGCATCAAGCGGAAACCATATTAAGCCGAAACCAACCCCAGTGAGGCCCAAACATTTCTACCTTATTTTCTGTTAAATGAACCCGTATTAACTGGACACTTAAGAGGGTTCGTGCGTGTTCAATGGTGGTTTCTCTATAGATTACAGAGTAAGTACCAAGAAACAAATTGTCCAAACCTCAGCCCCATAGTGTGCTGAATAGACAAGATATTAGGGAGACTGATAACATTTGGGAAATTTCAGCTTTTAGCAAGAATATATGTGGGTGTGGCTTAAAAAGTACTCGAGCGGTATAAATTTAAGCTCTTTATTCACATGAAAATTTGTATCAAACCTATTTTTTTGTACCACTAGAACCTATTGATTGAAAACCGAATTCTCCTTAGCAGATTTAGTGAATGTACATGGTAACAGTTAGGAGAATATGGGCGCTCATCCAGGGTTCAGTGATTGTTGTTGACTTTATAATCTCTTTGAAAAAATACGGACTGATCGGCTGACTTGTGATATACTCGGCAAGAAATAAGAATTTTTTAAAGGCAATTTGGTGAAGAATATTGCAGGATTTCAGTTTAGGAATACGGTTTCATTTGTGGCTGTACCTATACTCGCGTTTATTAGACAGTACATAACATTGCTTTTCCTGAATTTTTTGCTTTTTTTTTTCAGGGAAGAAAATTTCAAAACAGAAGTTGAGAGATTGAGGAAGGAATTAGAAAACGCAGATGAGAAACAGCGAAGTGCCACAGAAACGAAGGTCTACTACTGTTGTGCTTACAGCAAGAACGACTAGAATTGCTAGGGAATCATTTCAGCTACAGTTGCAGTTTACGTCCAGAGTACTGTTAGGAAACTCCCATATTTTCAGATGAGTCTCTGACGACGTCAACTTGTCTAATTATAGAGTACACGGGTTATTTCTTGATAGGAAGAAACCACAAGAAAACTTAGAAAATACAGTTGAACCTGCCGTAAGCGCTTACGGGAGGTGGTCGCTCACGAGAGCTTAGACGATGTTAGGTCAAAATTTTGCCCCATTAGCGCAAGGTGACTGAAGAGACTTATCCCTGTTTTAAATGCTTTATTCATGTGAAAAGTCGATTTTGAGAAAAAATCTGGTACTTCCCACTGAGAAATTTCCGTCTCTTGTACTATCCAGGAATGTGATAATGTTGCAACACCTTATTATCCAATTTTCGTTCAATTATCTGTCCACTGGTCGCTTACGGGAGGTTAAAAACGAAACAAAATTTGATATGTTTAGTTCTAAAAGTGGTCGCGGTCGCTTACGAGAGGTGGTCGCTTACAAGAGGTTTCAAATATAGTGATTTGTCTTGGAAAATTTTGGTATTTTGGAAAACTGGTCGCTTAGGAGAGTTGGTCGCAACCGGAGGTTCGACTGTATTCCAATGATTGTACATAAGAATAATTACCGAAAACGGCAGGTACATTTTCTCAGAACGACCTTTATGTCTATCAAAGTTTGAAAGACTTATAACCAACAACAA
The DNA here is from genome assembly GCF_964199315.1 of Orbicella franksi. NCBI lineage: Eukaryota > Metazoa > Cnidaria > Anthozoa > Scleractinia > Merulinidae > Orbicella > Orbicella franksi. The sequence continues at coordinate 1,479,561 of NC_138157.1, forward strand.
CTAACCAGCCAATTAATTTGTTTACAGGACCAAATTTTGTTGGAGAAACAAACCGTTGAGACTGAGTAAGTAATACAACTGTTGAGTGTTTTGAACTGAATTTATAAAAGATCGTAAAACGCCAGTCAGTAACGGAAGAGTGGGCAAACGAAATGTTGAGAAGCTTGTTTTGATTGATAGGGGAGCTCGTACGCTTTTGTTCCACGTTGGGCGATTGATCTTCATACAATTATGTTTTGTGTCACGTGACGAGTGTTGTTTTGGCAATATCACGTTCGAAAGGTTTACGATTCACAATCAGATCATTAGTGATATATCGATCCTTGACGTTTACACTTTAAAACTGATTTCAATCTGGCGATCGTTTTCAGTGCATGTTTACAGCAGCCAGGTATCTTTTGTTTAGCAGAATTCAAAACAGCTGCTTATATGTGCTTGTCAACAGGAAATTAAGTTTATCGCTTACTTTGCTTTGCTTGTAACAGATTGGCTGCCGCTAAGCTAAATATGGAGACAGCCTTAGAAGACGCCGAATACATGGCAGAAGAACTCGAGAGGTAACATCAAAGAGAACATTCCTTATCATACTAGCGTTAAACATATTTACTAAGAATTGCGGATCAAGTTTGCTCTTTCGAGCCGAATTTTCTCTCTACAAATTAAGCGAAGAGCAGATGAATGTCAAAGGAGTGTCGCTGTGATCCCGAGAAGCTAACTTATATTTTCTCGAGATCAACATTCTGCCAAACTCAACGAGTCAGATTTGAGCTGACTTCTCTCTTCGCTCGCTCAATTTCTTTCTTTGCATAAGGGATGGACCACAACAGTTTCGAGTGGTAGCTTGGATAATTTTTCTGCGCAAGAATTGTTGTTTCAGGGCCAGGTCGTGCAAGAAGTTTTTCGATTTGCTCCTTATATGTCTTACGTGGCTTGCTTTGCTCGACTGTTTTTTTGTAGCTTTATCATACCGAAGGGCATTCGTTAATAGTATTGTATGACTGTTTATTTAGGACAAGACAAATGGAAAAGCAAGGATTTGAAGAAAAAGAAGAACTGAAATCTAGACTTGAATCCACCATGGAGGAGAAATTTAAATTGGAGAAGGTAAGGAAATATATGCTAAAGTACTTTAGGAGCTCATTTATTATCCAACACTAACATGTGCTCTTTTTTCCGAACAATTTGGGTTTTATTCAAGGCCGTTGCTCCGATCGTACCGGCCTACTTTCTTTTCAATCATCTTCTCAAACTTGTAAAACATCTTTCCTCTTTGCGAGTTAACAAACTGACGTCAGTTTTCCATGCGTCTGTCCTGTTATTAATGATGAATTTCGTCATAACATTGTCAAAGCGCGAGGCGATAGCCGAGTGGATCCGCTGACTACTTTGACAATGTTATGATAGGACAGACGCATGAAAAACTGACGTCAATTTGTTTTTTACGATAAAAAATTGTCAAATTGTTCTCTCTCGCTCCTTCATGCATCGCATAAATTATAAATTCATTTGTCTGTCCGCTTATTGACAATGAAAATTAGCCAATGAGCGCGCGAGAGTTTCTGCAGTTATCGTAAAAAGAAAAAGGATTTCACACTTTGCTTCGACTGGCTCAATGTACCTCCATTGTCGCTCGCAAAACTCTTTCCCTCGGAAAAAAAAATCCTGTTTCTTTCGGGGAAATCCCGGTAATTTAAAGAGCAAATAACCACAGCTGCTATTTCAATGTCCTTAATAGTATATTTCCAAAGTTGCCCACATCGTAATCCCAGGAGTGGTCGCTTGTGTTGGTTTTGTCAAAGAACGTAGTTGTAATACTTTTTGTCATTTTGTGACTAGTTGGTTTGTTTCTTCATAGGCTATGCAAAAACACGAAGAGGAGATTGCTCGACTGAAAGGTCATCAAAACCCACAGCAAAAACTGCAGCATCTGTTACTAATTAAAAAAGAAAATAATGCCCTCAAAGAAGTAAGTAGTTGAAATACCACATCTAAATAGTCCATCTGCGTTGAACGGTCCTTAGGTGTCTTGCTTGTGCTGATAGTAACCAGTTTTTTCTTTGTTTTGCACATCAGCAAGTAAACAAACTTATCAAAGAAAGTCAGAAATGCAGCTGCAAGGGAAAGAAAGTTCCGCTCGGCACCAAAAACGGAGGCGCAGAGAGTAAGAAAGAAGGAAGATCAAAGGGTTGTTCTTCTGAAGATGAGGGGAGCACTGGGACTGAACTAAGAGACACGGATAAAGAAAATGCCTTTGCCACCGCTACATCATAACCTTAACGGAACTGAGTCACAAAAAAAACCCATTTTTTTAACAAAGAAGATGTAATACAGGAAACGTGCTTTGAGAAAGAAAACAGTGTTCAGTTTTTTATCACGCCTACGTGGTACCACTAACGAGAGTTACTTTAAGTATTGTCAGAAACTGCTGATTCTTAAGTTCTGTTTAAACTCGTTCTCAGAGTATTTCCTCACTCCATTCTGCTCACCTCACGGTACAGTGTAAAGAGGGAGACCCTGTGATGGAAGTGAGGAATCCTTGGTGGCTATCGCTTGTAGTATCAGTTTTTATAGTAGTTAACTTATCCAGTTATCACCACTGAGGAACGTCCTTTCTCCCCACGTCAGTTTTGAGTCTTCGAAAACTCATTTTTCATTAAGAACGTTTAACTTTTTTTTCACAAAACTGTCAGGTAGCAGTGCTGTCTCTTGAGTAATCTCAATATTTTAAGATTTTAAACGGTAATGATAATGACGGTTAACTGCAGGAGACTTGATTAATTCGTATCATGATTTTCGAGGTAGCTATCAAGTTACATTTATCGAGTAATTCAAACTTCGCGCCAATGCATAGACACTAAAATGTGTGAGCGAATCATGTGACTGAATTAGCGTGAAACTCTCCCAGTCCTACCTGTTATCACGCTCAAAACCTAAGGATGCGTGTCTGGGGAGTGTAACGACAAATATATACTTTTAGACGAGTGTTATAGTTGTAAGCAGTGCTTACTGTTGCCTTGTAAGACAAGTTTAGTGAATACATAAGCTTCACTTTAGTTATTGAAAACAAATCATAAAAAAACTGTTTCTTGAGCTCAAATCGATCTCACCTTTCACGTTTTCCAGACCGGACTTGATAAGAGATGGAGGAAGGGTAAAGTAAGGTCTTCGTTCGAGCTTAGAAACCTATCGGGTCAGTGCTTATCTCCGGGGTCCATGGCATGAAGCGGCTAGGAGTATTTCTGCTCCTCCCTGGATGAGATAGTAGTCCATTGCAGGGTTACCCCCTAGCTTTAAATTCGCCGGTACCCATTTACACTTGGTCAAGGGAGGCACTGAGAGTAAAGTGCCTTGCTACAGCCAGGGCCTGAACCTGAACCGCTCGATCTCGAGTTGTAAATCATTGGGTCCTCTCGCCTCCCATAAGTCGCGCTACCCGAAAGATTAAATCTCTTACAATTTGCGTCTAGTTTCAAATTGGCTTAAGATTGACCCAAGTGGAAGCAGATGAATCAAAATGCTTGAATTTTGATTCGTTTATTTATTCCACGCCTTACAAATCATGGGTATCGATTCAGATCTGATTTTCACCTGAGACAATGATAATACGAGAATTGTTATCAACAGACCTAAAACAACGTGAAGTTTATATGAAATAATTCATATATGAACTGCGGTTGTAGATGAGAGTGAAGAATGATCATCGCAGTTAATTTTCCAATTTAAGCAATTGGAAAGAAGAAGCCTGAAAAAATCAGGGCTTCAACGGGATTCGAACCCGTGACCTCCGCGATACCGGTGCGATGCTCTACCAACTGAGCTATGAAGCCACACATTGGGAGCGAGGTCAATTAATTGACCTCGCTCCCAATGTGTGGCTTCATATTTACCACACTAAATCTTGTCCACTAGTTTATAACTTATTATATAATAATTAAATGAATGCGCGCGCTCTGATTGGTCAATCAGCTATGGTCTATTGTGCCAGTAGACCCATGGAAATTTCGCGTGTCCTCTGAATTATTATAAAAGCAATGGACCACAAGTTTTTATGGTTTGTAGGCTGATAAACCACTTGGGATGTTGGAAGAACACGAGAAGAATTACGAATTACAATACGAATTACAATATTGCGCGCAATATTGCACCGTGCATCCGGGCCTTAAAGACAAGCAACTGAACGTACTATCGGTCTAATGACAGGCAGTGACATCATGCAAGATAACATTAGTAAGAGTAAACGTAGTTTTCTACATTTGTTTAATTCAAATTTCTCAAACGATACCAGACGTTTATACACAAGAAACCGAAAGAGACCGCTACAATACAAGGAAAACCGTTCATAAAACTAAATGTTGGCTGAAAATAACATCAAACAAATTTACTTAAATCGAATTATATTTTACTGACTCCGTTCGAAATATATGAGAAAACAAATGGTAGGAATTTCCCGGTTAGTGCCTCAAACCACTTTTGAACGCCAACAGAAGGGCGAACCCCCCTAAAGAAACAATAGAAGGGGCTTGGGTATACCCACAAGGCCCTGGGAACTAGTCTCGGTGTCCCATGATGCTTCGGTGGCTTTTTGACGCCATGGAATTGACTGGCAAACGAGAGATTCCATAGAAGGGAGGGAAGAAGAGTGGGTATATTTCTCACTTCATCTGTTCATATAATTTGAATTATAACTTCATGCGGCTTCGCGGCCCTAATATAATTCTCATTATAAAGTGATTTTGTCATTTATATAAATTAAAGATTACAACCAAACTGTGATACTCATATGTGGCCGAGAGAATAAGATACCCAGAAATTTTAACTCAAACTAATTAAGAGCTACCACGTATTTTTAGCCTTCTCATAGTTTTTCTGGATTAAAAAATGAAAATGTTGGGCCTGTATAAACTCACTAACACGTTCTGGTTAACTAGTAAATACATCTAGGCATGGCTCACAATTTCAAGTATTACCAGGAGCCATAATCGGGGAGACCGTAAGTCTTGGGATCCGCGCGCACCTATGATATGGGACAATTTTTCTATTTTTAGAACAAATTGCGCCATCCTGACGTCATATATCCGCGCGGATCCGCGCACATGTCGGGGGCTCTCGCGCGGATGTTGTCACGTTGAGTGATCAAATGGTGAGAGCTGCGAGATTCTCTTGCAGATTTTTCACAGCGATGGCAGGGAATAAGGCAGGGAATAAGAACCAGGACTCTTATATGTAGTTTTATGCTCTGAGCTAATGGAAAAGGTGAGTTTTTTTTATTTTTTTTTCGCGCTGTGAATGAATAATATCTGCTCGCGCTAGTTGTACGCGTCAGTTTTTCGTTTGTTTTGTGAAGAAAAGTTATGTAAGAAAACTCTTTACTCTGGTATCGAGTTGATTTGTGAGTTTCCCAAAAAACGCTTAATCATAACCAAACCCTGTTTTTGATAGTTTCTTATGGTTTCTGTTTGTTTGACGAGTTTGCAAAAGTTTTTGAAAGGAAAGTCTGACGCGTACATTTAGTAGCTCATTTGCATAGTGCAGCGCGCGCTCTTTCAAGTCCGAGTCGGTGTTTTCAATTGTCAACAAACCTTGACAAAGATTTATTTCGTGGTCTTTTGTGCCGAGATGCTGCAACAGTTTTCACGAACGCCAAAAGGCTACTAACATCATGAGTGTTTCTTTAACATGCTGAAATTTTACACTGCGAAAACAAAATAGACAAGGAGTTTTGATAACTCAACCAACGAAATCGAAATCGTTATTCGAGTTGATTAAAGAAAGCGTCATCGTAACTTTGCTGATTATTTCTGCTGTATTCACATATTTTCAGCTGAGCTTTTAATATGTTCTCAAACATTTATCAACCTTAAACATATTTAGAAACTAGAGATATTATATGAGTTCGATGTACGTTTTCACAAAAGTGGGAAGTCCAATTTGTCATGTTTTACTGACTGTACAAAACACGCATCGGCGAGCGCTCTTATTCATCGACAACAGACAATTATTTTTACACAAACAAAACTGAGCAGCATCTACAGACATAAACTTTATTGTCGCTTATTGGGCCTTGATAAAACATGAAGCGTTGCTTACAATTCAGGCGAAACTCAAACTTGCAATTACTTTTTTTCTTTTACTTTTCGGTCGAGATAGACTCTGGCGAAATCCTCGCAAGCCTGTGGCAAGAGGAGGGAAACTTTGAAGTCCTGAAACGCTGCTATATCCAAACATACAACTAGTTTTTTGCTGTGGTTTGGAAGAGCTGTTAATCTTCAACATATGTGAAACTTAGAGTGGAGTAATGTACAGCTCATGTAAAAGAAGCATCCGTCGGAACACACCTTGGTCAGCGATATCATATCTAAGCTTAAAGCGGAACATACCTAAATTCGATACTGTCTTACTTCACTCAAACTGGAGCAGCTTACGACGAAAATACTTAAGCAAAATTCCAACAGACGTAAACGCGTTGAGTTGTGGGCCAAAAGCATGACAAAATTTCGGGAATTTCGGACGCCATTTCCCCCGCGCGACATCCGCAAAAATCCTCGCAGCATGTACGCGCGTGTGCCTCAGGCGATGGCGCAATTTGTTCTAAAAATAGAATTATTGTCCCATATCATGGGGACAACCCCAATACTAGAAATGGCGCGCGCTTACGGTCTCCGTCCCCGATTATGGCTCCTGGCATTACTTGCTATCTTATTTGTTTGGATAACATTATATACCTGTCAGATTAATTACACATACTATCTTTTTTGGAAACTACTCCTAGATGTCCCACAAGCAGGACTTGATCACCAACTGCTGTTCGGAAAATGGAGCCCGCGCTCCTCCCGTCCCGAGTGCCACGGGACCGGACCATAGAGAGTGACGGGAATCAAGCTTAACTTCTGGCTGGATGGATGGATGAATTAATTGCCCGACTGATAAATAGATAGTTTGATTGACGGATTTATGAATTAACTGATCTATATTGATTTGATTTATGATTACTGGAGTGACTCACTAACTGACTTAATACATTTTTCCTTAAATGCTGGATGAGATGGAAGGCATGAAACATTTAAATGTACGTGGTAAAGAATTGTTTTGATACTGTTAAGATGAAAGCACATGCCATAAAAATATTTCTGATTGATATTGTATGATATCAAATGGTATGTGAAGAACGGGGAATACAATGCATTATTGCTTACGAATACTTGTATAAACTATAAAGCTACCAATTCGTGGTTAGAAGTCAAACTAAAACCGGGCTGTCCAGATTTGCTCGCCCTGACGAGACGCCTCCGTCTTGATGTGCCGTGCTTTTCGTGCGCATGAGATGTCCTACTTCTCTGTTCACCATAACCTCGTCACCACGACTATGAAAAAGACAAAGCAAATTAACAAATTATGTAAGTGAAGTCTGCATACGAGCCAAGTGTCCCAACAAGCCAGAACTTCTTCCGGTTTCTGTAGCATGAAGCGACTAGGATTATTTCTACCCCCCCCCCCCCCACCCCCACCCCACTGGACGCGATGCTGGTCCATCGCGGGGACACCCTCAACATTAAGTTCGCCGGTACTCATTTATAGACTTGGGTGGAGAGAGGCCCTGTGAGAGGAAAGATTGCTCAAGAACACAACACAACACAATGTCCCCGGCCCGGACCGCTCGATCCGGAGATGAGCGCACTAACCACGAGGCCACCGCGCCTCCCACAAATGTCACGTAACACTACATTAAACCGTTGGAGAAATGTATCTAAAGAAGCCCAGCCTTACTAACCTTATAAGTATTCCAAAACATCCAATCTCACTTAGAACATCCGCTAGGACAGGTTCAGCCAGTTCTGCACGTACAATGTAGTTCTGTGTGATCGGAGGCTGAATTTTGTCCATTAAAATGAACTTTGAACGTTCCTTGACATCAACTGTCTCTGTCAATGTTTTCACAATGTCTTCTCCAAAAATGTTGTTACCTGTAACCAAAAAATGACGTAGTTTTCACAAGAACGGACGGAAATCACTGTGCACACAGAACCTGCCAAGTTTTAATTCAAGACAGGTACAACTGACAGACCTCCCTTATATCTAAACACTCTTATTAGGTAGCCATTTCTAACTCTGTCTTGGATTTTCATCTAATCTACCATAAGATCGTTTAACAGTGTCTATTTAACATGACTAGCTATACTGTTTATACCTCCTCCTTCCAGCTGTGGCTTCAAGACAAATCTGTCAGGATCTTTTATAGCCATTTGCACTGTTTTGTCTCCATCCGCACCCTGATATTATACAGCAAACTCAATATCAGTCCGACACAGTACTAACGGAACTTATAATGTTGTTCAAACGTGATGCCAAACTGAATATCGGCTGCTGCCATGGCCCACTGTGTTACGGACTCATATATTCTCAACTACATGTACAGCCCTTATTATTAATTTGTATCAGTTTCTCTAACCTCATCCAATGTGTAAAGTCCTGTGAAAGTGCTTCGTATCCTGTTGAACACCTCTTCATCTGATATAAACCTGTTACAATGAAATCACAAACATGAACTGGATATCCAAACAACCTCCTTCTCCTTCTTTTCTGATTTAATATTACTTAATTAACACAGAGACGAAAATTAAGCTACGAAACATGTTTATAAATAAGAAGAGAAGTCATCACACAAACACACCTTTCAAGTTTTCCTGGTGAAGCCAACACTTGTTGAACTTTTTTTGTACCAGCAAGATGAATTGCAGCTGATGGACATTTGATAGCTTTTGATCGTTCCAGCATTAACCTTACCTCCCAATCCTGCGTCAAAGAAAATAAATGCCCTCAATTTCTAACTTGGATATCAGTATATTATTAACCTTATCATAATGGTAAACTCCGGACTCAAGACCTTGGGCACAGTTTTTCCCAATATGGACCTCCTGGCTGGCAAATAACTATGTATGGAAAGTAATGCACCGTTTAATGGATATTCCCACCTTGCGCACAGCTGCTGCAATGCAATGGCTGCTGAGAATAATGTTGATTTCATTTGGTACATAGCCAGAGCAGCGTTTTTCACTTGGAGCCTAAGACTTTAGACCGTTCAAAATGTGGCTTCTTATGTTATTTAAGCCTGAGTTAATGCATTACACTAAGCTGGTTGTTGTTGTTGTTGTTGTTGTTGTTGTTGTTATTATTATTATTATACCTACCATGCCTGATTCATAATTATCTGGGTCATAGCCACACCTGAAGTATACCACAGCAATCTCATGTCCTTCTCTGGAAATCAACATGACACAGTTTGAATGGAACTCATTCACCACTAATGCATCATAAATTACATTCATAATAGTTATTACCGAATAAGGACTACAGTGCTCAAAAACAATCATGGCAATACTCCAACAGCAAGCATTGACTGTTCAAAAACACGCTTTCTTATGGCCAGGAGACCAGGTAGTTATTATTCAGTTTCTTTGATAGAAATCACAGGATTGTGGCAACAAAAGACAAATTAAAATGTCTAATAAGTCAAGTGTTATTTCATTGTCTCTGACTTATGTCCTTTCCATGCTAATCTTCCTACTAGAGAGTATAGCTTCACAGCAAAAAGAGAAAGCGAAGCTTTGACAGAGCAAAACGGTCTAAGGGGTTGAAATAATATAGATCTCCTAAGAAGACAGGTAAGAACTGATTACTACTTCTACATGTACATCACTTTATAATTTAAACACAGTTTGTGTGGGCGAGGTCTACAATGTAGATACTCACACTATCAGTGTTTTATCATCTTTTAGTTGTCCTGTCCTGCTTATATCATTGAAGGTTTTTCTTATCATTTGAGCTGAAGGATGGCTGAAATGTAATAGAAAAATACAGTGTTGCAAATGTCAAAACAATTAACCTAGTACTAGTCTAAGGCACAATATTATAAGGAACAACTTAATTGAATATTAAGTAAATATAAACAACAAATGAAACTAAATTAATGGCACATCACTTTGCATTTTCAATGCAGACAATCACCAAATTCACATACAGAGATTATGCTACACAAGACACTAATTTATTAATGTAGTGGCCTTGAGTACCTTAAAAAATCAGCGTTAAAGTACTGCAAGACTATGTAATTATATTTTTTGAAAGTAGTGTTCCCTTAAGTCGTAAAAGGTGAAGCATACTATAGAAACAGCAGAGTAGAGTGATTATAACAAGTGAGATTTAAATGCTACTGACACTTGTCTCATGAGGTGTTGCACCCATCTCTGATCAAATCTGTTTCGCTCACCATCTGATACTACCATCATTGCTACTGCACTAAATGAGATGCAAAGGAAAAAAATACAAAATCAACTCAAATTAATGCAGGGGTTTCAATGAGCATCAGCTACTGGTCAAATTGACTGGCTGCCTGGTTTAAGCACTGGTAGATAAGGAAGTTGAGCTCAAAAATGTTCTGCCTGCCTGTGAAAACCAGTTGCCTTCCTGGTGAAACTGTTACTGGAACCCCTGTTAATATTACTGTTTACAATTTAGGATTCAAAAATGTTTTGATTTTCACTGAGTTTCTGTACATACCTTTCATTTCCATAAAGTTTCCAAGCATCAACTAGGCCTGTTGCCAGACCTAAGGCTGATGTATTCTCAGGGAGCTGAAAGCAGATACAAAGAGGTTGAGTAACTTGTGGACTACTCTACACAAATTATGTTTGACTCAAATAACAATGAAAGAATGAAAGATGCGAATGCAGCCATAACACTACTGGAAAAATGACCTGAAAAAATTTCAGGCTCTGAACGGGATTCAAATCTACGACCTTTGCATTACCGGTGCAATGCTCTACCAACTGAGCTATCAAAGCCACATGAGCTTTGATAGCTAATATTGGTAGAGTATTGCACCGGTAATGCAAAGGTTGTGGGTTCGAATCCCGTTCAGAGCCTGAAATTTTTTTCAGGTCATTTTTCCAGTAGTGTTTTGGCTGCATTCGCATCTTTCATTCTTTCATTTAATTGCTACTGTTGGACATCTATTACCATCAAATAACAATATATCACAAAAAAACAACAACAAAAATAAAAAAAACCAGCAAAATACTGCTTGACTCTTAAATTGTTATTAACTTTACACAAGCAGTGCATGCTGAGAGCTATGTAGCTGTGTCTCTTTGCACCCATTGCATGCCTATGATGGTACAGATTAGTTCACATCATAGGCACGTTATGCATGTAGAGTGCTAACGCCATGAAGGGGACATTCAGTGGTCATGCTTATTGATTGAGTGATTTCCATTCGGTATTATAAAAAGTTTTTTCCATTTCTTATGATTTTGTGTAGAACGAGATTACTCAAGCTCAAAATTGAAGGACAGACAAAGTTACAAACAGAAAACCTCACCGAAAAGTTACAAAACTGAAATCAAATTTCTGGCTAATTCTGGGCAAACTTAATGGCCCAGGTGACACAGATTTAATATATTTGTGACAAAAGAAACCAATGGAATATCCTGGTCCAATTTAAACAATGTTGAGATACCACTTAGCAAAATGCACAACACTTGAAAGTGAACCTTTTTTTTGTAACTTGGGTCAGGTCCATTCTGAAGATCCAGTATGAAGCTGTAAAATAAAACAAATAAGAAATTTTTTTTCTATGAGCAGATTACTTGTAACTATGAGGCAGCCATTATTAACCCCCCTTTCCCACCACTGAAGAGGACTTTTGGCATGATCAAAATTTGTTATTGCAAAACATGGATCATGCTACCATATACAGATTAATAAAAATTGACATATATTTGCTATCCTTTAAAATAAGGTAATGCAATAGGAATGCAAAGTACTTGTGAAGTCCTCCCATCTGTGAACTCAATCCACCAAATGAGGATGCAATTGTGTTGATTTCAACTTGCTTGATTGCAAGATCTTCTGGCTTATCACTTGTACCATCCAACATATAGTCAGACCGGAAAATCCCCAGGGAGATGGGCTGTGAAATATGAATATATGAAGCTTTTCAGAAGTTATAATTTATTCAAGTCATGCAAAACACTAACACTAACTTGATAATCAAAAAAATGCAACTTTTATTTAATATATGCCAAATAATTTAAGGTTACAGTATATCTTCAGGGGTGTCTTGCGTCCAAACGATGTAGCGCGTACGGTTTAAGCTGTAGATACCTAAACTCCTATATCAAATCAAAGCTTATAGAGCTGGCTATCAAACCATACCAAAAATTTTGAAATAAAATGAATTGCTGATTTTTTCACGGCTACTAAATGCAAGAGTCCTAATCACCTTTTGGAAGCTACAAGTCAAAGTGAATTTTGTTTTTCACCAATTCATTTTTTCCTCAGTTTCAGGACAAAAAGCGCTAAAAAAGAGTGTCTGCGTTTTTCCATATTCAGTTGCAGTAAAAAGTTACAGAACATTTTCGAAATAGGATTTAAAAAATGTGAAGTGATCGTACAAAAATCGCTCTCGGAGAAAAAATATTTTGAAATAAACAATTCGCAGACACATTTTTGTTTTTTATATGTTAATCTAGCTACTGTCCAAATTTGAGGGCAAACAAACAAATTCCCTTTGAGCTGTAACTCTTTAAAGTGTCTGCTTCAAGCGAAAAAATTTATTCGAGAAAACAGCACTAAGAAAAATCTCTTGCTTTGCAAACAAACTCCAGCCACAAACGTCTTCAACTGGGTTCTCAGATCACTGAGTCAATCAGCACTTGGAAAATTTACTACCATTAACTCACAAAAAAAACCTTGTGTTTCACAATGCGCTCAATGCGGAGAGATGAGTTGGATGATTCATTGGTATCGGACTCAACAAAAGAGTCACTGTAAACATCACTGTTATCGCTGTCGAGTTCCCAAATTTTTACAGAACCTTTCTCTTCTCTTCAGTCGATCTTTTTGCCCACTTAATAGGTGAATAGCTTCATCCACGAGGCCAACTTTTGCTTCTTCAGTCATTGATCTATTTTCATTCATTCTTTGCTTTTTCGAATTGGTAAACAGAGTTTTCCATGGTCCACGTTTACTCATAACTTAGTAGAATTACACCTAATATGAAAGATGCTTGGATTAACAATGCTGATTAACTGAGTAGCCAGCCAATTCGTGGTATCCATATAGGTAATATTCCCGCAAAAGTAGTCTCGGTTGATTGCATACACGTTATAGGGCTGTCAATCAAGAGGGAACTTTTACTTCTGGCCATAACATAAAACCTCCATTTCTCCACCAATATTAAGTTTTTTTCAATTTTGTTTTCAGAAATTAGAGATTACTCTTTGCCCATTACTTTGAACCAAAAATCCAAATTAGAAGAAAATTGCCGATCTGAAGGTATACTGTAACCTTAAGCAGAATTTGCAAATCCAGGACATCATGTTAATGCCCCTCCGATCTCAAGGAAGGTCATTGCAAATTCCAAAGTGACAGTTGAATGGTCAAGTGGACCTCCCAGAGGGCTAGAGGGGGGTTTAAACCCAAAAGGACCAGTGGGGAGGTATGGGAAAACACAATAATATTAGAGTTAGTTGGTAAGAACAAATTGAACACAGGCCAGCTATCTCAACTGGATAGACAGCAACTCTTAGATGTGACATGCAAGTAATTGATTTGGACTTTAAAGACACAATAATGAACTTTTCTTGTTTGGTCATACATGCTAACCACGGTCATCCATTGATTTTTTAAGCAAACAACTTTCTTTTACTTAAGGGTTATGTCTATCAAAGGAAGGGTTTATAATAAAAATGTTATTTTGGCATTAATAGTGACTCGATGTACTTAATCTAGCTGCTGTCAATATATCACTTCACTGTTGAAGTTACAAGTCACCTGTGAGAGTCCTTCATTTCTTGTTGTTTCATAAATTTCAAATATTTTGGCAGTAAATGCATCCACTTCTATGGTGCTAAATGGACAGAAAACAGACATGTTATCGAGCTGTCAGCTAAGACTTGGATAAACTTCACTTTGCCTTATAAAAACAAAAGTTATACAAGCCATAATTCTGGACTCCGACTTGGTGTAGGAGACACAGAACACATCACAACAGAACACCGCCTCATAAACCTATTGTTTCCATTGTATTCCTCATTCTTTTGTCTTTTGTTTTTATTTGTTTTACGTCAACTGTGTCTTCTACATCAAGTAAGAGCCTAATTGTGAGACTAGCGATGTTTCACATGATGTACAGCTTTCAGCGGGTTTGCAGCATTTGCTTATTCTATCTGCAAACTAACTATTGGCTTTAATGACTAGGAAAAAAAAATTGCTGTCTCCAAATGTTGCACACCCGTTTTCTGAGACATTTGTACATGCTGATCATGTTACAATTATTGTGCTGTTCCAGAAAATATCCATACTCCCCCCACAGAAGGGATTGGAATTTTCTGGGGGATCGGGGGTTTGACAAAAAAAAAACCCTTCGGTGGGGGAGGTATGGATATTTTCTGGAACCACACATTTTGCAAAAATATTCTAGTTCTATTTAGAAAACAATAATATTGACTCCCAACAACTCAAGCACCCAAGTAAACTCAATTCTCACACTAACTCGAACCAAAACTGATTTCCCCTGGATTTGTATCTTACATTTCATGTTATTTTACAATTGGTAACTCACACCCTTGACAACTCAAAATGTTTTGTCCTTTCAGCCCATTTTGTTTTTTTTTTATAAATTTACTCTCAATAACTCACACCACATCTGTCAATGTCTAAATGGTTAAATCTCTCCAAAATCCTGGACAGAAATATATTGCTTTTAAGAAGTCAGGGTCTATCAATAGACTTTATCTGAAAAAGCACAGTCAATTAAGTTGTTGTAACTATGTACTGCAGTAGCCCACCACAGTATTCTTCTGTCATTTGCTTTGTTATTATTTGCTTTATTGGCAAAGTATCATTCCAGTTTTACTCTTTCCCTGTAGTAAATCCAACTGAAATGCACACCTCTCTGTTCCCTAAATACTGGTCATTTGTTGACATTTCCTGACTGAAACTCCTGAAGAGAGGTACAGGGAGTCAACTGTACGTGTTAGAATCCACAAGGCATTATCATAATTATTTATTGTTGTCCTTTATCATTCTTATTTCTTGTTATCTGTATAAATAAGTTTAACTTCATGATTTGTGGTGGCTTGCCCTTGGCCTCTTCTGCGAGCCTCTATGGCTACTTTTATTTTTATATCTAGGTATAGTCAATTAATAAACCAATAATCGATATCAATTGATAACAATCGATGGCAATTGATGAAAATCAATGAGTTTTATTGTTTGTTATCGATTGCTGATAGCAATCGATAACGATTGATTAATTGATTGGTATTGTTTGTTAAAATTATTTTTGTCCTTTTACAAGTTACACTGATAAAATGATCGACAAAAATCTATTGGGTCATTTTATCTTCATAGCCTTCATATCTTTTAGATCATCAACAAAATAACAAGAACATTTTGGCTTTACATCTTTCTTTGCAAGTTTATGGCACCAGAAGAAGCTCAGGCCAGAGTGGCAGTGTAAAACCCTCCAGTCTCATTGTAGCATCAAAATAAACAACAGAGTCAGTGTTCAAATGACTTCAATTATTTGAATTTCTTTCAGTGAATAACTCTCCATATTCCTGAAGACAGGAATAATTCCTGTCTTTATTACATGTATCGATTGTTAGCAACTATTGTCAATCGATAGCAATTGATAAAAATATTTTCCCGAGTTTGATTGCTATTGTTTGCTGATATCAATCGATAGCAATCGGCCATTGATATCGACTGATTTCGATTTTTATCGATTGATTACACCTGGTTTTATATATTACATGTACCTTTTTTGTTTAGAGGCGTTGGTGGCTCTGAAGGCTTAAAAGATCTGTCTATTTTTTTTCGTAGTAAGGTCTCACCTCTGAAGAGCTTCCTTGAGGAATTCATGGTCCTGACTGACTTTGTGAACTAAGAGATTGAAGTCTTTCTGCACCTCTTTCGCCTGGGTGAACAATCGCTTTGGAAAAGGAGAGGGGAGAAGAGTGAATGGTGCATGTTCGACCCTGTGGTAACAATCCTTCGCTACCATAACAATGCCATGAGTTACACAGTAATCCTTCCCTTCTTCGGCCAAAAAAGCCACGAGATCTTTTGGAATCTCACGAACACTACTCATTGTAACTCAGCTCTTGTTAGCCTTTGTTAGGAGTTTGTTTACAAGATCGGAAGTACCAAGCTCTCTGAGCAGTTTCTCTTTATAGAACTGAGGTGTTATTCCTCAAAAAGACTTTTGCCTCTTTATAGAAATGACCTCACATTTCGTCCAGAAGTTCGATTACAAAGTGTAACCACCACCTGCTGAAATGGGCCGCCATCTTGTACGAAGGGCAACTTGGGGGCTGGTGCAGCTCACCCCAAGCCCCCAACAGTTAAGGCGTGGTCACAAGCTCTTTAAAAAAAATGCACTCTTTGTTTTCAAATTTTCCGTTAATACTTCTTCTTTATGAACAGAAAATGTATCCTGAACGTCAAAGGAGGTGGGTGGACGCAGAAGAGAAGAGCAGGTTCCGAACACCATCAGTCACTCATGAGTCACGCTGTCACGCCATCACCTCCTAACGAAGTTTCCACGCCACTTTTATATTAACAAACTTTCTCCGCAAAACTAAAACGAGAAGAGTTTTATTTAACAAATGAGACTTCGTTTCCACATAGTTCATTTGTACAATTTGTCCCTTGATAGGATCACTAAATATTTGTCATGATTTATTCATCCTGTTTTCTCAGTTTCCTCTATGCAGGGCGTGGTTTGTCATTCTCCAGACTCCCTGAACCTGTAATTTACTTGTCTGATTGTCACTCTTGGGTTTTGCCGCAAATTCGTGAACAATAAATTCCAAAAAAAAATGATCTTATTTTCTATAATTCCCTTTCTTCTAATTGACGTATATCATAAACTTCGGTGAAACGAAAAGAGAACGCGGGTTGAGATAGGGATCAAAGTAATAATAATGAACAAAAAAGGCTTGTAATAGCCATTAAGATTTGCTTTTATTACATCAAAACTGAATTTTATTACTAAATTCACGAGCTTACACTAACCGGGTCAGAGCCCTCTAAACTATCTTTTTGCCTTGCGGGTTTTCACTCGTGGAGTCCGTTTTCAGCTTCTTCAACCTAAAATCTCCGAGCGGTACTTGTTCCCCAACCTTCCACGCTTTCAGGCTGCGAGGAACAGAGGAATTAAGCAAGCGTGCTCATATTTTTCGTTAATTCGTACGTGATGAGGCGTACACAAACTGAGAGCTTGTAAAAGCTCACTTCTTTCTTGTTTTCGGTGTCGAACCTAAACTCAGACAATTTTTCTACGCTGACCTCTGTTTCCCGAATCTGTGTTTTTGGCAGGCGACATGAAGTTTGGGAATTTTTTTTTACCCGGGTGAAGATACCTGTTTAGTTTGACTTTGAGCCGGGCTAACTGTCTCCGAAGATTGCGTAACTTTGTGGTAGGACTTATTCGTGCGCCGATTGTGTTGTGTCTGTGAGTGCGCGGTGATAACCGAGCAGTAGGCAGATAAGGTTCTTGTGTTGCCTTGGTAACTGTTTCTTTGAGTACACGCCCAGATACTTTCCGAAGTCCACTTGATGTTCGAAATCTTCCTTTTGGTATTTTTCTTCTTTCATCTCTTAATGACTTGGTGGAAAGTGATAGACGATTCTTTGATAGTCTGTTTGTTAATTTTGATGACTTTACTAAGTGAATAAAGTGCGTGATTCCTTTCTTAAAATGCGAGCTGTTATTTCTTGACCTAGAAACTTCCCATTGCGATAACTTTTTCAAATTGTGTATTTTCTTAGATTTGTGTTCACTAAACTGGTCATGGCTTATTGGGATTGTGTCATGTCTTTCAAAATCTGGCAAAATTGCCTGGTTTACGTGATGGCTTATTTGGACTTTTCTATGTTTGTTTCTTTGACTGAATTGACTTGGTAAAGCAGTATGAGCAAGTACACCAAGTGCACTTGCATTAGAAGTGCTCCCCAATTTTTGGAATGAGTTCTTTTCCTTGACCCAACTTTTGCGGTGATGTTTCAATATGTGGGAGATTATATCTGAGAGATCGTGGAAGCCTCTACCGTAGCCAACCCCGTCTACTGTGTTCTGCTTTTCAATGGGTTCCAATGGACGGTGCTGACTGGTTACATTCCAATCACTGACAATGTCAGTTGAAGGAAATGGAATAATTGATGCTTTTCTTTCTTTGACGACCTGCTTGTCCCCTAAAAACAAAAGTACAAACAAATAAATCGGGTTGAGTGGAAACATGGTCTCAACATAGGACAAATCTCAATTCCTAAGCGGTCACGCCCCGAGTTCAACCAGTCGGCCTCCCTTGTGACTAACCAATTGGTTTGCCTTGAGCCAGTTAGGGTTTTGTAACTTTGTTATGTTTATTTTAGATGATTTGTTTCTGATATATTATACTCAGCCCAACCATCTTTTGTACTATAAAGTCTACTCTTATGTTGATCAAAGGAAACGTTTTTCATATTTCTTCACTTTCACGGTACTCATAGCAGCCTATTTTCCTAACTTGTTCACGATGCTTGTAACCATGCAAGAAATTTAAACATCGCATCAGCATTCACACCAGGCTTCTCGCTGGTAACAACAGGAGAGTAGGAGCATAAAAACAAGGGCCGATAGGACCTCCTCCGTAATACAAAATTGACGAATGCAGCTAGCAATGAGGTTATTGTCTACACCTACGTTTAAGCATGTCGTTAAGCCATCTGACAGCTTGAAAAGCTCCACCTCCGGAGCCCGCGGTGTAGAAATTAACCGCTATAAAATTTGCCCATAATCCAAACTTGTCGTGGCATGTAGTCAGTTTCTCTCTGATTTCCTTATACGAATTCAGGCATGGCTGAAGAGGGTTAGCCGCTGTACTGAACCAGTTTACTAGAACCAGGCTCCAGCGGTCATTCCAGACAGCGTTCCAACGGGATTCTGCGCGATCAACACATTTCTTGGGAAAGAAAACCTCAGCGATTACTTGACGTGATGTATAAGGATGTACAATACAAATGAAACAAACATTTACATAAATTTCAACTGTTATCCTGATAGCTGGTTATCAGTGAAAAAGGAATTATGTTCCTCTTTGCAGAGACAAATGTTTTCATTCAACTTGTGCGCCTGTTACCTTTGTGAACACAGCAGACATAATATACTCTACCTTCACGTTTTGCCCCGGGCTGCCATAACGGTTCTCTCTGACGTAATGCCACATATTGGACTCCGTATAAGGAAAACCACTGAGACCATTGTTGTTGAACACCACCAATCGACCCAATCTGCGCATGTCTCTTAGCGTGGGCCAATCATGGAACCCATCGCCATAACTGTCCTTTAGCAGCACGTAAGGAGAAATTCTCGCTTGGTCAAATACTCGTTTCAGAATTGTAGGATTTTTTAAGTAGTCCTCAAAGATGATGGTGATAACTTCATGCCTGTTACTTTCAAGGAATTTCCTGATTTCAATCAGCGTGTCCAGAAGATTTGACGAACCACTCCAGAAACAAGAAGCGTGACAGAGACGAACCTCTGCTGCTCCCCACCCTAGAGAGAAGTGAAACTGAGCATATTATTTGAATTGTGGTTGCGCCTGGGGAGACATTCCAATTTTCACTCCAGTTTGGTGCTGGTCAAGGCCAGAAATGTTGAAAAAATACCGTAAATTTAATCTCACAAAAAGTTACAGTACAAAATAAAGTCATTTATCTAGCTTACCTGGGTATATGTCTAACATAAGTCCGCGCGCACCATCCTTGAGCTGCTGACTGACGCTGAATCGTTGATTGCGGGCCCATACAGCAAAGTTTGGCGAGTTGGAGAAGGAATTATGGGTAACAAGAAACGCCACTTTGTTGAAGGGCCTGTCATAATCCTAAACAGCAGTAGCAGTCAATCGATGAGTATATTTTTCTTATCGCTTAAATTCTCTCCTTAGAATGATTAACCTTTTCAACAAACCTAAAAAAGCGCCCATTTCCTAAATCATGCCTAAATCAGTCAATGAAACGGCTGAATGCCAAAGATAATGTTTCATTTTTAAGGAAAGGAATATTCTCCAGAGATAACTCTTTACCTGTTCTGTAAAAGCAGGTACACGTGACATTTGACAGGTGGCATATGGTTTGTCACACAACCTACACACTAGTCCATCAGCGCATGCGTATCCCGCAGAACAGCGCTCATTTTCCCTTCTCGGATGATGCAAGCACTTCTGATAGCCCGGTTGGCAGCTTAGACCTGGGGCACAAGAAAATCCCGCAGAACACGGCTCTTCGTATCGACGAGGATGATGGAAGCAAAGCTGAAAAGAAGTCCAACTATCAGTTAGGCTAAACTAAACAGAAATGGTCGTTTTCAAATTAAGTCAACTGACCTGAACGCCTGGTTCACAAGAGAGACCACTTCCACAATCATACCCGGCCACGCAGGGCTCACCATGAAGACGAGGCACGTGGAAACATTTCTGAACTCCCGGATGGCAACTGAATCCACTGGCGCACGGCCTTGTGACATGACAGCGGTCTCCATACACTCCGGGAGCCGCACATTTCTGTACTCCCGCCTCGCAGGTGTTCAAGGGATGGCAGCGACAGAAAGCGGAACAAATGTCACCAGCCTGCCCCTTGCCGTTGCCATGGGGACAGGAGAAAAACCAAAAACCATCGATGCGAGAACAACAGGTGGCAACGAAAAACATTAAAACCAAAATCCAGGAATAGGGCAAACACATTTAAAACTGAAGATTAGTTGAACTCTTCGTCCAAAAGGACGGCATTAAAAATAATTGACGATGTCACTAAGTGATGGATGCTAGATCGGGTCCCGTGAGGTGGAGCAGTCTTTTCTAAGCTTCGTTATCTTTCCATTCTGGTTGTTCTGTTTTTAACTGATGTGGGATAGAATCAGTGAAACAACAGCGTCAGTGTGTTTCACTGATTCTCAGGTTCCCGAAATCGTGCAGCCATGCGTGAAATGAATTTTGTGTGATGGCGGCCAAACGCTTGTGGCCATAAAAAATCCAAAGTACCTTTTACTTGGTGGTGTTGTCTAATTTGTTGTCAGGTTGTGTGATGTAATCACCGCCCTTTTTAGACAAGGGTGACATGCAATACCAAAATATAGAAATTTGCTTTAACCCGAGAACTGCCTAGAGAGAGCTTGACACTGTACCCAAGCACGGCCATTGTGTCCGAATTCTGGTGCGAGTACTAAAAAAAGGTGTGTACACATTAGTGTTGAGCGTAAATCGCACACAAGCCTTTAAGTCTACCTTAATTTGTATACGATATATCTTTGCAAAATGTGTCAACTAAACGCTGATAATTACAAGACGCTTCGACACTGATTCTTTTATTTTTAGAAGGCGGATTCTGGTTCTATCTCAGGGACACCTAACGACAAACTTGCACCGGGAGTGTGGAATGAAGATTTTCACGTTTTTATCTACAAGAGATTTTTAAGCTGGTCTTACTGCACTAGTTTAGAACATTTTACAATTACAAGGCTATCCTATACCCTTGTAATTTGATCAGACTCGGTGTAAATAAACGACCATATACGATGTACTAAGAAATGATACAAACTGTTCTGTAACAGTTAAATATGTTTACATGTCAGTAACCAGAAATATTAAGCACAGCAGGTCGGAAATGGACAACAAAAAACATAAAAGTTGTGCCTTCATTGCGAAGCGAAGCAGCATACCAATCTGGGCATGCGCGGCAGTTGTGCAGCGTCGAGGGACGCCTCGTGTCTCACCAGACACGAAAACGAGATTCCACGAGGCTGCACCATCACAAGGTTGAAGTTACAGCTGTGACGTCAATTTCTCTTCGAACGCTCTTCCAACGAATGATACGGCCGAACTTCCTAATGACTAATATGACAAATTCTTTACCTAAACATAAGACAGCTGTAGTGAAGAGATTCGAATGTTGAGTACTGAGGTTCTAAATACTCGACGAATTCTCGAATGATCAAAACTCTACATGATTTTTTAAAGAAAGGAAACGGCGAGGAAAAATCTGCGTTGTGGTTAATGGTTTTTTAAAATAAGAAAAACTGAAGAAAAAAAAAACTAAAGGGCCAAGGAGAAAGTAAATATCAAATTATTGTGTCCTTGGGGACGATTACATTGCTCCAAATCATCAGTTACGTGCTTATCAGCAGAAAAAAAATATTGTTATAATGCAAGTATGTTTTGTACTGCTGGGTTACTTAACCACAGCAGACTTGCATGAGTCAGTAGTTGTGCCGAAGTTCGCTCTTGAATTAGAACTAAGTTTAGTAAACCGTTCATTATTTTTGGTGACACGAAATTTTCCATCGGATGAAGACAGGGGTGCTCATTCATCAGGTTTATGTACGTTCCTGATGACCTCGATCTGATGCTCACCGAATTTTTTAGCAGCTTGTAGAATAATTACGAAAGACGAAAATTTTAGCGAACAAAAAAGAAAACCGTCCAAAAATTATGGGACATTATAAAAGGTGAGCTCGTCAATTCCGAAAATTCTAGGGAACCTTATAGCTTTCCGAAAAAAGTCGAAAAGTCTAGAGCATCGCTCAGCGAAAAATTCCGAAATTCTTAGGCAACCTTCCATCCGAACAGATATTTTACCGAAATGTTCCGTTGGGTGCCCGTGATAAAGACGGAATAGTTCTACCGATCAGGAGATATGGACAAAAGGCAGCTTAAAAAAATGGAAATCTTGAAATTGTGTGTCAATTGCTGATCACAAGAACAATGAACTGAAACTGTTCAGCAGTGTTCTGGCCATCTAGTTTTGTCTCTAACTCAAATCCTTGCAGGTTATGGGAAACAAATCATGTTTGAAATTTAAACGAAATTGATGTTAAATAATTTATCAGAATTACATTTGATATGTATTTAAATCGTGGCTTTTACACAATTTTCTTCCCATCGTATTACAGTCGCAATGTTGTCACCGAATAGTCCGAGCACGCCTTGCTTACCTATCTTGGCCAACACCTGACAACTTCAGTTCACAGGGCTTGGCTCCGTAAAAAGCCAACACAACTTAGAATAAGACACGTCGGGCATTTAAAACGCGGTGATAAATTTCAAGCTCCCGAGGACGGATGTACAGTTTCTCCTTCGGGTTTTAGGTTAAATCACAACAGACTCCTTGAAAACTATTCAACGAATTTCATTTGAAGGACCTGTAACATTCCATGATTACGAATGAGTACGTGCTTTACCCGAGATTTTTTTATCGATATTATTGTATGCTCTCTGTTGTTTGAGGCACAGAAATCCCAATGAAATATTCTGATACAGCATAACACTGTTCTAGCAGGTGCTATGAATTTTAATCGTGTATATAACGAAGTCTCAAAGGACATCCCGTTCATTTTAGTTTTAGAGAGCGCCCTGTGATGTAAAGTTGAACTAGCATCTTCGTCGATGCACTTCTCCTCGCGTATAAGTATACGTTTTCGTTTTCTCTTTTCAAGTTCTTATTAGCTTTTCGCTTCGTTTACAACTACCCTTTTCTGCAGTTTAGCGGTTTAGTATAGCCATTTTATTGAGAAGGTATTACGTGCACACAGTACAGAGATTGTTGAACACTGGGAGAGTGTCAAACGTTCGGAATAGCGAGTTACCAAGCTCGTTTAGCCAAGCACATCGGAACTGTAGGTTTGAAAGTTTCTAACCCAATACCACATTTCAGAAGTAAGTTAATTTACTGGCTCCCTCGTTCGTCGTTTTTGTAACTAAAGAGCTTAAGCAATGACGACGGCGACCCAGAGGAAAACGCCTAGTAAAAAATGAATTTATATTTTACCTTCGAATTTCGCCATTGTCTAGATCTGTTCATTGCGCCTATTGGTCTCAGAACGTGCTCCAGTCAAATGTGTCACGCCAGCGTTTAATTCCAAATAAATATACGAAAAATTAGCCACCGTCGTTGGTCATTTCACGTTGTTGTTGCGCAGAGGACGGCTAAGAAATGTACAAAGATTTATCACGCACGTGCATCGCCATTGTTTTTCTCATTGAACGTTTTGTTTGGTGGTGTTCTCGTTGCCGAGAACGACGTTGCTCTGAGTTCTTTACTGTTTCATATTGCCCATTGCTCTAATGCTCCGCGTTGCTGAGGGTAAATAGATCTCGAATTAATATATCTCAACAGCTTTAAAAACTGGCGTCAATGATATTCCATGAGCATTTTTATTATTTTCCCTTGCAGGAATTTGTTTGTTTGTTTGGACACAAACTCTGAACTTACTGCTCGTGAGGTTTTCAACTGGACTTAGTTTAGTCGTTTTTCTGCGGTTTTACTTTGGAAGACACTGTGTTGAGATGTTATGCAGCCACACTTGTGTCCTTTACTTTAGGACTGATTTCTAGTACATTCTAGGGTGAGCTATAATATCAAAATATTTAGTTGGAATTTCAGACATTAAGGCAGATTTGAGTTACAATTGCATTGTGGCTACTGTTTACCGACCTTCATGTTCAGTTGTTCAGATTTTCGTGAAATCAGAAATTATATACGAATAGAGTCAATTTTGAACAAACTACTTTGAATTCTACCTCGCTCAAAATAAAACAATTCTAAGAGAACATTAAGAAATTTGTTGATGCAAGCAATATTGACCGGTGTTATATGGCTGGTTTCTAACTACCGAACTGATTGAACTTTAAACTCGAAGGTAACATATGGTTTTTTTAGTTTCCTCTCTCCTTCTGACACAAGACGAACAGAGGGGTATCCAAAGGAATTGTAACCATTATGAGCAGCCGTGTTAAGCTTTGGAGCTTCCTTCTCTCCTTACCAGCCTCTTCATGTGTAAAATTTGTTAGTGAACATAGCGATTTTTATATTATGCTTGTATGCTTCGTCCCTTTCTTGCCCCGGGGGCTTAAGCTTAAACTAGTAAATTAAAGCAAAATGATTTTTAAAATCGGTTAGCAAGTACAGAAAACTGTCAAGTGGTCTAAATAAGACTATTGGTTGAAACCCCCAAATAATTTTAGAGTGCGGGGCATTGAAGTTGTGGTAACTTTATGGTGAGAAGACTGGGTTTTTCCCTGGGTTTTTGACTATTACCGCGATTAACATCTCACAAAGGGAAAGTGCGAGCAGTTGTTTCCTCTGATTTTGCCATTATTGATTAAATAGAGTTATTCTGTTGCTGTTGTTTGGCTAGTGTTGCTCCATAGAACTTTTTTCTATCGATTCGAGCATGGGTGATTTACTTTCAATTTCACCGCGTAGTTTTGAGCTTCCTTACAGCTTGTTTTAGAGGTCTGAAATGGGGTATCGATTCGCTCAGGTCTGAAATGGGTATGGAAAACTGATCACAGATTTTGGTCTGAAATGGCGAACAGATTTAAGGTTCGGGCTGCACACCCCAAGAACAAACTTTGGGGAGTACCCCAACCCCCAGGTAAAAAGACTGAAGATATCTAGAAATTTGCGAGGTCTGTAAGTAAAATACAGCCTGAGTAAAACATCACTTTATTTCTCACTAGGCGTTGTCCTCGCAGTCTCCGTCGTAACTGCTATATGAACAACCGCGCCCCTAGGACTAAAACATCTCAGATTCCAGTGCAAAGTTCTAATTTTTATACATATTTACCGCATTTCTCGAGGATAACCAACACAGGCTGGAAGTTCTTATCTATAGTATACCCTTAACAATTTATATGTTTTCAAGGAACCAATGATAATTAAACTAAATGAGAGCCAGTTTCGATAATCAAAATAAAGTGGGTGATTTTTACAAGAAAGCTATTCTTATACAACTGACTTCAAGCTCTTGATTTCTGATCAACTTCAATAGTTGATTAGAACTGTGCTTTTCATGACTTATCATCAGCCATCGAAACCTCGAGCCGTGTGTCCAGTAGATCAATAATCGATGATGATAACGCCATTGTATAACCATCCTTCACTGAAACTTTCCAGGTTACCAGAATGACATCAGGTTTGCAGTGGTGGGGGCGAAGGACGGTGACAGAGGAGTGGTCCTATAATCCAGATTAGCAAAAACTACCCACCCTCCCCACTGCTGCTGTACTCCTGACAGTTCCACCACTGGATGCTCGTGTAACAAGAGTACTGTCAGTGGCTTTAAGAGTTGGTAACACGTTGGTTTTTGAGCTTCGTCGTTTGAGAAGTTTCTCATGTTCCTCTTTCAATGCATTGTAATCCCGCTTGAGGTGAACAAAGTCTACAAAAGTGTGCTTCTCTGGTGTCTGCGATTTTAGAGCTGCTATCTCATTGAGAAGTCCTGTGATCCTGTTTTTGAGCAAGTCTCTCTCTTTGTACATGTGTTTCAAGGTTTGAGCGGAATCTTGAAGATTGAATTCCAAAAGTTTGTTCTCTTTGTCCAGTTTATCAATCTCTTCTGTTAAGGTTTCATTTTTCCCTTCAAGTTCTTGAATAAGTTCTTTTAGGTTAGCAATTTCCATCGCTTGATCCTGCTCCTCAGCTTTAGAAGCCTTGGCCAATTTTGACTGCATTTCCAGAACCGCTATCCTAGATTTCAAGCTGTCCACCTCTGTTGACAGAGACTCATTTTCCATGCTGAAATCCCGCACACTCTTTTCTAGGATACTCTTCTCTTGTTTTAACTGTTCACAGTTTTGTTTAAGGGATTCAATAGTCGCTTTTGCCTCTTGAAGAGCTGAGCTCAATTTCTGAAATATATAATTCATGTCTGTTATGAAAAAAACTCTTGTAAACTTTGTTCTGCAATAAATTTAACTACCCACTCTCGAGCTCTGGTTCATATCTTGACTGATTAATATATATTGGTATAGATACGTGTATAAAAGTTTATATAGGAACTAGTCTTTCAATCTAACAAACTCAGTTGAATCCACCTCGTGGTCAATCTTTTGTATTACAGACTCGATGCCTTTATACTCCACCAACAAGATATTTGTTCACTTCCAGACACCCCATGGAAAATAACTTGAAATTCTGATGGTTATTGTAAAAGCCGAGGTTTCAAAAGGAACGTTTAAAACTATACTGCAATTTCCAGAGGCACAATAATAGGGTGGTGGTTAAACCCAAAAATCTGGGAGAGTTTGGATGTTCTCTTGGCCAAGACAATCCTATGTAGTATCCACATGTTAGTCTGCAAAATGTCTAGCATACAGTCTATCATACAGTAATAGTGGCATGAAAGAATAAGGGTAAAACAATAACCAGTAATATATGTCTCACAGTAAAATGTAAGATGGTTAAATTACTTGCAAACTATTAATAAAAGGGCAGGTCAATGTAGACGTCGTAGTAATTCTTCCCAAGTGGTGCTTTTCATAGTCAAGTTGTCTAATTTGTTCTCACTTACTGCAGCATCACTTCCTGTTCTTTCCAAACACTCAAGTTGTTCTTTAAGAATTTTGTTTCTCTTGAGAAGACCTTCATTCTTTTCTATGAACTGTCATAGATGGAAAAAAATTGGATTAATTCACTGTCCTGAGTTTGGATAAAATTGCATAGTATAGTTTTCTAAGTTGTATTCTGATAGTTTAAAACCATCAGAAACCATGGTTCAAAGGAAATAAAACAAAAACAAATAAATAATTAAAACAATAATCATTTTGATGCTCAGGATGTAATGACTTTTGATGAGATAATACTTTTCTCAATTTGCAAGTTATTGGTAATTTTTTTAAATTTAAAACTCAGTATGATGATCAACATACATACATGTGGTTATATGCTAACTTAAGATTTACATCACATTGTAAAATTGTATTGTATCTACCTGTTGCTTTTCCAATACCCAGCTGTTTTCTGCTTCAAGTTTCTCTGACACAATTCTCATAATCTGTTAAGAAACAATGTTAAACCCATAATATTAAAGGTTAATCTTATCAACCAAAATACAGTCAACCTCATAGTAAAAAATTATGATGAGGGTTTTCAATGGAGTCTTGAGTTGATGGCAAGTTTACATACTCAGTTCTTATTGATCAACATTATTTTCATAAAGATAGGCCAGAAATTACGTAATTTAGCTTGGAAAGGCCAGTACATTCTATCAGTCACTCAGGCTCCCATCAAAGAACCTATTAAACATTGAGCCTTGTAGGGACCTATAGATCCATCAAATAAGGCTCTAAAATTGGAAAATCTGTGTATCAGAGATGTGAAGAAATATAAGAATAATTGGAGAAAACACAATTTTGTTGTCAACTCCAGACCTTTACAGGGATTAGTGCTTTGTTGGGATGAAAAAACCCAGTAAAAGGAGAAAGGCATTAAAGAGAGGTCACAATTAATTGAGGCTCAACTGTAAATTGCATTATTATTATTATTATTATTATTATTATTATTATTATTGCATTATTGAAGAAATTGTTTTGCATCCTTATATCCCCCTACTTGAATCAATGTGTTACACTGTACCTCAATCTTGTGTTTCTCTGTCAAAGCAGTGCAGTTTTCATCAATCTTCATTAAGCAGTCCTTTTGCATTTGCTGTAGTTTTTCCTTTGTGTCATTTGCAATCTGATGAAGCTCTTGACATTTTGACAAATCACCCTAAAGACAAAAAGAAAACATTCTGTCACAATTATTCACAATGTTATAGAAAAACGTGATTTCCAGTAACATATAACATGAAATTATGGAAGTTTGGAAGAGTAAAAAAAGCTGAATGGAAATAAAACCTTTAGCTGAGAGATTTTTTTAGCTGTTTTAATTCAGTTCTTGTAGTACATGCTATCAGCTTTAAATCAACAAGAGACTAACAGTGGTAATCCTGATTTGTTACTTTTTGAAATTAAAAAAAAGTTGGATGAAGACAGACATTTTTGCTTTTTTTCAATCTGATTAGATTTAATATTAAGTTAAAAAATGAAATGCTCAGTCATTTTAAAAGAAGAATTAAATTACAGTTAGTTTGTAATTTTATAGTAAGAGCTATCAAATGAAGAAGATCCTAAAGTTACGGGAACAGTTGAATTTTTTCTTAGCTCTCAAGATTATACAAGTCTCTAATCAATTAAGTACTCTTTGCAGATAGACAGTTCTGTGTAATTTGGTACAGAGCAGTGTAAACAAGGCATTTATTGCAGTCACACTTGAGATAAACTTCTAATCTACTAAATTAAACAATGGTAAACAAATTTAGTCAACTGGTAAATTAAAAATGCTAATTACTAACAAATACTGGAATGAGTTGATATTAGATCTGACTGGGATACTGAGAATCACAGTAAAATGGCCAAATTACCAAAACGTACTGAGACAGCAGTTTAGACAACACACCATGGCAGGATTCTCTTATCAAATTGACATCTGGGAGTCATTAATCATGCTAAAAAAAAGTTGATCTCAAGATTACATGTACAAGAGCATGTACCATGCTCCTGTCTCACAAGGCTCAAGATATGAAGTTTAAATGCTCCTGATAGACCAAGTCTAAATTGTTGCTCTGTTCCAAAAACTATTCTGGTCTACCTGAAAATTATGTCATAACAAAAGGGGCAAGTATCTGTGACCCAAATTACCAGATCATAACATCTCAACTTTGTGAGGTGACACAATGGCTGGTTTTTGGCCCTATTCTTTTTTGTATGTTCATGGACCAAGATGCAGCCCAACTCCTCCAAAAAGAATAAGGACAAGATCTAGCCATCTTGACCAAACAAGTTTGGTCAATAAAGGATTTATTGCATCTGACACAAAGAACACAATTTTTTTATTGCGCAGAGCAAGTGATGCTGAGCAGACCAGACAGTCCCATCTTGCCCAGTCAGGTAGGCAATCACAGTCCAGAATTTGTGTCATCTTGGTTGATCTCTGAGCTAGCCAGTCATATTAGGGACCTCTAGACTGGACTATGAGTATGAGATTGATTCAAACCAGTGACGTTTCCAGAGCCCCAAGCTCGCTCTTCATGTTTTGGGTAGAGAGGGTAGCTCTTGGATGAGATGGGTATGTGATGTGACAATGTGAAGCTTGCAAACAAGAACTGGAAAGTCATACTCGTACTCAAATCTTATTTCCCCTAATAATATGAAGGCAGAGTACAACCTTCCCCCTGGGCTATGGTATTAAAAACAGGCTTCAACACATTTTAGTTCTATTTCAACCCATTTTTTTCATTTTTAAGCTTTATTGGGAATAGCACATAACAACTTAGTACGAAATATTTTAACTTGATGAGTTACTTGTGACCTTAATATACTAATGTTGATAAGAAAAAGCAGGTGTTAATTACGCAGCTCTCTGGCTTCCAGTGCTGCTATACGTGCGTGTAGGTTGGATTCACCGATGCATGACGCGCAGTTGATATTGTATAAAACCCATATTCTTTCGATTTTAGAGATTATGTTTCACACAGGGCAATATTTATAACCGATTCTTTATTCGTGTATCCAAACACACCAATAATAGCCAGTCTTGTACCCGGTAACCAGATTTTAAAAGATGTCTGAAGAAGCGGACAGCGACTGTGTGATTATGCAGATGGCAGTTCAGAGTTCTTTAAAAAAAACACACTCTATCTTACCCGTAATTTCTCCACTTCTCGCTCCAGAAGATCACATCTTGCAGCTTTTGCCTGCTGTAGCTCCAGTTCAGCAATTCTGGCTTTTAAGAGATCGTTTTCAGAGTGTAAATCTTGAAGGTGTAGCAGAGTTTTTATGTGTTTTCCTGTCAACCGTCCATCTTGGTCCACTCTATTCTCGTAGGTCGCTCTCCGTTCTGCTTTAGTGGACATCGTCTTCGCCTTGAACAGTTGGCTTAATCGCAAGAATGTTTTCAAATCCTTTCAATTCTCTAATACAGAAACACAAATGAAGTGAGAAAGTAGTTTAACTTCCCGCTTTTTCATAGCATTAAGTATCATAACAGTTACGAAGTTGTTTATTCGTCGGCAAGGAACCACTCATTTGCATCTTTTGTAATAGGTTCCAGTTCCCTCTTCACCAACGGGGCTACGCTTAGCGCCTGGAAGAATTTCACACATTACACGTCTAAAATGGGTGTCGACGAGTTTGGTGGCTTTGGGTCTATTATTGCAGCCTTTTTGGCTGCGGTTTTTGTTAATGTGGTGATATTTACTGTCTGGAAGGAATACAAAGAAAGAAAGGAGCAGGAAGAACGAAAGAAATGGTGGAAAGAAAACGTGATTTATCACATATATCCTCGCTCTTTCCAAGACTCTAGTGGCGATGGAAATGGTGATTTGCGGGGAATTATGAACAGGCTCGACTACTTTGAATTCCTAGGAATTAAGATTCTTTACTTGAGCCCAATTTTTAAATCGCCCATGGTAGATAACGGCTATGATGTGTCAGACTTCAAAGACATTGATTCCCTGTTTGGAAATCTGAACGACTTTGATGAGCTTCTTAAGGAGACCCATGCAAGAGGCATGAAACTCATCCTAGACTTCGTACCTAATCACACCTCAGATCAGCACCCCTGGTTCCTGGAAAGTCGCTCCAGTAGACAAAGTCCTAAACGAGACTGGTTCGTGTGGTTGGACCCAGCCCCAGGGGGTGGACCACCAAATAACTGGGTCAGCGTGTTTGGTGGAAGTGCATGGAGCTATGATGCTAAAACAGGACAGTACTACCTGCATCAGTTTTGCTCTGAACAGCCAGACCTCAACCTAAGAAATATTGAGGTGCGTCAAGCTCTCAGTGAGGTTCTTATCTTTTGGCTGGATCGTGGTGTGGATGGGTTTAGAGTGGACGCAGTTCCTCATCTTGTTGAAGATTCTAAATTTCGAGATGAACCCACCAAGTCTGAATACAACCCTTCACATCCTCAGCATGATCACTTGGAACACATCTACACCAAAAACTTAGATAATAATCACAAAATTGTACAAGAGTGGAGAGCACTTCTTGATAAGTACAAAGACTCCTACAGAATTTTAATTGGTGAAATCATGGCAGACCTCCCAGATGTTATCAAGTACTATGGTGGAAGAAAGAACGAGTTTGACTTCCCTTTCAACTTTGGGTTGTTGGGATTAGATGAATCCAAAACTGCAGAGGATGTGTACCAAGTGATCTCAGAGTACCTTGCTGCACTCCCCAGGGGTAAATGGCCAAATTGGGTCCTGGGAAACCATGATGTACCCAGAATAGGTAGTAAGGTTGGCCCAGAATACTGTCGTGCATTGAATGTACTCCTTCTTACCCTGCCTGGAACTGCAGTCACTTATTATGGGGAGGAAATTGGAATGACAGATGCAAAAGTCCCTCTAAAAAGCTGCAAAGATTTCCGAGACCCCCAGAGGTCACCCATGCAGTGGTGTAGTGAAAGACATGCTGGGTTTTCATCAGGGCCACAGCTGTGGTTACCAGTTGCAAAGAATTTCAAAACAGTCAATGTTGATGCACAGAAATTAGATCCAACCTCCATGCTACACCTGTATCGGGAGCTTATGAGGTTAAGGTCAACATCTAAATGCTTCAAAGGACTCAGCTTTAAAGTTGTTCAGGTGGATACTTCGATCCTTGCCTACACAAGATCAGAACGGCATTGCAAGTTTCTCATAGTAATAAACTTTGGACATGAGAGTTGGAGGGGGGCGTTAAATGGTATCTCGGGTTCAGGAATTGTGGAAATTGACAGTGAAATGAATATGAAAGGAACCAGCATGCAGTTTGATAGAATCACACTCCATAAAGCGCAGGCTCTTGTTATTAAAATGTCACAGAAACATTAACTAATTCGCATCAAATAAACACATTGGGCTGAGGGGAATTGTGAAAGTAATGTATTAATAATAATATATTAATAGCACATCATTACTTGCGCCATGCATTTTTCTAGGCCAGTAAAAAACAGATTGTCCGTGTACTAGATTTTTAATGTATTTTTGTTCACTTAAGGTGGCCGAACACAGTTTCTGTGTGCACTTTTGCTGATGCAATTCAGTGCGTGCACAAGGATTGCAAAAACCAAACATGCTGTCAATAGAGCGATCCTTTCATTTACTCAACACCTGCACTATCTGTGCTATTTTTCTCTTTAATTGAATGCAGTGTATTGATGGCTTTAGTCTTTTATTACAAAGCTATGTTAGGAAAGGTAACCAGGCAAAGAACCCAGCAATTCTCAACTTTTGCTTTGTTTGTGAAATAACCCAGTTAAATGCAGCGCATGCGTAGTAAGTAAAAAAATTGTGATTGAATGAAAAATTGCACTCTCGGAAATACGCCTATTTCTCGAGGACCACTCATTAGAATTTCACGAAATTTGGCACGAAAATACTTCAGGAAATAAGTAACTGGAGTATTGAAAATAATTGAACTTTAACAAAGGAAATTCTAGATATTCCAGTGAACCTTCAGCAAGGGATAATTAAAGATCTCTCTGTTAAATTATTAGCAAAATGGTGTTAACTTGTGAGAATCGTTACAAGCTTGTTGCATGCAAATTATAGAGAAAATCTAATGACTAGATTTCTACAAATAAACAAAACCGATTTTAAAGGCCTGTTTATATTTATTCATGTTGCCATGGCAATGGCACCCACGTCAGCTTAACCATCAAAAAACCAAAGTTTGTGTTGTTAACTTGCTTGCTCCCATTTTTGGCGACCAAGAGATCAAGGGTTTTAGAGAAAAAGGTGAATGAAACACAGGTATCAAAAACTGTGTTCAGAAAAATACAATATATCCTTAATACAATATAGAATCCCCATCTGTTCTGCTTCATGTCATTTTCATTGCTGATAATATGTTAAGCTACAAGTCTGAAAAGAAAGCAACCAGATTACTATTTAAAACCTCTCCATATGCTGTAGCTAGCTAAAGTGTTTTGTGGATGAAGACAGTTCTTGAATGTAGATCTTTTCATTGTTGAATCATTGTTTATAAACCACCAACCAGGACATCTAAACCATTAGCAGTGTCTGTGTATATAAATCATTTCACTTGCTTTTCTTCAATAAACAAGAGGTTTCCTTGACTCATTCAGTTGTCTTGAGCACAAACAGAGCATCATCCAGAACATAAAAGTCCCGATACAAGTCACCCTCACATAAATATGGAACTCTGGTAAATAACTCAACAGTGAATCCACACGGCTCAAAAACATCTTTAACAAGACTGTGGACCTGCTCCTCCCAAGAACTGACATTAACAGTTATAAGCTCACTAGGCTGAACCATCTTTGCACCTGGTGAAAGACGTTCAATTTCTTTATTATATTAAATAATGTACTAAATGCTTTTCTGGATAATCCTCAAAAGATTTACAACACAAGAGTGGCAAAAATATACTTAGCCACTGTAGCAAGCATTCTTGTATTGCCAAAGACAGAGCTTGGTACACATTCTGACCATGTGAAAACTGGGGCCTGACCACAAAATCAACAAAGCAGAGAATTTCAGGGTGAGCACTTTGTTTATACAGGGACACTTGCCACACAGGCTAACAATTCCTAGGCAACCATACCTTGAATGCACTTCATTCATTACATAATCATTCTTAAATGTAGATTACCAGCTTACTGTTCCTCAAGTTCCCTTTACTGTTTCCTAAAGAACTATCCAGTTTACTATAGCTTTATGTTTCTACCTAAGCCATGGCCTAATTAAGCCATGCCACTCTACGTGACACACTATATATTTCTCTAGAAAGTGTCACCATGACTACTGTAAGTTATCTCAAGCTACAGTTCTGGCCAAAAGTCCTTAAAGAAACTTGACAAAATGCCAACTGATGACGGATTAGTCATTATATATTCAATTTTCCAAGCCTCCCGAAATGTACTTTGGATGAATAAACATCAACATTGTGTTTGGGATGGGGAGGGGGAGGTGAACAGAAAGACCATATGTTAGCAAAAGTGCAAATTGTCCCAACACTTTTGGTCAGGATTGTATGTAGAATGTTTGAACATAGCTCTTGACAAAATTAATTGCATAATGATTTAACCCTTCTTCCTAACCACTGAATGTAACATCTTGACACAAAGGAAACTAGTTCTCTGAAACAAAAAGAGAAAAGCAAAACAAATAAAGAAAGAGGCAAACAAATCTAACCTGATTCTACACAAGGTTTAAATGGCAGAACCACTGCTACAATCAGTCGCCCAGTTACTGGACATAGAGTTTGTTTAATGTCTCTGAGCAGTGTCAGAGGCTTATCACATCTATCCAGCAGGTTCAGACAGGAGATCACATCAAATTTGAAGTCAACATTCATCCACTCACTTTCATCCAGCAATCTGGTGTGAAGACATTTTACATTTCAATTCTTTAGTGGTGTTCACTGTCTGCTTGTCATTCTCAATCATTCTTAATATTAATGAGTTAGTATAAGAAAATAGCTACCTCTTTCAGGAAGTCACTAAACCAAGTATACTACACTACCCCTCAACAACAATCACATTATCCAAGAGAAATTATTTACAAGAATCCTGATAAGGCATTATTTTATCACTTTTACTGATAAGTAAAAAGTAAAAAGTCTGTGTCAGTCCATACCTTATCATTTAGCAACTACAAATATTACTACTCTCACCAGGATGCTAGTCTGATACAGGGTTATTCCCAGCATTAAATTTGCTGGTACCCATTTATACACCTAGGTGGAGAGGCACAGTGAGAGAAAAGTGTCTTGCCCTAGAACACAACACAATTACCCCTGCTGGGGCTTGAACCCTGACAACTCATTTCAGAGTCCAGCCTGTTAACATAACATCACATTACCCAGGAGAAATCTGTGTTGTGTCTCTAACTGGTTGTTTATCTTATCAATTATTTAAAAGAATCCTGCTTAGGCTATATTTGTTTCACTTTTAATTTATTGGTAAGTATTGATAATAATAACTATTGACAAATTTTAGTAAGTTTTTATGAAGTAACAGAGGCGCACAACACAAGGAAAGAGCTATGGCCACGTATACCACTAATTTGCACACATTGCATACCCATGTTGAAAAGTGATTGACATCAGCTATGACTACTGGATTAAAATACAGCACCATGCCATTAGAAAAAAGTCATGGTCACTAAATAATTTTCCACACGAGAATGAAAGCTTGATTACAAGGAACGACTTACTTAAATCCTCTGCCACTCAACCGCCACCTCATTGATGGAGACTGTTCTGTAACATAGACTTCATCAAAGTGATGTTTAATAACACTGGTTACTTTGCCATCACCAGCTCCCAAGTCCAACAGTGTGCCAGTCTTCCATGACTCATCCACACTCATTATTGTTTGAAACTGGGCATTGGAAAACACAAACATTGATCCACGGTCCAAAATGCTAAAAAACAAACAAAAAACAAAGCAGTACATAGATAGCGTGAGGAAATGGAAGTCTTGCCATGTGTCCATTTCCATCTTTTGTCACAGAAATGTTTGTTTTTCCATACTGATTAATGCAATAAAACAGAGATCAAGGACATGATTGTTGCTGGCTGATTGTGACATATAAATGGAAACTCATAACCAAGTAACAAACAGTTTGCAGCCACTGCATCCATTCTGCACCATCAATCTGTTGAAGAACATCTTTGTTGCAAGCAGCTAGAAGATTATTGTTATAACAAAGAAAATGACACCACTTTTGTTGTGAACATTTTAACACAACCCGTTCAAAAAAAAAACTTACCCATTGGCTGTAGTTGCAGACATGAAGAAACCAAAGAATCCTTTAAATAAAAGGTGTCCAATCTGTGAAAACACTGCATCAGCTTTTTGATGACAGTTATTCAGGAAAGCTTCAGTCTCTTCATCCAGTGTGCTCTCAACAAACTTTGACTGTAACTCATCTGATAGCTCTGATTTTTCACAACTGTACCACTAAGAAGAATAGCAAAAGATATGACTAAATCATATTGAAACATTTTTTTGGTGAAATCAACTGGTTTAAGAGCAGGAGGACCAGTATATGCAGTCTGTTTACTAGAGATCATCCTGGTAAAAGTGTATGTACAGGGCTTGAAAATAGTGCCATCCAGTCATCCGGGAAAAGTAGATTTTCCCGCCACGCAAGTAACTTTTTCATTCTCACTTGCCTGAAGGACAAGGGCCCAGGGAAGTCATCCACTAACTAAATCAGATAAACAGTAAACTAATACTTGATCAGGACAAGAAAAATTTGAAAGCTGCTTGTCCAAAGGGCCAAGCTGGAACTTTGAAGTTTTGTCCTGTATGTATTGTAGTCAGGTATGTAGTGAGGTACACTACATAATTTGATTGTGAGAATAAAATTTTTCCACCTTTTTTGAGGGCCCCTAAAAATACCAAAATCACCAGCAATGATTCACACTAAAACATTATTCACACCATCCTCTCGGTATCCCCCTTGGTCGTTTCTGATAGTCATAAGAGATAGACATGTAAGAGGGTGGCAAAGGGCTCTTGCCTGACATGAGATGAGGGCAAAAAGTAGGGTGTGATGTGTCAAAAGCAACTAAAATACATTTGATTCATGAATTTATGAAAAAAAAAAACAATGTTAAAGGCAGCTAAAAATAAATGTGTTGCATGAATTTTGGGAACGAAATTTGTGTGAAATGGTCACAACCATCCCCCTTCCAATTTACTTCCCCCTTGTTTATACAGATGGGCAATTTTAAGCGAGGCTGGAGGTGTCATCTTGCTTTGATACAGACCTCTCTGCTTTTCTCATTTAAGTGCAAACTTGTTTTACACAACAAAAACAGCAAGGTCTGTATCAAAACAAAGTCACTTCCAGCCTCACTACCATTCAAAGGCCTGAGGTCATTGAGCAAATAACTGTAAAATGGTTTATGTATTATGATAACCTTTTAAACACTCAACTCACTGTCGCTTTGCCTATTTCTTGTTCCTGGTTGTCATCAAAAGCAAGTCTCTCTAGTAACAATCGTCCGGTTCTACTTCTTACATATTGACTAGCCCACATGTATTTATGACCATATACCTCCTCTCTCACAGATAGTAAAACTGTTCAAGAAAAGTACTACAGCAATTACAAACATCAAATTGATCCTCTCGTGTTTATATAAGAGGTGTTCAACAATTTTGAGCTTACCTTATTATAGGAAATTAATGCTCTTGTTAATAAATGTATTTGAAATTAACGTGACTTAAATTAACGTGAATTGAAGGTAAATTTGCTTCCCAATAATGGAAATTAACGCGAGAGAGGGAGTAAGATTTCAAAATGAGAGAGGTTAACGCACCAGCTACACCGAAAAAAAACCCCAGAATTTGCTGAGAACAGGAACAAATTTATTTGAACACTGTAAAGCTGACAGAGAACACAAACAAAATTCAGTTGAAGTAGACTAAATGTTTTATTAATGTAAAAGATTGATGTGAAATGTAAAGTGCGTGAATAAAATTTATTGTTTGGCTGTGTCAAGAACAAATGGAGTGTGTCACAGATTTGGGGGAAAATGATAGTAATTAATGTTGCGGAAAGTAACATGCAACCTAATTAACAGTGTGGAAATTAACATTAACATAAGTTAACGCTAGCAGAGCCAGTTCAATCTTTCCTAGGTAAGTTGGGAAGCTGCCTTCCTCTTTCCAGACTTATTTAGACTTATCTAAGTTCAAAGCAACTCTGCTAGCACTAGAGCCTCCAACCCTTGGTGCATTGGTGACCCTGCTATAATGCCACACCTAACTCCATGTTCACATCATTCTCATCCCCAGAGACCGCACTCCTTTTGGTCAGCAGCAAGAATCACGGCCTCTGGCCACACCTGATTTTCTAAGGATGTGCAGAGACACTGGAAGTCCACGATTCATGGACTTCCTGTCAAATCTGGCAAATCTGATTGTCTAAGAATACAAAACAAATACTCTGTGCGTGCTCAGAAAATTGGGCCCGGCCAGAGGTCGCAATTCTTGGTGCTGACCAAAAGGAGCGCAGCCTCTGGGGACGAGAATGTGTTCACATGTGTGACAAGAATGTGTTCCTCCTGAAAATCACCTCTAGGTGATTGGAGGCCTCCTCTTAAAATATTAGTTTATAATTATTATTATTATTATTATTATTATTATTATTATTATTATTATTATTATTATTATCGTCCTCACGTAATGTTTGCTTAGAGTCCTTAGGGCCGAGACCAGACCATGGTCCTGGGGCACTAGGGGATAGCCAGTTTTTAGTGCTCGTAACCCAGAGCAGGGTGGCTGCAGGGTTGCTGGCACTTGCCAAAAGTGCCACCCCAGACTCTGGTGGGCGGGAGCGTCCAATTTCCCGAAGTAGGCTAAAGCGTAAGCTTGTTCTACTCCATGCCCTTTATTATTATTATTATTATTATTATTATTATTATTATTATTATTATTATTGTTATTATTTTTTTTTTTTTAAATTAAAAATTAAAAAGCAAACTTTATTGAGCACTTTTCCATACAAACTTGAATCTTACATGTATCTGGTAAAAAATTCAGAAATTCTGTTGTTCCTTAAGTTTTCGGTAATTATAATAGTAATAATAATATCAAAATAATAATAATAATAATAATTTATTATCATCATCGTCATATCATATATGTCATGATATCATGGTTACTACAACTAATGCTAATACTACTACTACTACTACTACTACTACTTTTTTTTTTTTTTATAAATAAGGTATATACAAGGTAAAAGTAAGTAAAAGAAATAAACTATTAAAACCTATTTCAACAGTGTTTACATAATGGCTCCCTCCTGGGTTTCAACGTCAATATCGGTATATTACAAGGTAAAAGTAAATAATTAAATTGTTATTGTTATTATTATTATTACATATATTTTGTTTAGACTATTTAATGAACAAGGTTGCCTTTTAATTTCGTCCCCTTATTTTGAAACAAAAAGATGAACATTACCACTTTCTCATCAGAAGTGAGAGAGAAGAAAGACAGATTTTAAATAATTTTTATTCTAGCGATTATGATATTTTTGGAGAGATTTTAAGTTTTTTTTTTTTAGTGGGTACGAGTTGTGGGGGAAGGTTCTGTTGACATACCAAAGCTTAAGAATTCTGGTGGCAAAAAAATATAGAAAGTTAACATATCTCTTCTGATTTTGTAACTTACCTGAGAGGAAGAGGCTGAATACCACTGTACCTTGCACTTTACTCCACAGTTAAAAGTAACACCATCAAGTTTACAATTAGCTGAGCTGTGTCCCGTTGGTCGACGGAATCTGGCTCGGTTACCAAGCTAGCATCGTAATTTTATCAATGGTTGCTTTCCCAAACAGAGAACTACGTGCGTACCTGTAGGCCTTCGTAAGCAACAAAGTCCTAAGATGTACGCTGGTTATTGTTAAGTTCAGACAAAGCTCCCTTTAACTTTGATAGCAGAGTTCGTGATCGTAGGTTCCAAGTCTAATATGGCGACCAATATGGCTCGGTTACAAAGCTCAGAGAAAATCCGCTGACTTACCCAGTTTGACGTTTGGCCGAGGGCTTGGGCGTTTCGCGTTTACGAAATGTAATATTGCATGGGATTGATTTCACAGAGTCACGCTCTTTTGTTCAGGGTCTCAGTTCGAGCCGAAGATGGCAAGGTGTTGGTCTTATTCCAGGTAAGAAATCGACCTAACCCCGTCTAAGAGGTCTTTAAAACCATGGTCTTTAAGTATGGCCAAAAATGTACTGAACAGATACAATCGCAAGCTCAAAAATGCCTCGGCGAAACTACCAAGTTCGACCAAGTGGTTAGCAAACGTACACAACCAAGATGTTATCAGATCTCCGGTACAGCCATCATCTTCCTCATCATCGGACTGATCGTGGTTATTTTATGTCGCCGGTACGTGAAAGATGTCTTGGAATGGCTCCAGAATCTGGACGAGTGGCAAGGAATGCTGCTATTTGTAATCATGTTCACGGTAGTCTCTTTTCCTATGACATGGGGATACATTTTATTAAACGTAGCAGCAGGCTACTTGTATGGATTTATTCTGGGATCTATGGTTGTTGTTGTTTCTGTCCTGTGTGGTGCGTCAACTGCATTCATCGTTTGTAGAAGATATTTACGAGATTTCGTTCGCTCAAGACTGGAGTCGGACAGTTTAAAAGCGATCATGCGGGTCGTGGAGGGAAAACGTGGTTTTAAAGTGATTGCATTAACAAGGCTGACCCCTGTTCCGTTTGGATTGCAAAATGGACTATTTTCGGTAAGTTAATACTGCAATAAAGCCATAAGGCGTACTGTATTTTCGTCACATGGAAAGCCATTTTCCGACATGTGTCCTCGCGTGTGTTCGTTCAGGTGTTTCTGCAAACAGCTGGCAAAATACTAGAGCTTTGTTTATCTTTTACTTTCTTGTAGCTACTTTTGGTGTAATCATTTGTTCCCGTATGTACTACATTTTAAAGTACTGTTGATTTTTACGGTTATAAATACTGGTAAATACTTCTTTCAGCAAATTATTCAAGCGTGCATAATTTGACACTTAAGTAAGCTACAGTAATACCCGCAGCTTAGCACCCTCCCCTTATAGAAGTAGAAATTTATCATACTACACCACACAAATATAACTGAATTGGAACACGCCTAAAACACCCACTACAGCTTAGGTTTTCAATCAGTGAATTTTTTAAAAAAGATCTCAAAAGCAAATTCTTGCCTCAAAGTTTTCCTTTGGAATTCAAACAATCTGAAAGGGGACCATAATTTCTGAAAAAAAGTCATTTTTTAGATTAAATTTTAGAGATATTTTTGGAATAGTCTTTGGTGTAACATGATAAACTATTTTCACTGAAAAGGAATGAAAATTGTGAGAACAATTTAAAGAATTCACTGCATGTGCACATGCCCATAATTTGATGATGATGGTGTGTTGTTTGCAGCATTTCAATAAAAATGTCTCAAGCAGAATTAGGCCATGTTATTTGAATTTATGCAGTAAAAAGTGGGGGTCACCATGTTCATTTGCAAGAAAACAATAATTTATTTCTTTGTTATGCTTAGTTTGAAAAATCTGTTTATGTGTGTATGTGCATGCGCTCACGTGCAGGGAAATTGACACAAGGAATTATGTGCAGTAAGAATGTGGAGTGCAATTCAGTTGAATCACCCCAACCAAATAAAAGATATATGGAAGTTGGACAAACCACTGATTATTTTGTGTCCAGTATTATCTCTAACATTTAGTACATGTTAATATTGTGAAAAGGAATTCAAAATTACTCCTTAGTCCCTGATTAAAAATGTTTCTAGACAGTGCTGTATCAAATCAAAGGTATAATTAGTTTTTCTTTTTTCCCTCACCAGGTTACTAATGTCAGTACACCTAAATATGTAATTTCATCTACACTTGGGCTTTTACCTACACAAGCGTTGAATGCATACATGGGATCTACGTTTCGTTCTCTGGAGGATGTTGTGCAAGACCAGTCTGGTAGTTACATTTTACTCTTTGTTCAATTCATTATCAGTATTCTGCTGATGACGCACGTAATTCGCAGAGCAAGAAAGGAATTAAATAGAACTTGTGAGGAGATGGAACCAGATGTTCTAGCAAATGGTCATGTGATAACAGCTGTACCAGAGCAACTTCAAAGAATTTCTTCAGAAAAGAATTTTGCAATGGACATTGATGTGGAAGCCCAGTTGGAAGAAAAAGAGTTTATTGACAGCAACATGAAGAAAGGCCACAAGAGATCAAAATCTGCATCTGCTGTGCTAACTGCAGTAAATGAAATTTCAAAAGGTGCTCAAACTCCTTAGCTAGTCTAACTTGTTGAAAACGAGCTTGCTTATGTTATGTTGAAGTTTGGCAATACTGGATGTTTCACACAAACTTGTTTTAAATTTAAATGGAAATGTATAAATCAATTTCCTGTGATAGCTTTTTAATACATGTATAGGGGAAAGGGTGGGCAATTTTATTTGAATATTTATAAGTTTGAATAACACAAACCACTCTTAACTATTTGGTTTGATGTAGGTTTGTAATTTCAAACAATTCACAAACATTTTGTCGCAAACCTGACAGTGTGTGGTCCTCATGCATTATTCC
The DNA here is from genome assembly GCF_964199315.1 of Orbicella franksi. Lineage (NCBI taxonomy): Eukaryota > Metazoa > Cnidaria > Anthozoa > Scleractinia > Merulinidae > Orbicella > Orbicella franksi. Next base: position 1,522,561 of record NC_138157.1, read on the forward strand.
ATATTTAAAAAAAATCTGATATGGGCTCTGATCAGATCTATTAAATGCATTCAATGTTATTTACAAATCCTCTTATGTCCAAATCTTAATTTTACCGGTAGTGTTATAATAGCATTTGAATTTGCTGAAAGAATATAATTAATCAGGAAACAAGTTTTGATATTATTATTAATGCAGTCCAGTCCATTTCATAAAGAAATGATCCACTTGGATATTAATAAATTATTACACTCAATGCAGCATATCTCGCTATTTAGAAGTATATTAAAACCAATCTATTTCAAAAGTTATTTTTTTGAAGAAAAAAAGGACTAAATTATTATGCGTGCACAGAATTACCAAGGCCACAGCTTGTTAAGCAAACAGTGAAAACAAAATTCAAACAAAATAAGGTAACATTAACTGTAGTGGATATAAGCTTCAATGTGGCTATTTTTTTTCCTATTCTTCATTACTTCTCATGTAACAAACAAAGGATTTTACAGCTTAGCTAGATTCCATTATCAACATTGCTTTCCTTGCACCATACATGTACTTAGTATTAATAGGGATCTGGTGTTTACCATAGCTTTTGTTAGAATTTCCAAAGGATTAGTGCCATTAAATTAGGTTCTGTTTTTCTTTTTCTCATTAGGATAGAATTCTATAGAAAAGATGCTATACAGTAAGGATAACATCCTTCATAGTCATGAGCACATATTTAATACTAAAAATCTTTTATATCTTTTCACACATTTTTTGGACTTTGTGTGATGGTGAATAAAATGATACAGTAATAAAATAAATCAACTTCATTCAAACTTACACTTACATTATGCAGTTGTCCTCTTTCGCTAGATAATTTAATTTCCAGAGCTTTGTGTCATATTGTGAAATTTCAATTTTTATTTTTATCACAAAAGTATAACTGTATAGTGTTCAAATTTCAGTAATAAACAAAAGCAGTACATTTTGACTATTTCTGTCACCTCGTCTTTTTTATTGTCATCTTCGTGACATATTTTAGGACTAGGTGTAATATGAGAATTATAACAACATCATTGTTGGAAAAAATAATTTTTTTCAAGCAGTCTTGAGTTGTGTTGACTTCTGACTGTTATATATAAAGTTGATTATCTAGAATATACACCATAAGTCACTCAATGCAATCCCATGACAAGTGAATAAATACCATAAATCCTTGAATTAGTGCCCAGGGTGCTTATTTACAATGTAGGAGAAGATAGGGGGTGCTTATTTAAGGGAGGGGCTTAATCGAGGTAGGTAGGTAAAGTCTGTACACAAGCCAAGTGGCCCATCAGGCTGGAGCTTATCCCCATTTCTGTAGCATGAAGCGACTGGGAGTATTTCTACTCCCCCCTGGATGGGATGCTAGTCCATTGCAGGGTTACCCCCAGCATTAAGTTCGCCGGTACCCATTTATACACCTGGGTAGAGAGAGGCACTGCGAGAGTAAAGTGTCTTGCCCAAGTACACAACACAATGTCCCCGGCCAGGGATGGAACCCGGATTGCTTGATCTGGAGACGAGCGCACTAACCATGAGGCCAACCATGGGGCTTAATCGAGGGGGGCACTTATTTCATTTTTCCCAAATCGTGTTCAGATATGATTCTTGTTTTGTAATATACGCATGTGTCATAAGTCTCAGAGGGATCCTGTCTCTCTTGAAGAACTACATAATATAACACCTTTAGCCGGTCTTGGCCTGCTGCACAAGGTTGGTTGGGCCTTAGCCAATGAATCAGCAGCATCTGCTATGACGGTCAATTCACAGTGCTTGGATGAGTTGATAATCGCTTGTGATTGAATACTACCAAAACTATACCTTCTCTGTTGTCTCAATACTCTTCCATAAAATGGGGGGGGGGGGGGGGGGGGAGTGGAGGGGGGTGTTTATTTTAAATTTTGGCTGATAGGAGGGTGCTTATTCAAAGGGGGCGCTAATTTGAGGGGAGGCGCAAATTCTAGGATTTACGGTACCAGTATATATCTAATTATTATTAATAATGTTTGTTCCCTGTGTTTGTTGTTTAGAATGACTAAGGGGAATATTGATTCTTGAACACTAGTGACTCACTGTGATATTTAATAATATTCAATGAGATCTCTTCAGACGAGTAACACAGGGAACATGAACGTTTAAGAGCAAACGAAAGATACTTTTTTTCTCTCATTCTTTGCTTGACTACACTTGGAGTGGGGCTTTGGTCAACTCTAGATAAAATCTGCAGGCTAGCTACAAAAATAAATTCTGTAAAATGGAACATTTAAAAAATAAAAAAACATTGTCTTTGTTCCTGTCAAGTTATAGAAACACAACTGGAGGTTTGGGAGAACAAGAAATGTTGTGGTCTCCACAAATTTTTCCCAAACTTGCATGAGTGTTTCTATAACTCCAAAGAAACATGGAAAATGTTTTCTTTTTTTTCAGAAAATGCTTTGAGAGAAAGAAAGAAATATCACATTTTTATATATTATTATTATCAAAAGGTAAATTCTCTTTGCTTCTGCCATCATTATGTCAACTCAGCTGTATTCCTATGGTTTTTAGCATGTGCTTTCTTACAGGACGTTTTCTCAAATTTAATAAACCGCGGCATTATTCTTCCATTTAGGCAAATTTCTCAAATGAAAGCATAATTCATTTCATGAAGTTCATTTCACTCGGCCACTACTGCACAGAGGCGGCGTGGCTGAGTGGTTAGAGCGCCAGATTTGAAATCCGTAGGTCTCGGGTTCAAATCCCGTTCTGACTGCTAGCTGATGTTGTTCTTGGTAGCCCCGAGCTCAACTTCTCGGCGACGCTTGCAAATAGCCAACTGGTCTGCCTCCCACCAGTTGGGATTCTTAACCTAGTTATGTTTATTTGAATATTTATTTATCACTGTTTGTTTACATTGGTCCTGAAAAGCCCCAATGGGGAGTGGTCCATTAGGTATACATACACACATACCAGGTTCCCTGCAGCTTGAGTGGAAGCAAACTTGACTGTATTTATACTGTTAACTTTTTCACAATGCATTTATATTATTGTGTCACTTCATGAAATGAATTATGCTTTCATTTGAGAAATTAAAAAAGGAAGAATCAATAATTAGCTAATATCACAGGCCTCCAATGCTGAAAGAGACTCTAGCTATATGGTTCTCCTCATACATTCAATGATGCTGTTGATAAAAATTAATGATGTTAACTTTTCCTTTTTAAAACATAATTTTATAATATTATTAAAACAGAAGTAAAGAACAAAGTCTAAACAGATGTTTCAGCATGCCTGAATAATGGTTCACTTAAAAAATGCTTTAAAAAGTTAAATATTACTGTATGTCAAAAATACAAAATCTTATTAATTTTCAAGATCCCTCCCATATTTATCAGTCCTTTGGTTTCATGAATTCTCTTTTTGTTTTTTTGGAGGGTTGATTTATAGAAGGACTGTCTGATTCGAAACTAGCACCAACTGATGATCTTTTCCTTTTGGTTGAAAATTTCTTGGCTACTGTTCCCACAAAGCTTTCATATCTATAAAACAAAGACACTGTTAATTTTTTCAATCAAGGCATACCAGGGCTGCCCCTGAAAAACAAAGTTGTTGAGGAACAATTAAAAACCTATAAGCTACTCACTGTCAGATACAAGTGAAAATCAGATAAAGGCATTGTTAATGAAATAATCTCATGAGATGTTATATGACCAAATCCTTTAGCTGATAAACATGCAGTATTGTTGCTATGTTTACATTTGACTCTGTAGATGACCACTGCTTAGGTTGTCAATCAGGGATTGTCACACAACAGTCCACAGCAACAACAACAACCTTTTTTCACACTACCTGGACCATCACACTAATGTCATCAATATTTATTGTCTGGCAGGCATGCAATGCATGCTAAGTCCTATGTAGACGTCATGTTGCATTTTTCTTGTATTTTGTGTTCTCTACTGGATTGTTATATCACAATATCTTGGACTGACATACAGTTAAACTGCATGTATTAGTCCCTAGGGGATCATTCCATGTTTTTGTTTCCCTTAAACCTTTTTTTGGTGCAAGTATTTTCCACAAAAGAGTGGTGATAACAGTAATAGCTGGTGGTTTACAGGGCTGTCATTAAGTTTTGAGTCAACTGTAGCCTTGATCTTCACACCCGTAACAAACTTGTTACCTTTTAGGTGAACTGCACATCTATAGTACACTCGACCAGTAACATCAAGGGAAAATCAAGCATACTTGGCTGTAGCAGGTGTTACGGGTTACAGCCCTTAAAGACAGCTGTGGTTTACAGCTAGTTCAGCTAACTTGTTCCCTAAAGTAACATTGACAACCCTACTTTTGTCAGACAGTATATCCCAAATCAATAATTTACCTTTTTGCCATCTCTTCGTCAGAAACTGTTTCTTCCCTTTCCCTAGCTTCTGATCTTGCCAAATTTTCCTCAGCTAACATCTCTTTGAACATCTTCTGTTGACAAAATTTGTAGCAAACCATTGGCTCAGGACCCCCAAGCTGCACTTAAGGTGCCTACAGGCATACCATATTTTTTATTTTCTCTCCTTCAAAAAAGTAAGTTCTCCAAAAAAAAACTTATATTTGAAATAAATATGAATAATTCTTTTATGATTTAAAAAAAAAAACAAGAACACTTGAATCAGCCGCCTCTTGTACACCACTTGCACTAGTCTTCTCTTGGTTGTAGAGGACTTTCCATATACGATGATTAAGGAACACGTGACTTCTCTTTCTGTTTCAGAGGTACTTTTCAGCATGGAATATATAATTTGAGGTAATACAAATTTATACTAAACACAAGAGACAGTGTTTCATCAGGATATCAAAACACTGTCTCGAGTGTTGATATATTTAATCTTCTCAACAAAAACAAAAACTAGGGAGTAAAGGGAGAAGTAAAATCCTCAAAATCTATGCTAATTAAGAGCAGGTGTCCAAACCTCCTTCATGGTTGTGATTTTCTTTGTTTTAACTTAATGAATTATCAATTAATGAGTTTGAGAAGTTATGGAATACCAAGTGAGAGCTTGCTGTCTTCAGTCTTTCACTTTTAAAGTAAATACAGGAGCCATGGCAGTGGTTTCCAGTGAGTCCTTACTTTCCTAATCAGCAGAAGGGGTGACAGTCACTTTCCATTCAATGAAAAATTCTGTTTTAAATTTCAGAATTGTTAGTGACCAGTGGAACAGAATAAATTTATCAGAAATTTCCGGAAAACCTTGTAAAGTATACCCAAATGTTCAAAATTTCTTACCTGGAATTTCTGTTCCATTAATGGAAATACAACAGTTTCTGGCTTTTCTAGAAACTTTACCTGAAAATGTCTGCACCATTTGTTCCTGATTCGAAATTTAAGGAATTTTTGGTTGAACGGATAGCCCCTAAGGTTTTGTTCAATTTAGTTTTTTTTGAAGAACTTCCTTTTTGATGTAGGCTTACAAATGAGGTCTGGATTCAATTTTACCAAGTTCCAGGTTCTTGGTTGAAACGTCATTATAATTGGACTCTGAAGTGAGCACCCTCTTTGTAATTGCCAGGTTTCAGAGGAAGTCATTACATTCCAAATAAAAAATTACCTCAGCCTCCTTCTGGGGTTTTAGTTTAATCAAATGTAACACCCTCTAAGAAATTGATAGTTTATAAAGCTGTAGTTTAATGGGGTTCTTCAGTTTGTAATAAGCAAGCAAGTTTAAATATCCAAGTTTTGCATTGTGAGAAGTTGAAATGACAGCCCGAGAAGGCTGTCATGTAGGCCAAAAGATGATTTATCATTTGAGTTATTGCAAACTTGACAGTCCTTGGGTTAGACAATGTATGAGCTCAAGAGAAATAACTTTTAATAGCAATACTCTATGAGAGATGTTTCTGTTACTTTACAGCTACCATATTAGCAACCGTCATATGTCTCTATACAAAAATCTTGCAATTAGAGTGAAACAGTTCTCAGAATGATGTGTCAATGAAAAACTGCACAGACCTAAATCTTAGCAAGGTTAATAATATATAAATCATCAACCATATTCTAGACTCTTAACTTGAGTTATTGAATGATTCATTTTTTATTTTTGATTGCATGACAGTGAAAACCAGCAGTAAAAACTCCTCCTTGAGTGACGTTTTCTCTAATCAGTGTCCCTTCCTAAATGCAACCCTATTGCAAAAGCTGCATATTTCAAGTTATAATTTGGCATAAAATAAACGGACAAGACAAGTGAATCACATTGAAGACTACATGTATGTCATGGTCTGCTTTCCATATGAATGTAACATTTAAACATAATGAAGTGATACAGAGAATGGCTGTATTACGCTATCGTACAGTTGTTGAGTTATATCATGTTGTTCTGCATTCCTATTGAGAAAATAAATGAGTGGTCCGTCCTTAATATTGTGTCCATGCTATCGCATAAGTGCCCTGCATTAAGCAGAGCAAAATGCTGTGGGCCCTAATTTATTCAACATGTTTAGTATTTACTGCTCACAGTGTCCCTGTCAACCCAGGAGGATACGCAATTCATTGTGATGGTTTACTATGGGATTGCACACACAAATGTACATTAATCTATTCAGGTTCAAACATTTAGACTTACTTCAACTGTTGGGTTAAAGTTCTTGAAAGACATCCTACCACTTGGATAAAGTTCCTCACATTTGACATAACTGGGTTCAAATTCAATGCAACTTCTAAAAAAAATTCAAAAATCTTGATTAGCAACTAATTTGTTAAGAAAACCACAAAAGCTGAAATGAAGTATATCGACACGTATATCTGCATTTGATGCATGCTGTGTGGAGAGCGCAAGTGGACGATGCAACCTTTCAGGTTATCAGGTGTTAAAGGTGGAAATAAGGAACATTTAAGATGAAGTTATTTAGGAGAGTTGGCATCAACATCTCTGGCAAAACACATTAAATTGAACAGAGTAGGAGATGGGGAGCATGCCCCCAAACCCCCTAGCGGCTCATTACACGGTATAACCCTGAGAGGAAGACCTCACCTCTCCCCAACCCCCTTCTCCCAAGCCCCCTAGCAGTCCAAGTAGTTTCAGAAAAGCTACTACATAAGGATATAACAAGCAACTATTTAATTTTATTAAGCTAACCGATCATCTTTTTCTCTCTCGTCCAGTACCCAGTGCGATTCTTCAATAGCACGTTGTCGCTCTTCTTCGAGTTGGCGGCGATAGTCTGATTCTGCTTTCCTCCTCATAAACTAAATATTAAAAAAAGGGATGAGTAGTATTGAGCACAAGTATTTAATAGTAACAGTAGAATACCCTACCTTCATTTCCATGAGATTTTTCGACAAAGTTTTCTTCGATGGTTGTGGAGCAACTTCGGCCGCCATGTTGAATTTTATTCTAGTTCCCAGTCCTTCGAACTTCTTCACTCCAGCTCAGCTCAGCTGAAGGCGCGCGCACTTTTTCCGTTTTACCTCCGGCTGAGTTTCCTTCAGGGAGTTAAAGCCATAACTTTGCTTGAAGTCGATGGGTAAACCCTGACTTCAGATTTCTCTGTTCTCCGCAATGAAATACTAGTGACAGAACAAGCTATCGGTAGAAAGCAATTGCTTCTGTATAACACTACTGTACGTTTGAACGCACGCTCACGATTGCACAGAACGACAATAAATGTCGTCACAAACGGCATAAGACGTAGTCTGTATATTTCACTGTGTACTTCATCAACACCGGCTATGGAGGAATTAGAGCAAAAGAAGGGAAAAACGATCATGTCTAACTATGGGCTGAAAACATACACACCTGAACAAGCCAAGGAGCAATGGAGGGAGAGCATGAGGGTAGAGATTGCTTCTTCTCTTGCTCTACCAGAATGATTTCTTCCTTCTCGCAAACTACCGGCGTTTATTTTCTGAGATTGTGTTATTGTATTACTTATAACTATTTTTTATGAAATGACAAGCTGGGTTATTTTACGGAAAACTTTGTAAAAATATGCCCATGCAGACGCTAGTTATTGATAAACGCTGGTGGAGTTTCACGGTCTTCTCTTGGTTGTAATTTTGGAACACCAGACACTTATTTTTATACCCTTCACTTGACATTTATGTACTCTCTGACATTTTCATTTTGTTGCTGTCTTTTCATTCTAGAGAGAAATCCGTCTTCGAAATTCGCACTTAATTTCTTCGAGTTGCAGTGAGGCTCTTTCTAAAGCTTGGAAAACCAATTTTTCAAGGCATCTTTCTTCAGACGCTGTGTTAAACTACTTTAACTCTAACAAGCAGGTGACCTGAGAAATTAAGTTTAGAGTACAACTACATTCTTAACTTGCAATATCTTATCAGGATGGTTTGCTAGTAATAATTAAAAAGTAGGAAGAAATTTACCAAAAGTCGATCTTCTAATCTCCGGCTAAACCCGGGATGAAATCATTCTATTTTTTTTGCGGCGGGAAGAAAGCGTGAAATTACATTGAAGCCATCACTAGGTTTTCAGTGAAATAACTGTGGTTTGTTGCAGTTGGCTCTGGTAGTAGAAATTGCAGAAATTTAAGCATTAAGGAGAAGACCTTTACAGTCGAAGCAGAAACTATGCAGTAAGGTCATTTGCACTGCAGAGGGGTGAGAGGTGTGGCATATCCACGGAGAGTTGCTACTGAGTAGCCTGTGTACATCCCCAACTGGGGTTCTCGTCGGAAATTTTGAAAAGAACCGCTGAGAGAAACCTTATTTGTGGACGTGGATTGAAATTTTGTTTCACCCCTTAGAGGTACCAATTCGAAAAAAAAACACATTATCTCCTGACATATTTTTTTCGGCTCAGTACCCTAAAAGGTACCGCGACAGCTCCCGCCGTGGACTTTTTGAGGCTCAGCAGCCTAAGAGGCACCAAAAGCGCGTTTTAACCCGTAAAAGGTACGACGAACACCCCCGTCTTTTTTATATAGGGGTTCCCCCCCCCCCGGGGGTTGGACATCCGCCCACTCCTCTCAAAAACATTCGGGATAGGGCGGACGTGCACAGGCTACTAAGGATTTGCTGCCAGACACTCCTCTCAATATAATCCATAAGTCTGATTCTTTCACTTGGGCGTTTCATCAACTTGTATTTCTTTACAGCATGATAGGATATCAAATTACGACAGGACATTCCATGTAAAGACTGGTTATTGCAGTAAACTTCACAGGGACGACAGAGTGCATACTCGAGGACTTAATGTTCACGCTGAGGTTGGTGGAACAGTTGAACAAGGGAACGAAAAAGTGTCTAAGTGTTATTTTGTACATGAGTGTTTGTGGAAAAAAGCTAAGAAAGGAAAAGTACAAATTCTCAGTCCTCAATTCTGAATCGGGAACGGATGAATGACTGAGAAACGCAGAGAAAAAGAATGTAATAAGAGCTACTGCGATTATGGCTGTAGCAAGCTACTCGGTCTAATTCTTCAGAATCATTTTGGACTGTTCAGATTTGCGGCGGCATTTGATATATCTAAGACTGCATTTAAAAGAACTGTACTCAACCAAGTTCGTAATGGAGTTTAGGGTTCACTGTTGATGATTCTTTGCAGTGTTTTCAATTCACTCGTTTTCCCTTTCATCTAAAGCCCCGTCCACACGTATCCGTTTTCTTTCCGGATACGGCTTCCGTCCCCACGCATTCGACGAATTCGGCAGCGAATCAGGATATTTTTGTTGCGTGTGGACGGGGAAATTTTTGAATCCGGAATGAAAAAGTTGCGGATTCAAAAATATCCGGATACGTGTGGACGGGGCCTAACATTCAGGGAGTTTTAGCAAACCACGACGGCGACGGCAACGAGAGAGTCACCAAACAAAAACATTAATGAGCAGGACAATGGCTGTGCACGTGCGTTTTGAATCTTTGTACATTTCTTTGCCTTCCTCTGCAAAACAACGACGTGAAATGACAAAGTCGTACGTATTTTGGAGAACGTGTGCCCGAATGGCTAATTTTTCATGTCTTCCTTTGGAATTGAACGCTGTCAATACATATTTCACCAGAGCAGGTTTTTAGACCGATAGGCGTACTGAACAGATCTACATAGTTGCGACATTCGAAGGTAAAATGTAAATACTTTTTTGAAAAGGTGTCGTCCTTGGCGTCGCCGTCGTCATTGCTAGAACTCCCTAGATCAACTCTCGCCAGCACATTCATTCTGATCACAGATCGAATACGAGAGCCGGGTATTTAGGCTACACAGGGTCAAAATACACAATCATTATGGTTGGATTCAAGTTTAATATTGCATCATTTGCATGCCATTTTTTTTATTGTTACTTGACTACGATACCTTCAATAAACTACCAATCAAATTAAATTTCTTACCCTCGTGACTTGGCTGGGACGTGCGGTGCGACACCTACCATGAACTGCCAATCAAACCAGATTTCTTACGCACGTGACTTGGCTCGAACTTTTTTTACAATAGCCCTTTTCACGGTTACCTTTGCTCATTTGCATTACAATAAAATCTAGCATGTATGTCGGAGGCAATTTCGGGCTATTTTGTAGTTTTAGCCCGAAATTGCCTCGCATCCACGTTGGATTACATTGTAATACAAATGAGAAAAATTAACCGTGAAAAGGGCTATTGATCTAGAAATACATTTTGAAAGATTCTCAAGGGCCGGTCATGCGCAGATGATCATCTACACCTGGATTTACTTTACTTTAATTAGATTTTCAAATTAATTTCAGCAAATCAATCAAAATTCGAAGGTAAAATATGTCACTTGTGCTAAGTGCGATAAAACATGATGTTATGCATGCTGAGTACCAGTGGTTTTGAGAATTTACTCCTGACTGATTGGTTATAGAGCGGTTTTCATTTGACGGTCGAAAAGAATTTGGTTTTGCATCAACTACGCTACAGCAACGCTACACGATTGGCTGAAAAAACTCCCGCCGTTTTTTCATCCAATCAGAAGTAAAACTAAAACTAATCGTAACTCGCTCGGTCACGTTTTCCCGCGCTTTTCCATCAGCTACATGTAATAACTTGGAGTTTTGATTGGCTCACTGTATTGTCTATATCCTTTGTGATTGGCCAGAGTGATTACTTTGGTTTTGGTATCATGACACACAATTGAAATCCGCCCTAACAGGTAGTATGTTTAGTGTAACCTTTGAGAAAATCATTTGACTTCTTAATGATAATCAAACAATTAATTAATACAGTCAGGAGCCATAATCGGGGACGTCCCCGATTATGGCTCCTGATACAGTGAAACCTGTGTTAAGTGGACCCCATATTAAGCGGACACCCTCTATTAATCGGACAGCAGTGCAAGTCCTTTTTTTCTTTTCCCACATTTACTGTAAAAAATACCTGTATTCAACGCCCCTCTATTAAGCGAACGCGGACACCTTAAACTTGACTTTTATGGTCATTTCTATTGTCAGAAACCTGTATCAAACGGAAACTGCAAAAAGAATGTATGATTTTTCTGTCCACGTTTTAGTAGATCGATCATTTAAGTTTGCCAACAAACTGAGCTGTCACAGAAATGCAATATTTTTTTATTCGGTTTTGTTTTTACAGAACTTTTGTTCTTGTTTGATTTTGTAAACCTTCACATGATTCGATCAATGTAGATACTGTTACTGTATACTTAAATCGCTTTACCTCAAATACTTGTCATTGTTTATAGAAATACGGTATTTCAGAGTTCTCGACCGTTCACGAGAATGCTATTTGACTCTTTCAAGGTCTTTTAATACTGAATAATATTAATATGACCCTTTTAAGACGAATTCCCAGGGAACCTGTTTTCAACGGACACCCTGTATTAAGCGGACACTTGCGCGGGTCCCGAGGGTGTTCGCCTAAAACAGGTTTGACTGTATTGTCTGGTTTATAACATAGTCTCATGCTAGCTCCTCACAATGCTTCCAGTGCTCGCGAACGCTCGGAAGGGTCTTGAAACTATAGTTATCGGCTAAATCTTTTTAATTATCTCTCCACACAGGAACAAACAAAGGCAGTGCCAGTTCTAAGCTCATCTCTGTATGGCCATCGACCTCCTTTAGAGTCTCCTTCTCGGCGCCACGTCCGTGTAGCGACAGTAAAGCGAGATTTCTACCGTCACAGTGGAACTAACATACCTCTGTTTTAGAGCATTGATTTCTATCGACAAGAACGTACATTAAAATTGCTTTCGGAAAAATCTCATTGAGCTTCTTGTATTTCGACAGTTAGATTAAGAAAACCCCTCTCTTACTTCAATAAGTTTTTTCCCTCCAAAGCGTTATGGACATTATCGGTCCTATCTGAAAGGAGGGGCTACTTGAATGTTCTACATTGTTTGCAACACGCACACAACATTATGCGGCTCAGGTCATGTGGGGTAAAAAGCTTTGATAACTGACGATTTAAGGCCAAGGGGGTACTTGTTACTATATTATGAGAAGAAAAGAACAACATTTTCGGAAAACATTGCAAGGCAACTGGTGATTTTTATTTTTCTTACCGCCGGCATATTTTCCCTTACCACACCCCGGAAAAATATTGAGCCTCGAGACAGGCTAGTGTATTAGTAGCATTTCTTGTTTCGAAGGATAGTTTAGTCCATCGATGTTCTGCGTCGATTTCAAGTCGAATGGATTTGTTAACCCTAAAGTAGAAAGTAGAGCTTAACTGGTCATTAACAGGTTGTGAAGGACGACGGAAGAATAACAAACAACACCAAAGCGGGTTTGATATATTTAATCGCCTCTTTATTTGAGGACTCGTACTTTCAATATGAACCAATAGTTTTTACCCGATAACAAGTCCTTCTTATCTCAGTACATCGTGCAAGCTCAATATGTTGAGTTCTTTTAATTGAAGAGCTGAGCTATTAATCTCCATCATTGTCAACATGCCATTCTTAAATTGTGTTGAAGCACACTGCATTGATGAAGTTCAAGGACGACTGAACGGAAAACAGGAAACTGAAAAGTAGCTCTTGTTTGCAACGCACAATATTACTAGGCAACAGCGCTCTACAGTGTAACATCGAATGTTTAAACACTTGAGTTTTGATCGGTTGCATAACAACCGTGTTAAAGTCGTTACTTCTGCTCATCAAAACTTCTTTAAAGTTAGCTGGATTGCAGAGGGCTTTGTGAGTACACAAAATAAAGTTCTGAAGGCGACCGTACGTGAGTGACAGCTATTACGATAATGAAAACAAACTCTTAATAAACTTTTTTTAAGGTTTCGGATGTTGCAAGTGAACCTTTGAACTGATTTATTTTAAGACAGACGATGTGATTTGGCGTAGTATACGGATTCCCTAAACATTTCTTACAACACTGAAGGGGAGACAGTGATCATGTATTTTCGTTTTTGGACGAAACCTTTTTTATAAGAGCGTTAAGGCCGGATTAATACGTATTATAACTCAAATTTAGAGAAAATACTAAGAGTACCTATCCCTCCTCCCCTCAAGCTGAGAGTCAAAAGGAAGTTTATTTTAACCAGTTTTGGAAAGTACAGATACAGTGGGGAGTCTGGTAAAATGTAAAACTTGCCAGTCTAAAAGTTCACCCGTGGTATGGACTTATTTGAACATAGCAAAAAGCTTATTTTTATTGCATGATTTAAAAGTGTATTAAGCTGGGATAGACATATGAAACATGGTAAAAACTCATGCAATTGATTTTACGCATGGTATGGGCGGCCTGGCATCAGTTGAAAAGCTTACAAACTAAAGCAAAAGAAAAGTTGCTTTTTAAAGTGCAAGGAAACCGTGTCATGATCGGGATCTTAAAAAAGGAAGGACTCTTCGATGTAAAGAAGGATGTGACAAGCAGAAGCAACATTTAGCACTCAAGTATTACCAAAAATATCAACACTTTAGAGGAGTGTTCGGATCGGGAAAGATGTTGCCATGGAGCTTTCTGATTCACGAGGCGCACCTATTTTTCTCTAAAGCCGATTTCGTTTATCAAACCCAATGTCTTCCACATATCCGTGATAGCGCTCTTTTTTCACAAACGACAGGGAAAGAGGGGATCTTGTTGGCGATTTTGCGTCATTCTCGTGACCATGGCCTGCTCCGTTTGGTCAGTACCAAGAACGCAGGCTTTACCAAAGTCCGATTTGAGAGTCCTGAATTAAGTGGACTCAGTTCAGAGGCTTCCGGTCGTTTTCGCTCAAAGCTGCTTGTTTAACAATGTAAAATAAGCGCATGCTCAAAAAATCGGACTTGGTCAGGGCCTGTGTTCCTTGGTGCTGACCAGAAAAGAAAAGCGAGCTTTGTGGATGGAATTGGATGTGGTTTCTACAGCCATTTGCGCCTGCGCCTGCGAACTCAGTTGTGAGATCAAAGAATTTGTTTGCCGCAAAATCAAGCTCAGTTTACTTTATTGGACGTCCGGGCGAAATTAAAACGTCTATCTACCGTACTAATGGGCACTATATTAAGTGTTAGTTGTCAATTGTTTGGTTAAAAAAGAAACTTGACATTAGTGACTTATCTCATCTCAAAAACGATGTCTTTCTTTCCTGTTCAAAGACTTTCAAAAAACCAAAAAATTCTGATCATACCAGAGAAAAGATGTCAGTCACAGAGATCACAGAACCAAGCTCCCTTATTCTTTCAGTTATATTTTGTACAGTGTTTCCGTAATAAGCGTTTCGTGTTTTACAAGAAAGTCAATAACACTTGATTAAACGAAACTCCGCCTTCGGCATCGCCATATTTGAAAAAACAATATCAGTCCATTAAAAAAGCATTTTATTTCCGGTACTGAAAACTTGAGGAAACGCAAATGAGAGAAAACAATTGCTTAAAGTGTAACATGATTAAAACTGAACACATCTTGTTCAATTTTAAGTGCTGGTTTGGTAATTAAGTTTATTTTCTCGAAATACACCGCCGAGTCTTTTCTACTCTCTTCAGACTGTTCAGTATTGAGTATTGGTCGCATTGATTGTCACGCAACGACCTGACTCGGTCCACAACTGTTCATTGAGACAAACAAAGATAGAATGAGTGTTGTATGACGACCAAAAGAGATTACCTAGAATAAAATTAAAACATGGTTGTGAAGAAAAGCTTCGTAACGTTTCCGCCTATATTACGGGCGATAAATTCACTGGCACTGCCATTTGTTTATATTTGCTTGTTTGTTGTATCTGGGGACTATTTTTAGTGTGTTGTTAAAATATCCAACGTCCCAAATCAGGCTCGCCACTTACACAATAAACACGACAATCAATATTAAAAACACTGCAACAAAAACATTTGATTTTTCCCATGCCATTTTTAGAAGCTAGCGGAAAAGCTTGTGGCAAAATAGGACGATTAGTGAAGCAGCCACAAACATTGGAATTAAGGCAAATGTCAACTTTCTGTACTTGATTTGGTTGGATTTGCGGTCAAGATCACGGACATTTGAATATAATTTCACCGTGCCCTGTGAATGAGTTTGTTTGAGAAGCCATATTAAGCAGTCCAGACTATAAGAATGTCATATCACGATATTAAACACCGTGAATTCCTTGAAGAAAAATTTTCACGGCCAAGCTTTGTGTTTCCAATCTCTCATTTTTCAGTTTTTGCAAACGCATTATCTAGTTTACATACTCACACGGAAACTGCCCTCGTCATTCAAAGCTGATTGTTATAAAAAAAATCGTGATTGGAACGCCCTCCCATGCCGGCCAGGAGGCTTACAGGAACTATAATCCATAAAATCCGTTCCGCCGGATCCGGTTGTAAGATGCGATGGAACTCCTGACCCCGCCCCAACACGTACACGAACCTTTAGCTTCGTGGAACACATAAAGTTACAGTGTTGGAAACAAAGGCGAATTCAGGATGATAGCTCTATTTCAGAGTTATATGTAGTTGTGTACCTTTGAATGTTTGTCTGTCTATATTTTTGTCGTTAAATTAAATGGACTAAAAAGCGCTTTCTTATCTAAAAAGCCTAGGCCATGACACGCACTTCACCTTTATATAACACAGAATGGGAATTTGGGAGAATTCCAGCGAAATTTAGAAAAACACTGAAGCCGCAGCTGGCGAGCGTTGTCTAAAATCCTGAAGTGTTTGGGCAAATTCAATTCTCCGACGGTTTAATGACAGTATGATACAGTAGCTTACAACGATTAAGGCTTCTTTAAATGCTTTGTGATACAAATTAAACATGCGCGAAACAATAAAACGCACATTTGTTTGTTTTAAACTCTTGTAAAACATAGCTTTTTGGTCAATCAAAATTCAAGTACAATACAAACTATGTCATAAAAAAATAATCGTATTTTTTTCTTACTAATTAGCACGGGAAGTGTAGTTTGACCGAGGAGAAGGCAAACATTGGAGCACTTATAGAAACACGCTAGAGCCTGCAGGCCTTAACGAATGCGATGAAATGTAATTTTATTAGCTTCTATCCTTATCCGTATTATCAGCTTGTAATATTAGTCGATTCTCAAGTTATCCTGTTAGTAGCTCTGACACATCACGTAACATTTCGTGTAATTTCATAGTATAAATACCATGTAAACTCGCGGTTTCCTTCAGTAAATTAGCCAGCCGTAATGTTGCGATGCAGTTACGCCCTTCTTACGCGTTGTTTGACCAGTCCTTGTGTTAATTGTACTACTGCAATGTAGAGAGTTTGATCGTACAGTTATTGTAGCGGCTTCAAAACCTTTGGGAGTTGTATTACAACACAGCTAACGAAACCGCGCGATCAATACGTACGCATGCCCCATAACCCCGGTGGGGGACTCCCGTGGGTCGGGGATGCCCGTTGTCCTACACGGATTTTGGTCCCACTTAAGGTGTGCAGGAAGAAACGCCACAATTTTTGTCTGTCAAGGCATCTTTTGGAGTTACATTCGAATAAGTAACAAGAAAAAGGCTATTTGTTTAATTGAAAGCGGTATCTTTTAGGGGTCAAGTAAAACTCAAACCACGCCCAGAATGGGAGTCCCCCCAGGAATCATAAAACGCTCATAGCGCGAGCAGAGCAAACTTCGCTTCCTTATTTCCATTGGCAATGATATAGAATGATTGACTCACGCTTCTAGCACTGCATCATCGAGTTATGATATTCTCGCAAAGTTTGGAGAGCTCAACAAGCTAAAATTGCTCTCGGCTGCGTCCCCTCACGCTTCTTTCGTGCTCTCCAAACTTCTCGCGTTTATCATAACTTGATTATGCATGCTAACTTAGCATGAATCAATAGTTAATTTTATCACATATTTGCATAAACAATTTTATCAACACTTTCAAAGACTGTTACGATCACGCAAAAGGTGTATATGCGCGGCCTATTCCTAGGTTATTAACAAGCAAAATTTTACCTTATCATTCTATGTACATTATCAGAAGCGCAAATATTTAACCAGTTTTTCAAGGTGAAACGTTCTAATTTTGTATCTCTGAATTTCACAAAACCAATATATGTTTGCTATTTTTAATTTCCAGATATGATAACAATTTAAAGGCGATATTTTGATAGTGTAATGATACTTTGTATACATTAACGGTTACCATAAACATCCGTATGGCAACCGCATATCGAAAACAGAGATGTTTTTTATTCATCTTAGGTTGTTTTTAAGTCTTCTACAATCTTATTCTATGTGATTTTCGTTTAAGCAAACAGATTATGGAGTGATAATGAGACAATTCAGAGACGGAATTAAGGGGGAGCGCCATAGACACAAATATGAGTCATACCCAGGTTTTCTTTACAAGGCGTCTTTGATTTTTAATGCACGTCACCTTGACTCTTTATTCAGATACTGTTATAAGAAATCATATTTTTTCATCACTGTTGGAGTTTCAAGGTTAAAACCTCTCCGTCAATAACAAGACTTATTTTTAAAATATCTGCTGGTTGAATGGAGCAGGGCGCTACCACTTGCAAATAAGGGACTGTTGTGAGCCAGACTGAGCCAGTAGTAGACTGAATTTAAACAGTATCGACCAAAGGGTGTACCATACCAACCAGACCCTGTGCTTGATATTAACACACATAATATTGCAAACGTCAAGATATACAGTTGCCAATCTAAAGCAACGGATATTTTCGACTAACTAATGCAAAGGATATTTTCGAAAACCCGAACTCTAGCGGCACGCTGTACACAGGCACCAAGGTTCTACGTACAATCTTTTTAAAATAAGAATATTGGTTTTCCTGCCAAGGCTGAATATTTCAATTTTTCTGCCAATTTTAGGCTGAAAATATTCTTGTAAATATTCTTAGATTAGTTAAACGAATATGAACTATGCTGACACAACGTCACATTATGTCTTATCAAGACTTGACGTTGAAGTAATTTTGGAGTCAGACTGCAGGCAATAAAGGCTTATATGACACATAAAGTGTTATTTTAGCAGCGAACATACGCCTAGCTAGTGCTGAATTTGCTGTTATTAGCCTAGTTTTGCCGTTTAGAGAAGGGAAGAGTATTTTTACGGTTTAATTAAAAACATATAATTGTATTGCGTTTACAAATTTTCAACACACAAAATTATATTCTATTCAAAATCTCAGCCTTGGACGTAGTCTTAAAATATTTTTAAAATTTCGCATACTTCAGCTTCGATATTCTTATAAAATATATTCCTATGATGGAAAAAGACTGTATTAACCTGTGTCCTCGGAATACAATATCTAAATAATGTTGCCTTTATTTCTGATATAGTAACTGAAATTCTGATGTTTTCATGCTTCGACCGCATACATAGAAAGACAGCCCGGTTTGCAGGCGCCAATAAATTAATTTATTTCATTTTATGAACATTAATGATAACCTGATTACAATTCGTGTTCGACACTATCGATGAAAGATCAAGTTTCCTTATCACGGATGAAATAACTGTCTTCAGAGTAATCAATTTAGCGAGTCACAAAGTACGGATGAAACCATTAATGAATTAACCCCCAAGGGTGCTGAAAGGAAGAAACAATTTCTTGTTTTTCCCCTGTCTAAATTTCTCCGTGCACGTTTTCTTGCCGCAGGTGGGAAATTTCTTCACGGGTAAGGAATTTCTTAACTAGTGGTTTTCTTTTCAGTGGGCCCACCCTGAATGCACACTAGTCCGGTCACTTGGCAACGAGCCGAAGTTCTTCAAAACATTTTAAGACACAAGTGTTTAGATTTATATGCTCACGGGAAACACTGACAAACAGTAATATTAACAATGTGACCGCAGTTGATGTTATTACAAAAAAGTAGCGTTAGAAATTCCTCTCACCCCTTACTGGTGTGATTTTTTATCTTGTAACTTCAATTAGCACCCTCTGCCCTAAACGGAACAGCCAAAACCACGTGGCCACGTCAAAAGTCACGCTTAAACTTGCGTGTACGCGCGTGATAGATGACACTGATATAGCACGCCTGGTAATGAATGCTTAATTAATTAAGCCGTAACCGAATATGTGAAAACAATCGCTGCCTTCTAAACATGCTAATAAGTGATAATGCATAATGAGGTTAAAGATCCAATTTTTGAGCATCGATGGCTAGTCCCGGGTGGCTAGTCGTCTGGAACAACATTCCTTGTTTAACACACAATATAAAAAGATTAAGTGGCGACAGCAGTGCGGACACTGGAGCTGTAGAGGTGATGTCTTCGCAATCACCGCACCTGAGCCGAGCACAGAAGCGCTTTCTGAAAAAGATCGCAAGCTTCTTTTACGTAACAGTCACAGTTGTCATCGTCACTGTATTTCTTCGAGACTGGTCTCAGGTCTGGACGATTGATTCTTCTCCTCGCACGAGACAATTACGATCGGTGAAGATCTACACAGAACTTAAATTGATCACAAGACAACCAGGGGAAGAGAAAGAGGTCGCACGTACGAAAACAACAGAAACGCCGGTAAGCATAACAGCCGATCATTCATTCTCTATCAGTACTGTCGATGCACCAGCAACCGGGGATGAATTACTTGCAGAACACAAGACTACTCTAACAACTAAGGCGACCTGTAATCAACATTATTTTCTCCTCATTCTCGTGTCCTCTGCTCCGGCTTATTTCGAAAGAAGGCGAGCAATCCGTCAAACATGGGCTGCTGACAGCGTCATCAAATCACGCTGGAAGACTGTTTTCCTTCTCGGCCAATCCCGAGACAAAAATAATTCGGAGCTGCTTTTGCGCGAGGAGGCGTTTTACGGGGACATGATTCGAGCTGATTATTATGAACACTACTGGAACCAAACTCTTAAGATTGAGATGGGTTTCGAGTGGGCAGCCAGATACTGTAGTTTTACATTTCTGCTCAAAGCGGACGACGACGTTTTTATCAACCCGCCGGCTGTCATCGCTGTCCTGAACAGGACCACTACACCCAAACAGAAACTTTACATGGGATACGTGTACAGAAATCCTGTGGTTCAAAGAAAGGGAAAATGGTTATTGCGCCAAGAGGAATACAATGGGACGCATTATCCCGACTTTTGCGCGGGTCCAGGATATATTCTATCCCTAGATGTCGTACATTCATTTGTTAGCATTTTTGGCAGCATACCGAAGTTTAAGTTCGACGATGTTTATGTTGGAATGCTCGCCGCAAAAATCGGCCTTCACGCCATTCATGACAGAGGCTTCCAAACGCCGCCATACTTATCCACCACATGTGTTTTGTATGACAACACTTTAGTAAGGCACGGAGCTGTAGGCCAATGCCTACTTGACCTTTTCAGAAAGGCGATGCCGTCTTTTAGCTAGCATACGCGTAATATAATTCATTAGATAATCTAAAATGAGGCCGGCGAACTAAAACGAAAATATCCTCAGTTGCGATCGACCATTTGGAAGATGCCTGATTATCGCAAGTTGCTAGATTCCGTCAATTGGGTATATGCGAGCTAAGGAAGATATACAGAGCCAGTATCTAGGAATGGAATGAATGTTATCAATCAATCTCAGCGTATTTTTTGCCGGTATTTACTCACGCGGACCGGTGATCACACGAAGGCCTGCCGTTATCCGAGTGCTAGCTTGATTACCGGTAGGCAGTGGGCTCCACAAACAATTACTCGACCTTCACTGTGAAAACTATTACGTTAACTAGCTTCTAAACTGATGAGGATAGAAAAGCCTCTAAAACAGTTCCACATGTGAGATCGTGCTCGATCAATTCCGATAAAACGAGCATAGAAGGAGCTATCGATCGTTATGGGCGAGAAAACTGACAGTTCAGTAACTGCAGCTTGGGGAATTTATCGGTTCCTGGTCGGTTTCGTAAGGTATGTTCGTTGTTTCGTGCTTTCATGGATGGAGGAACCTTCGCACGGCATGCAACAGAACAGAACAGATAAGAAATGAGGTGTCAATAGACCCGTCGTGACATAAGAGCTTTATTTGATCTTATTTCCCGGTTACTCTCATTAATAATCAGCAAAGTATATTCCGTGTAATGATCCCCCACCCCCGGCCCGTAATACCACCCGTATAAAATTATTGCGTTTTTTTTGCAGATTACTCAGTATGTGCACACACACTAAATAATAGAAAGACTAGCATCTCTTGTACCTTTGAACAGTGACCTTTGGAAATTTACGTGTTTTGTTGATAAGTAGAAATCCTTTAATCTCTCCGGCACGATTCAGGAGGATTGTGTTTCCTCCTCTGTCTGAGATCGAGAGAAGATATTCCAAAGTAGACCTTGTACCAAAGAAATATGATAACTATCTAATATTGTGATATTTAGGTTGCCTATTCCGTCAATAAAAACAAATTTATGAAAACCCCTTGTTTTGAAAAGTGGAAATCACGCGATTAAACGATTAAAGACCACAATTGCGATAGTGAGAATCTATGACAGCAAGTCTTATTATTTTGAGAGATAAACAGGACCACGACCCAGAATCCTGAACAGAGGTGAATAGCGCCCCGCGGAATACTTGAGATGTTTATCATAATAAGGCAGTAACAAAGATCGTAAAGTAAATATCGAGACACTGGGGGTTGAAAAGACGGTCCGGGGGCTAAAGTGTGACAGAAGTTGGGGGTCTGCTCTTTCTGGCCTCTCATTGACCTCATTGAAAGACAATCTTCCAAACTAGCGGCGATAGACAGTTCTACTGACCGCAGTCGATGAAAATTGACCTCTCCAACTGCCTAAACATTTCAACACAGAATTTTAAAAACCTTTTTTTAGCTCTCGAGATATATCGATTGTTTGGCAATTATAAGCGAGTATATCAGTAATATCGTTTCCCCTCAATAGTGTGCCATGACCGTAACAGATCAGTTTGACCGGTCAGAGTTTCACGAGTTCGTGTAATATATGTCGAGTAACTCTTCTCTCCCCAGTATCTTACAGAACGAGCTCGCACCTGGAGTGAGCAGCCAGTTTACCCATACATCACTTCGCACATTACACAAGCTTGTAGTTGAGATTTGAGCTGTCAACAGCTCTTCACCACTAAAAGCTGCCGGTTTGATTTCAGACAGGACGATTTCAACTGAGAACACTTTTAAAAATTACAATAACAAAATAAAACACTGGCAGATCTCATTTGGATAATTTTCGCCACCACCTTACAGGTGTGGGTTTTGAGATCGTGTTGTGTGTGGCTTCTGTGTACATCAAATTCAGAACTTCTCCCTTTATGACCAGAGGTTTGGGTTGACCACCATCCCGGGGCCACCTCATATAACTGTAATAGATATAAAGAGAAATTCTAGAAGCCATCTTTCACCACTGCAAACTGCAGCCCTGAGGGAAAATTCCGGCACCAAAGAAGCTAACATGTCAGGATGACTTCTCAGTGTACTGCCTGGAACTGAGTAGGGTATTGTCTGGGTCTTTGTTTGGAGAACAAATTGCTCAGTGAACGTGCCAAGCACGTGCTTGTGTCGTGTTAAGGCCTGGTATGGAGTTTAAGGGCTTTAGGACTGATGGTCTAGACATGATTTCAACAGTCCATTGATCATAATGCGTGCCATCCACGTGATTTAGGAAGCCTGTTTGCCTCGGACTTGCACGTGTAGATTCTGTTTATTGCCTTTTTTTGTGCGCACACCGGGGCTGGGTTTTCTGGAGTGTAGTGTATTCCTTGCCTTGCAGACCCGAGTGCAAACGGAAATATTTGACTGTCTCACATAGTTCCAATCATAACGTCTACAGAGTCAGTGTTATAAGTCTGAGTCAATGCTAAACCTTTTGCGGTTTCATTCTAATATTTCTGTCTTTTCCGGTTGCGATATAGGTTAAATAGCTCCCCAAGATCTAGAAATGAAACTACCGCAACATTCTTACTTCCAAAGAGATTTACCGTCTTTATTAATTAAGCAGCGCAAGTTTTAAGTGATACTATACACAATTAACTTATCAATTTATTTCCATTTCATTAAAAAACAAAACTGTAAGGTTTTTAAAACCCTCGGAAAAACAATCGAATAACTACGTTATCTAAGTTGGTATCTACCTTTACAAATTTAATCCAAGAGTGCGACCGCTTTGGATTAGCTTGGATTCACTGTCAAAAAAAAAATTGTTTCCACTGGTCCCTCCGTTTGGTAAGCTCTGATTGATTAATAAAAGTCTGGCTAATCAGACCAATTACATTTTGCAACCAATCAGAATCTATGATTGGTTCAATGCGTTGGTGAGTGTTGTGACTGGCCGAGAAATATCTTTTTACAACTCCTGTTCTGATTGGATACCAAGTACTACCCGCGTCACGGTCACTAAGCTATGTAAAGACAGTTACGATGTAAGCCAACTTTTCTCCTATATACAATAAAAAAAATTAAAACGACAGGGTTGCATCCATGTTCGTGATGCCCTCTACCCTTGTGCTGTCCTTCGAACTTAATAAAACTTACCCTACTCTTGTCGGAAAACACATCATAAAACAAATTACAATACTGTACTGTTTTAGGTCTCGCTAGAAAAGTTAAAAAATTTCAGAGGTAAAAAAACACAAAACGTCAACATATCACGAGATTCAACCGGCCAAATGACTGTATATTAAATTTTAACTGTTTTCTTGCAAAGATAAAATTGATCAAGAAAACTTCTCCTTTCTCAAAAACAGAAATTCTGTTCTAAAATGTTCTTAACGATTAATAAATAAATAATTAATAACTTAATATTATAATTGACCTTGAGAGCTAATAACAACAGGTGAGGAAAGCAAAGTTGTCGTCGTCCGATGAAAAGAAAAAGCAAGAGAATTTCTCCGCGCGGTTTGCGTTAGTCGTTCAACAATCGATGAGTGAGAAAGGATATACTCACAATCTGAGCGCTAATTGCGCCCTTTCGTCCGAGTTACGAGAAAATCAACATCCAGCCTCGAGTTGTCACGTAAGCGAGACGATATGATAATCCGTTATGTTGCTACGCAACTCCTATGCTGAGAATTGCGGGCTCAATTGCTTGTCGGAGTTGTAGCGCTGACTGGACATTCCAACCAATGAACGGCTACCATGGAAAGGAAGTCTGTCGTCTGAGTTTTGATTCCCTCTGTTCAGTTGCTCACCAAAGGTTATTCTTCATAAATCAGTGTTTGGACTATTGACTGCTAATTTGAAGCAGGAGTGCATCTAGTTGCATTTTTTCTTCATTCAGTTGTCCTCTCGACGTTTACAGATGCGAATCACTGAAAAGTAATAAGTTCTACTTTTTATGCGATCTTTTCTGTTTGCGTTCACATTTCGGACACACACCAGATTTGAAGCAAATTCTGTTGAAGGAAAAAAAATATCTGAGGTTCGTACTTAGAATAAAGGCGTTAACTGGAGCCTTGGTGACTGGAGTCCGGCAATATGAAGACACAGAGGCCAAACCTATGGAGCCATCAACACGATAGTTGCAGTATAATCTCTAGAATACGGTTTACCTCCGTTAGCTTGATTTTACAGGAGTTAAGGTTACTTCCCACCTTCGCAGGTGCCCTTCGGGAAAAAAATCGTACGCGCGCCAGTTTCAATAAAACCCCAACAAACTATATATCATAAGAAAGCTTAATAAATGTACTTTACGAAAAAAATACAATTTCAGCAATGTTTTCTTTTAGGAAGTGTCAGGAGGCGGTAAGGCGTGAAACGACCGAGGCTTCTTCTATTGAATTTATCGGGTATCGGATTCCGCAGTACGAGCAAAATGGCTGCACAGTCTTATTCACAAGGCATCAATCAACGAAAGTGTGTCGGGCTTTTTCGATATTCTGATTGGTTGTCTAGATATCCACTTCTAAAGTTGGAGTAGCTAAAAATATGCGAGACGTGTTGCGTAAATGGACGCCACGAGAAAAATGTGTTAAATATCAAAATTTCCCGACACACTTTGGTTTGTCATTATCTCTGGAATGTTCTGGCAAAATTTCACGAAAATCCGTCAAATCTGCATACCCTATAAATTCGCTCAAAGTTGATGTATTCCTCCAAAAATCAAATGCGAGATTTTAGCTTGTAAAGGTTCGTAAACAACTCGCGCCACGCCCGGAGATTATCACGCCTAATAAAACCGCAAGTCAATGGAACAACAGCACCTCCTAGTGCCTATGACAATAGATCAAGATTTCCCGGGAAAAGCATCGCATTGCAACATGTTTTTTTTATCTCGCTCAGTGGAGTTCAATTCAGGACGGCGACGTAATATAATGGGCAAAGACGCCAAAGGCAAAGGCAAAGGCAAAGGCAAAACCCGCGCCAAAAAGGTTAAAGGGGGAAAATGTGCCGCTGAAAAACAAGACGTTAAGGAATCGACGGACAGCTTAAGAAATACCCTTATTGCTGAAATGAGTTCCCCTGGGTAGGTTTCATTTTCTTCATCAATTCCGCCAGATTCCGACGAAGAATGTTGTTCGCAGCCTGCACTGACCTTAACTTTGATTTTTAAGCTACTTGCTCCAAGGATATTCGAACACTCCGGATCTTCAGCAGACGCCAAGATTGTCGAAGGCGTTTGGCCAAACCAAGGGCCTTTGTCACTTTCAGCAAGGTTTTTTTTTTTCTTTCTTTGACAATATGGAGCTTTTTCTTTCTTCTTTGGGCCGGTTTTTTTCATTTTATTTACCCAAGGCCTTTTTTCTGCTTTTGATTTTTCCATAGGAGTTAGCGTAAAGAGCTTCCACGTGGGAATTTTTGTCAAGTGCGTGATGTAAATAAAAATATGCAAATGACATGAAATACGAGCGATGAGCGTTTGCCGCGAAAATTTCCCCAGGGTTCTCGCCCGTTGACAAGATTGTGACACCTTCCTAGTTTATTAACTTTATTTGAAAATACGTTTTTTCTAAATAACTCGGCCGCTTTTCGTGATTTTTAATGTTTTTCTTTTGGAAACAATAGATAAAATGACGAACTTAAATTTTGTCAAATAAAAGAAAAAACGATTTTTTTGGCCTCTCAAGGTGGGAAGTAACCTTAAGTCACGGATACAATATTTCAAATATTTCGCCCACATTTTTAGCTCATATTTTATAATCTGTTGCAATCGTCCTCATTTTTCTCCCTTTGTAGCGCATTATTTTCTACTTTAACGTAAGATTACGCTGGTCTTCCCACAATACCTTATGTGTCCTGGTCTAATCGCTCGTCAAGAGACACTTGGTGCCCTTATACCCTGAGAACACCATAGTTTTTCCCCTCTTCTTCGTTAGCTTTAGCTTTTGTGTCTAGTCCATTACAACCTTTGAACTCCAGATACCCACAATGCAGATGTTTCACTGTGACCTTGTCATACAGTTCTCCTTATTAGGACAAAAGTCGTCACCAAAGGTGGTTGTGTGACGAGTGGCGAGGAGGAGGGGGAGGGGGAGGGGGGTGGGGGGGGGGGTAAGGGAAGACTCCTGTAACTTTCATTGATCGTCATTACGAAATCATGTTAATGTTTTCTTACTTGTGAAACACAGTCCGGCACTCTTTGCACTGCGTTGAATGCGGATCGAAGGCGAAAATGATTTCATCTTTTCCACAGAGCTCGCAAACAAAACCTTTAGCTTGACAGAGCTGAAATAAGAAGAACTAAGAGTTTGCAACTTTCAGTGGAAAGTATTTGGTTAAGTTGTTAAAGGTCAAATGAACCAAATATTCTGAAGTTTGAAAAGAATTGGACGAAGCATTGCGGAGATATCGAAATATTAAAATCACTGTTTTTTATCCTTCATAATCGTAGAGCGGTCTGGAAAATTGTCGGATAATTGTCAGAAATAAAACTTGTGACGTCACTGTTGGTGAGCTGAAGAAATGCGGGAAATTTGAAACTGTCGTGGTTTCACGTTCATAGTGAACTTCAGAGTAAAATCACTCAAAATCAAAAGTTAGCACTTTCAAGTTCCCCCAGGACCCAAAACTTAAAAGAGAATGGATTATAAAAATGAAAAGAGAATGCTTCATGCCCTCGAAGCATTCGCGCGTTTGTGTAAAACACTTAACCGAAGACAGCTTTCGAATGAAATCTTGTAGTAAGGAGTTTGCTGGGACCCTCTTTCAAGCTCCGTCAACTTGTAGTCAAGAAAGACGCGGTACCGACGATTTTTAACTTCACTAAGGAACGTTGTAAGCCGGCAATCGGACAAAAAAACAACGAAAAACAGAATAATGCCCGCCGAACAGCGGGCGAACTCCTCGGCCATTCCCCAAGTAAAATGAGGTTAGTATTTAGATCCAAAACCTTCTCCACGGACGACTCACTGACGCAGAAACGCAGCAATGTTTAAGACAACAATGACGTCACAAAGCCAGAGTCTCAGTTCCATTCCTTCCATTGAAGTGCGCGGTCATTTTGGAAACGTTTTCGAGAAGCCATCGGTTGTCTTCGTACTTTCAACTTTTTTTACTCCTTTTCACGGCTCAGAAAGAAAAATTTCCGCATAAGTTTCCTTTTATATGTTTTTTTTTTTAACATTTCGTCGCTATAAAATGGCTGAAGAAAAGAAGTCTAAATTTTGGTTCATTTGACCTTTAAACTAGCGGGGCAGTCGCTAGTTGAACTCCTTGGGCAAGGTAATAAGTTCTACAGACTATTTGTAATATAAAAAAAAAACTTTAAACCAAAGAAACATGGGTATGGATGCGATTAAAATTCGGCCAGTGTGCACCAGCGATTTGTCATAAAATCGACACGTACGCTACAGCCTTATGACGCCAAAATCAATAACGATGAGATGTTGACATATTTCTGTAGTCGTCCACCTTCATTTAATTGCACCTGCTCATTCTGAAACTTCGCGTAACTCCTTTTTCCGTGCGTATTCCACACGCAATAATATCCCCGCGCCAAACAGGTAAAATTATCCAGCCCATTTCGTGCCCTATATTCTTGCTGCTAAATCGTACTGTTTTGTTATTTACAGCCTGATAAATCTCAAACAGCCAAACAGATTTCATACCTGACAGTCCGATTTGATATGTGTGAGGAAAAGAGAGTGAACCTTTGTAAGAAAGGGTAAAAGCAAGCCAGAATTCACATCAATCAGATCTTCAAGTGAGTAAATGTTGGCACTATCCACGAAGTGCTGTCTGTTTTTTAGCTACAAAACAAAACAATGTCACAGGTGAGACGCTAAGGAAAGATTGTTTTTCTCCTCCTGTTATAAGCGAACAGCTAATATAAAGAACTTACGAGGATTGTTGGTTTGGAACCCGGATCCATTACATTAGAAGGCGAGAGTCGTAGCAGTGTACCACTACGAGGAGGAAGGGAAAGGGCCTGGTAACGAGATGAGAGTTTTCGTACAGCAAGCGTTATTACACGCTTCATGTCATACATAAACACAAACGCACAGAAAAGGTTTGCTCTGATTGGTTGGGGTACAATGCACTCGTTTCTAGCCAATCAATGGACTCTGTTAAGTTAAAATTAAAAGTCATTGAAGAACTCTACTCAGAAAAAAAAAAAAAAGAGAATCAAATAACAGCACATTTACATTTCAGTTACCTCAAGCTTGTTTCGATCAGAAGCAGTAGTTACATATATACTAGTTAAACACATACCTGGAGCAGTAGCTTGCTCTCCAAGGCCTCACGGCAAGTAACAAAGTACTTCTTCATAATGAGAATCTCTTCTCTTAGACGCTGAAGACAATAACAAACACAATCATACAGAGATTCAACCTGGGCCTGAATGGACGCAGAGGGCACACTATCCACAACACAAAACTCATTGGAAAGGAATGATATGGGGAAAATCTGTGAAATAACACCGAGCGCAGGGAGACGCCCTATAAATAAAGATAATCAATAGCACACTATAAATTGTAACCAGAACAAAACTGCGGGAGGAAGAAAATTCAGTGACCGACTGAGTGAGGACAAACGACAAACAATGAGAGGTTTACTGAAGAGACACTTGATCGTTCGAATTACATTTTTGCATAATACCTGTATACTGGCTGGTGAGCTGTTTCAGCCCTTGACCCTAAGTCTAGGCTGTGACGGCTCACTCTTATAGCTAAGCGTTTTGACAACTTTGTATCTCAAGTTATTTTATTTAAGGCTCATTATTAATCGTAAATCTCACCTTGACTTCTCTCAATTCCACAACAAACTTGAACAGAGCCGGGTTTAGTTTCTCGATCTTTAACAGTGGCCTGCTGGCCATGAGAGCTAAGAACTGTTTCGATTGTCTTGAAACCTGAATCATGAGAGAGAAGGAGACAGAAAACTGTTATAACTGAGTGAACAGGAAACAACTCACACAAAGTGTTTACCTCCTGTGATTAAACACGAAGCGAGCCTACAAGAGGAACTGCTCCGGACATGCTGCAGATGACAGCAGCAGCGATAGCAGAACACAAGCAAACCAAGCCGTTGTGTTTCCTTTATTTAAAAAGCCCTCCTTCTTTCCCCAGTTCACCTCTATAGATTCGCCTTCGGTTCGATTTAAGCTCGCAAAAGTGGCGGAATAACTTATGTGTTGCGTGGTCTAAGCTCTCTGGCACCTGTATTAGCTCAGGCTCAATTCGTGGGTTCTCTTCGTGTTACGCCTGTTACTCACAAGGTTACTAAACAAATCCTCCTTACAGATCACTTAACATTTCGTCTGATTGTCCTAGTTGGGAGAACTAAATTGTTTTTAAGAATAACGAATATCTTGTAACCTTAATACCTCAGTGTGTATAGATATACCTGGCGACGAGATATCTGATGTTGAACACCTCGGGGCTTAGAGCTGACACACAAATTCAAGATTAGAGTTCAATCATGGGCATGGCAAGGCTTGTGTCCTGTAAAATTAATTCTGGGTCTGTTTGACTTTCTGAAGGAAATGCGACGCTTCGACGAGCAACTAAAATCCGTTAGCTTTGTTTCAAATTGGAGTATCAGTTTTGAGGTGATAAGCGAGTGAACTGCTCGATATACAAGCTGCTTCCATGCATGTGTAGGCCATTTAATAAATGATACATACAGCAAGGGATATGATGCACAATTTCACGGCGAAATACTGAAGCCGTTGGAAGTGAATACCTTATACGTGGTGAAGTCCCAATTGTGTACAACACGTGCGGGGATTACAACATGATCATTCCAGTGACACTCTTCACAGAAATACTGCCCTGTGTAATCACAAAGCCTTCCTTCTGAACGCTCACCCCCTGAAAATTTTAACATGAGATGTTTTTAAGAGGTGTAAGCCAAAAAAAAAAAAATTGCGGCTAGGATGCAGGCACTTCTTAAAAACTACAACCAATTTTTTTCCACAAAGTGATTAGATCCCAAAAGAAACTGTTGAGGTGTGGCAGCGAGAAAGGAAAACACAAGTAGATTATCAACTTGGAGTGTTGTAAATTAACTAATGCTCGGAACAACAGCTTTTTCCAGATTCGTGTCGCCGATTAAGTTACCTTTACTACCTTCACTTTGGCAATCTACTTCAAAGTTCTTATTTTTAATCAGTCTCAATCGTGCCCCAGT
Source organism: Orbicella franksi (assembly GCF_964199315.1). NCBI lineage: Eukaryota > Metazoa > Cnidaria > Anthozoa > Scleractinia > Merulinidae > Orbicella > Orbicella franksi. The sequence goes on from NC_138157.1 coordinate 1,553,389, forward strand.
CGTAGACAGCTTTTGCTTGATTATTACTTTTGAACTTTCTTGAGTTATTTTTGAACCAGATAGTCTAGCCGTCACCAATTGAGTTATTTCATTGCAGACAATCTGGTATTAGTTACAATCAAATAAACCTCGATGATCAAAAAACATCTGGACACTGGGGCGTCATTCAGCACTTCTTAGATATAAATCTTATGACTTCTCTTCCCGTTAAAACTCACTTGTCAATCCTATCTGTTTCCTGCATTCGGCACACTTATACTGCTGTGATGACAGCCCTGTCTCTGGACTAATCTTTAAATTGTACGTACTGACGGACACCTGTCAAGAAACAAAGACGAGTCAATGACTACAAAAAATATTTCTTGGAAAACATTTCTTGACCGTTTAATATCTGCTGTACAAACATGCAAAACCTCTGGGAAATTTGACTCGCCGAGGTCAGGAGTGTGTTGGAATAACGAGAAGAACAAGACATCAAGTCTTTTATCCACGAAGACGTCAGTGATGTCTCGTTCTTGTCGTTAAACATGCGAAAATGACTTGCTTTTTTCTTTGTTTGTTTTTCCAAAAGGGCGAAATGACTACAATTACCATAACTAGCAGCAGTAGTACGAGTGGCGGAGAAGCTTTTTGTAAAAGAGCGATAAAGATTATGTACTTATTGACTAAGTGGGAGGGCCGGACGGGAAAATACTTGGTTCGAGGTCCGTGCGTCCTGACCGAGAGCCAAATATTTTCCCGTCCGGCCCGACCTGACTCAGTCAATAAACATTTTAGCCTATGACCACTTAGTGTTGAAAATTTTAAAAATTCTGTTTGAACCTAAATAGGACGCGATTACATAACATCAGTCGACCGCGCGCGGAACAACTACAGAAAAGATTCTAGAATAAAACTTGTCATTTATTTCTTCGCTTCGAACAGGAAATTCAAGTTTGTCCTCAGTTTTAAGGAGCCGACGACGACGACGCCGCCGAGGACGACGCATAGTTAAAAAATGAATTTATATTTCACCAGCGAAATTCGCAATTGTCTAGATCTGTTCGGTCCGCCAATGGCTCTAAAAACGTGCTCTGGCTAAATATGCGATGACAGCGTTCAATTCCAACCGGAAATGCGAAAATTAGCCGTCGTCGTCCACGTTTCGTAGACGACGCAGAACTTGGTCAGTTCACGTTGTTTGCACAGTACGACAAAGAAACGTGCAAAGATTTATAACGCACGTGCACAGCTACATTAAACCTTTTGTTTGGTGACGTTCTCGTTGCCGTCGTCGTCGTGGTTTGCTTAAGCTCCCTTTTGTCTCTTCAAACAACACTGATGTGGAAACTGCAGAGCAATTTTTCCTATTGTACACAAGGTATGTTTGTGATTTCTCTGGTTTAACCAACTTCTCCCAGAAGCTCTGGAAACTCGAAGAAAACTGAAGAAAACATTTATATCGTACTTTGCTTTCTTCACGTTGTTTTCTTGCTTTTGACCCACGATGAATTCTTGATAAGTTCCACTGAAAGAAGTTTCGCCTCAAGAGTCTGTCCGCTTATTCCAAAGGTTAATTATCGGACAGTTCATCCGGAAAAGTTGTTTTCTTGACCGCCTGTTTGCTTGTTGTTGGCTTCTGAGAAAGTTGTGAACTTCTTCATTTGTGAGGAGTGTTCAGTTGACTTTCTTTCTGTGCTTTCGGAGTTAAACGGCGACTGAAGTAGTTCTGGATAGTAAAATTCGCTCTCAGATGTTCACTTCCATCACTTATTTTGAAAACAGAATTTTACAGCAAAAAAATTGTTTTTGTCATTAACTTGCATCGATTTTGCCGTACGCGTTCCTTGCAGGTCGTACGCATTTCTGGTAGGACCGTACGCGTTTTTCCGGCCCTATCACTTCGACGCATACGGCCCTCATACGGGACCTTTTCTCTCATGGTTTTCCAAGGAAATTGCACGCGATGCCGTACGGGTCATATGATAAGAGTAAATATGTGCCAGCGAAATTTTTCGGAAAATGAAAAGAAATCATAAGAGGCGCGAGTTCCAACTATTCGAGGTCGTTGTACATACTCTCGGCTGTAGTCGCGTACACGAATATGGCTTTCGTTTAGTCAAGGAACAAGTGCAATTTTTTGCCAAGTGGATCCATGAATTCTCTGAACGGCGTGACGTCAACATGACCTCATGAAAACACGTCATGTAGCTTTGCAACACCGCGGGCTCGAGAGATTCTGGGAGGAAGAGCTCATTCATAGAAATACTAATGTAGGTACCAGTTTCGTGGCCGTGACACCCAGTTCTTACCTTGCGACTGGCACAGGGTCTGCGAATCAACTCCAAACAACGTCTGTGGCTGTGATAATTACAAGCTGACAACAAAACAAGTTAGTTTTACAAGCACTGGATATCCAACATTACAATTTAAACAGGGAGCCGGGTTGTGAACACACAGCCTAGTGTTAGCGCTTAAGAGTATTCGTACATTCCCGGAAGGGGCGCTAGTCTATTACAAGTTTGCCCTCCCCTCTGGAATTTGCTTGAGCGTATTTACACTCTTGAGTAGAGAGAGGTATTGCCAAGAACTTAAAAGTCTTGATCACTCTCAAGGAACGTTCAGTTCTTATCACACCGCACAATATCAAAACAAAACAAGAAGTAAGTAAGGTCAGTTTTGCTTTTAAGGCTTTCAAGTGCCCACCAAAACAAAAATGGCGAACTATATTGTTATTTTCAGATTCTACAATTTATTAGCTTTAGAATGATATATAATTTACCGAGGTTCTTTAAAGCCGTGGGCAAAGAAAGTATTTTCCGGAAGGCACCCCTGAAGGTCTACAGTAACCTTAAACGACTTGCTCAAGAACGTAAAAGTCTTGATCACTCTCAAGAAAAAGTTTAAGGAGCTGGAAGAACCTTCTAATTGGATAACTCAAAGTTCTTATCACACCGCACAATATCAAAACAAAACAAGAAGTAAGTAAGGTCAGTTTTGCTTTTAAGGCTTTCAAGTGCCCACCAAAACAAAAATGGCGAACTATATTGTTATTTTCAGATTCTACAATTTATTAGCTTTAGAATGATATATAATTTACCGAGGTTCTTTAAAGCCGTGGGCAAAGAAAGTATTTTCCGGAAGGCACCCCTGAAGGTCTACAGTAACCTTAAACGACTTGCTCAAGAACGTAAAAGTCTTGATCACTCTCAAGAAAAAGTTTAAGGAGCTGGAAGAACCTTCTAATTGGATAACTCAAAGTTCTTATCACACCGCACAATATCAAAACAAAACAAGAAATCAGTTATCAGTACCTTTGCATGTGAAGAGTGACTGCCACATCCAGATTGTTTTCCCACATTTATCACAGCTTAACTTTTTTCCTGCGTCTTCTTCCTTGACAAACACATGGCTCAGAACTTTTCGCACGTTAGAATTATTCGCTGTTTTGGAATCCTGCAGGGTCAAAATTGCAAAGGAAGACAAAGAATCAGCGTGTTATAGAAAACTACAAAATAACTGTATTTGGAGTAACAAATTATATTACAATTTGAAAGGGAGTTCAAGTTAACTCTACACCAGACCTGTGTTTCCTGGAGTTTCAGCCTGAGCTGGACCAGTTTGTTGACAAGTTTGTTTTTCTCGTCAGAGTCTTCAGGTGTTGTGTTAATGAGATCTTTACAGGCATCTATGGCATGGCATAGTTCTTCTGAAGTGGACACGCCCATGAAGGACTATGGGAAAATACAGAACAGGATCATAGATCAATGTACTAAAATAAATAAATTCAGGTGTATATGCCAAAGAAATGTGCCAATCCAAAGGAAAATCCAAATAAGACATGTATATCCGGATTACTATTGTGTCAACAATGACTAATGAAAGCCTCATGAAAGAGTGAATCCTACTCTACACAAGGTAACTAAACCTATGATAGAAATTGTACCACAAATTTAAAGTCATGACATCATGTAGCATATGCACTATCCTACACAACCAATTCTTCCTACTCTTTCCAGGTACTTCTACCACATTTTTCCTAGATTTCTAGCCTTTTAAAAATTCTGTTCAGTTTTATATATATTTTAACATGTCTATAAACAGAATGAAAATTAAAATTTTCATAAACACCCCTTAGTGGTAACACCCCTTGACAGTGGTAAAAACTACTAGGTTGCTTTAAAAAAAAAAATAAATAAATAAAATTGGTTCAAAAATTATTATTTTTAATCAAAACCAAATGTGTGTACCTCAGGAGGAGAGAAGTGATCCTCTTCTAATCCAAGCAATTCATCAAACATCTCGTACTCACTAAATTCACTACCAGGGGAGCCAACATTGAACCCCACATCAGCTTTAGAGCTCTTTCTACTTGATGAGCCACTTCTATATAGCCAAGAGTCAGATGCCGTAGAGCTTCCAAATGTCGAAGTTCGGTAAATTGAATCCATAGTATTGTTCTTGCTACTTCTTTGTGAACCAAGTGGAAATGAACCTGATCCATTAAAGCTACCAGAACTTCCACTTAGTGAATGTCTGTCAGCATTTTTGTGGATTCCAGGAATGATGTTCAAGTCTTCACCTTCGTAACTTGTATTAGACAAAGCCCTCTCTTTTTCAATTTGCCACATACTGTCAACTTGTTTTGGTGTACCGCATTCAAAAGCTGCCAACGCAGCAAAGTGCTCTGTAGTTTCAGTCTCATTAGCAACATTTACTTCTTCTGCTACCTTATTAGATGGATCATGATCATTTTCATCATCCATTAAACCTTCAAAAGGATTTTGAGATGACAGTTGGCATTCTACCATTTGTGTGCATGTATCTTCGATGAGATTTGATTCATGGACAGACAACTGCTCACAAACAGTATTGCCACCAGACTTAAACTTTGAATCCAGCCCTTCCATCATCAAGTCACTTTCTTTGTTTTTGCCTTCAACTGCATTTAAAATGTCTTCCTTATGATGAAGAGCTCTCCCTTCAAGTTGTATAGTCCCATTTACTGTTATTTCTTCAGACATAACACAGTTCGGCTTAGCCTTAGGAACAACACTCGAAGACTGTTGAACTTTGTCTGTAATCATTTTCTGAAGTAATGTTTCTGTCACTGGTAATTCCATTGTTAACGAGGTTACAGGGCTTGTTTCTCCCTCGCTTGTTAAATCGTTGTCAGTAGTTTTACTTTTTTCAGAACTTTGATCATCTTCAGTTATGTTAACATTTGTTTTCGTCTCTTTGTCAGATGTTTCCAAATCTAAATCTCTGTGCATTTGAATAACTTTCTCAATGTAATGTGATTCCTCAACATCTGCACTCTCAGCAATCATTGCCACCCCTGCCTTCTTCTTTTTCTTCTTTTTCTTTCCACTTTCCTCAATTTTCAAACTTCCAGTTTCTTGGCTGTACCAATGAGAACAGAGTTCGCGTCCATTCCAGCTGTTTGAGGGTGAACCATAACCATTAACTAGGCTTGATCTTTCAGGTAGGTGTGTTATATTGCCTTATGAAAAATAAAATATTTAATAAGTGAGTTATTACTAAATTTGATATCTTCAGAAGGTTTTGCTGGGGAGAGACATAGACCAAATACAAGAGAGTGGCACAAATCAAGCCTATCTCTTCACTGATGGGCAGTTACCCTGAAGGGAATATTAACTGTATCATCTGACTAACACTGAAGAGAAAAAGCTTAAATCACACTTTGACCATTAGGCCCACCCTGCCGTAGCTTATCACAGTATGAACAGCATCACAGCTACTGTAACATGAAGCATTAAGGAATATTGCTACTGGATGACAAGGAAATCCATCACAGTTTTTGTCAGCTTTTTCTACTAGAATGCTAATACTGTGAGAGTGATTGCCTTGTTGAAGAAAAGAACATCCATGATGTTAACCATCTGTGGCCTAATGATTAAGCCACCAGACCTGCTATAATGATGAAAACAGGTCTGTCTAGCTGTAATAAATGAATGGAACCCAATCCTCCTGCAACTAATGGTTTGCATACCTGCACCAACAATGACTGGCTGAGCTTCAGCTTCAGTGTGTCTTCGGGAATTGCTTGTCAAAGAACTACAAAGGAGTACACTGTAAATGATCAACATCAAAATAAAACGTTCCCCTAAAGTAAATAAATACAAAAAAATACCACATGAGGGTAGTCCTAAATAGCTTTCATTTCAATGATTGTGCACAAGTTAGCAAGTACACTGTAAGTAAGCAAGTAAGTAAATCTTTATTTTTTCAGGGTAACTCTTGGGTGGTGGGTACTCTACAAAGTTTTATATGGGGAGGCTCCAACTCAAGATCCAACCCCTTACCCTTCTGTACACCATTTTGACAGAAAAGGTACCCTTTGGTAGACCTGAGTTTTTTTTTGAAAGAGGAACCCCTTTTATTACGTACCTAAGAACCCTTGGAATGCAGATAATGAGCAATATTACAAGAGCACATCAAGCATAATCAGAAGAGATGTTAACCAGAAAAAATAAGTATTTCATTCAGTTCATGTTGAAGTTGGACTTGAATGGTAGATGCCCCTAGCCTTGCGCATACCTCAACTTCTGAAATCCCTACCCTATTACACTGTATATACCAGCACCTCCTGGCCCCCACCCCCCACCCCCCCCCCCCCCACCCAGTCTTAACAGTTAAGACCACCTTGTAGGCCATAGTAAACAGCCGGTGAAAATACCAACTGATAGATTATAATGGCGAAATATTAGGTTTTAATCCGCAAATTTGACTGTGGTTACTACTCACAAGGTACGATGCCTCAAAATGGCCAAGGAAGGAGTCTTAAAAAACAATTGCATGGTTTCAAATAATCACTCATTCTGATAACACAGGCAAGAAACTTACATATCAAAATCCAAGTGTGATATTCCATAAGTTATCAAGGCTGTGACTTTATCTGCATTCTCTCTGTCACACAGAAAAGCATGGGACTGGTAGAATTCTCTGCAATCAACAAGCAGAATTTTTTTAGTTCTGTTCTTATTTTTGTGACTTAAAGCTCATATGCATCCAAATCCAAGAAAACAAACATGTCACAGACATATGCTAATAACACGCCTGGAGCTTCAATTAACAACCTTTAGCATAATCCTTGATACTTGAATATGAAAAAACCTACCAAGTACTAATTTTCTTTAAAAGGTGGAATACCTAAGTTAATCATAAGATAATATAACAAGAAAAGACAGCCAAAAAACTTTGATTTTCACCAAACTTCACATTTGAATTAGAAATGGCCCTTTTTCCCTCGAGGTATTGCATTTCAAATCTAATATTTTGTGGTGACATCTTTTTTTTTTTTTTTTAAAACATTAAAGACAAATTTCTTCACTATGACAACATGTTTCCCTGAAGACAAATGGTCAGGGTAATTTAAGTCAAGTAATTGTTGATATTTAACAGCAGTTGTATACATGTTAACAACCTGAAGTCACCACCCTATCTGTTATATATATATTAGACCAACCACACACTTATTTTTAAACTGTTTCTTCATTCAGTAAAATTGAAAACTGGAAAAATGCTCTGTTTCTTTGCTACACATTGATGATTAAAATTCAAACAATAAATTAATTGCTTTTCAATATAGCTACAGTTAAAATATTTAGCAGGTTCTGCCAAAGGGTAAACTAATTAACCAATGAAAGGAAATTTGAATTGCATTGATTTGCTTCTTGAAAGGAAGAGTTAAAATTCAAAACACGATACCATCTAATGGTTCTTGCCAGTCAGACTGAGGTATTTAGCAAACACTGCTCATAATGTACTTAGCCATAACAGGAAATTTAAGCCCCAACCGTTAGCCAATTACATACATGTACATGTTTTATTTATATACAGTAATTAGGAATATTTCAGTTCTCTCTAGCTACGATGCCTTATCATATTGTCAGAGTGCCATCTTTAGGTTAATAATTAACTAGTGCCCAATCTAACTTCTGAGTGGAGAGAAATCATTCAAAACCCAAGAATTCATTATGCAGTGCTCTTCAGGGCTTGAACCCAGACCTTTCAGGGTGCACCACATTAGGCTACTAACTTTCCACATCGCAGTGGAGGACAATAATGATGATATTTTCATGTTATCTACCAAAGCCTTTTTATATTTCACTTACTAATGAGTCTTACATTATAAAATATATATTTAAATAAATTACAATATAATTATAATATTAGAAACAATGCCTTAGGAACTTTTCATCTTGGGTGATGACATTCAGGTAACTAGCAAGCGTGTTTTCCTTTAGTCCTTGTCTAATCCAAGCTAAGCATCTTTCTTGATCACTTTTTATGGGCAACCTACACAAGAATAATTTTTTCTATTGATTAATGGTTGCACATGATTATTACAGCAGCTTGTTCATTTGCCACAATGAATCAAACATTGGCTGCCTGCACTAGTTATGACTGGACAATCTTGTATTCTGTATGGTAACAGCTGATGTTACCATATGGAGCCAGAAATGGAGATGGATCTGCCACACTCTGAGGAAACCTGCCACCACCATCACCCACCTGTCCCATGAGTGGAATCCTCAGGGGGGCTAGGAGGACTGGCAGACTGAAGAAGTCATGGAGAAGGACTATACAGCAGGAGCATGAGGACTTGCGAATGACATGGAATCAAGTGAAACTGACCGCACAAAACTGGGTTGATGGAAAGCTGTAGTGGAGGCCCTATGCTCTCGTCAGAACCCCGGAGGTTACTCCCAGAAAAGTTGGGTGGGGGTTTGCAGCCCACTTCCCAAAACCCTTACCCCATTTATGACTAAAATCTGCCATTTTTGCTACCCTATTTATGCCTTTACCAAAAATTCGATACTCTATTTACGACCGTTGTGGTTGGCAAAGTTGCCTTAATCATAAGTTAAGAAGAGCGTTTGTAATGTAGCTTCTTCTACGAAACATACCCAATTCAAGTCTATCAGAGTGCAAAAACCATGCCTCATTTATCACCAAAATGGTCAAAATCACCAAAACCAATACCTTATTTATGACCAAAACTGCTGAAAAACTATTCCGTTTGGGACCGCACATACCTATATAGCCCATATAAGGGAGTACCCCTCCACCCCCACTCCGGTCGGAACGAAGAGGACTAAGTCAATCTTGTATTCAACACATTTGCTGTTTTCAGAGGTAACAATTAACATAAGGTTCATTTGTGGGTAAACAGCAGACTGTACCGAGTGAATCTAAATCAAAATGAATGACAAAGATCCAGAGACACTTTCAAAACTGGAAGGTGTATGACAGCTACACTTTATAAATACACCAAAATTAACTGCATATTCTAAGTTGATTTCAATACCTGTTGATATCTTCAAGATCTTTTTTACAAGTAATTTTGTTTGCCAATGACCAAAATGAGACTTGATTGTTGGAAGCCCAGCTAAGCAGCCTGCAAGAAAAATAAAACCTTGTTACTTTTCCTAGATCTCTGAGACTAGAATGTTCTGCCAGTAGAACAAAGACAGATAAGAACTATGAAGGATTTTCAATATGTCACTCCAAATACACGACCAATAGTCTGGTGAAAGTCACTATTGGTTGGGCACCACCTGAACACTGACAGCATCTATGCTGTTCTGACAAGATCCAAATGTAGGGGGCACTTATGTAAATACACTATTGTACATGTAAGTAAACACAATATATGATATACAGATTAAAATCATAATTATTTATCCATTTGGTTGCATAATTTTTAACCACGCGGCCATGGGCCGAGTGCGGTTCATGTTCTACCCTTGGTTTATTTTATTTTATTTTATTTTATTTTTGTCGGTGACCAGACCCAAACTCCCTCTCGGCCAAATTTTGAGTCACGCACGTGTTATGTTTATTCGCCAAAAGCTGTTGAAACATTAATACACGGACAATTTTACAGATATTTTTTTCTTTGTTGTGGGTAAAATATATTTTCTTTTGGTTTTATCGAAGCGTTGGATTAAAAGGGAACAATAAACACATGTAAAGAAGGTATTATGTCAGCCATGGAATGCGCTGAGGTTGCAGCTTTCACTTTCACTACGTGACAAATAAGATCGTGTTTATTTTGCAAGTTTATTTTGCCAGAAGCGATGGTCATTAATTTATTTGCAATTTTGGTATTATTTCTTGCGGTTTTAGGCAAATGAAATAAATTCTTTGGCTGTTTCATAGGGGCGAGTTTGGTGATCAGAAGGAAAATTAAATATTTGTGAGCCAAGCAAAGATCATGTCAGAACGTGCAAGGATTACGTCATTGGAAGGGAAATAACCACCATACTAAAGATAGCTGTGGATAACGGAAGTCTTGAATTATGTGACTCGTATGACTACTTTGCTAGCCCTTTACTCGTAGAAAACACCAACTAAATTTAATCATGACTTTTAAGACAGAAAGCTGTTGTTAATAGTGTTATCGTATCGTTCACATCGTTCCTGCCCATACATATCCCGAAGAAAGTTCCAGATTAACACCACTATGTCATCCAAGATTTCACAACGGCTACGACTGATGGTGCAATAAAAGAGTTTGTGTTGATCAAGTGATGTGATGTCTACAGTAACAAAAGAGTCATCAAGGACTGCTTTGGAATGTGCACTGCGTTGCGACTGTAGTGCTAAGCAAACAGTTAATTTTAAAAGCGTGGTTATAAGATCTAACAGATCTTCTTGTTGACAGATGATTTGATTTCCTTTTTCTTGTAAGCATGCGATACTATGGTGGTAAGTGCCAAAGAACATAACTTTTCATGTGTTTTTGACAGCTGAGAGTAATTTTGTTATCAAGAATGCACAAATGCAAAAAAAAAAAAAAGTGGCCAGTACCATAATATTAAGAAGACATGATTGATCATCCATAATTGAGTTTCTCAACCTGACAATCATGCAACAAACATGTCTGAACATGCAGCTAAACTGACCAGACTATTTTCTTGTTAGATTTACATGTAACTTATTCTTCTTTTTTAAAAATGTCCTTACTTCTGATTCTGATTATTAAAAGTTGAGTGCAAATTAACATTGCATGACTTGTTGCATCACATGTTGAGTCCAATACATTCATATACTAACCCTTCCTTGAGTCCATGGTTAAAAATATCTTCCATACAAAAACATAGTTCGTCCACTGCATTGCAGTTCCAGATAACATCTGATCCTTTAGCAACATGAGCTTGGATCTAAGGGAAAAAAGTTCAGGATATCTTATACCTTGTTAGACTTACGTGACTTGAAATATTATAATAATAACCTGTTTGACTATTTAGAACCGTAATAATGTTCAGTCAGCTTCCTATGCCTAAAATGTACAACCAAGCTATACCAATAAGGCCATTGATTGTCACTGAAAATCAATAACAATCAATAAAGATACCCTTCTAGATCAAGCCTCTTGTAGAAAACTCTATCTATCAAAGAAGCTAAGTTCACGCCACTTTTCCCAGTAATAACAACAATCAATACATGGCCTGCTTCAAAATTAAACGAATCTACCTTAGGCGATTCCCATTTAAATAATCTAGTCTTCTAAAAAAAATACAGGTGAATCCTCACCTTTTCTACAGCAGAAGAAATATTTCGAAAGAGCTCGTCGCGATCTCTGTGTTGGTCGTGCATGTCATGAGAGAGGATTGAACCCACTCTTGGCAGGATAAGGTTACCACGCAAGCAGAACAAATGATCGTATCATATTCCACACTGAATATCCGCCTTCAATTCCCACATTAAAGCGCAGTCAGTATTTCGTGATAAACAAATATTTTTCCACCGGGGCAAATACTAGCAGAACTTTTGAGTGACTTGGAACAATCTAGCTTGACGCAGAATGGCTCACACGACGTAATTCAGCCAACCACAAGTTATCGTTTGGCTAAGCTCCAGTCCGTATTATTTTGGTTCGCCAGCGTAGTTTACCCTAAGCTACAAATACTACTGGAAGAAGTTAGACTGCAGCCTGCTGTAATTACAATACAAATGAGGCCATCTCCTCGCATCACCGGGCAATGTTATCGGTGTTTTCAAAGGGGACCTCGCGCGTTTTTTCGACAAAAGGCGGCCATCTTTGTGTCTAATCCGGGAGTTTGCAATTTGGAAGAACGCTGCTCAAAACTGCTATAAGAACGTCGTCTCAATTCAATATGGCGGTTGCATTGGAAGCATTGAAAATTTGTGAAACTTTAGAAGGAATTTTAAAGCCATCGTTTGGACCGAATGGACTTGACGTCCTGCTCAATTCATCTTCAGGAAATATACTCATAACCAACAATGGTGCAGTGATTTTGAAATCGCTGAATTTGGACAATCTTATCGGTCGAACCATCGTTGACAAAATTATTTCATACTGTTGCATATCTGGAGATGGGGGAACCTCATTTCTTCTGCTTTTAACGACAGTGTTAAGAGAGGTTGTTGGTCTAACGGGAATCAGAGCAAAAGATAATGGAATGGACTTCTCCTCTCACCAAAGGCAGTCCCTTGTTGCTATATCTCGAGCTTTTCATGAGTTTGAATCATCTTTACTGGAAGTCGTTCTTGTCCCAGTTCTCGACAAAATCGCAGTAAAGACGGACATTGAGTTAAAGTATATCTCATTAATAAAACAAAGAATCGTAAGACTCTTTGTCACATCATTGAATGGAAAATTCCCGATCAGTACAGTTTCTCATTTTGCTGAACTTCTTTGCGAGTTGATGACAAAAACTTGGAATTCATCAGAAATGTCGTTAAAAGATTCACTGCTACATCTGATCGATGAATTTCCTCATATCTGCATAGAAGTTCCAGGGCTACCCGTTTTGTCATCTCAAATCAAAGCTGGAATATTAATTCCTCGTGGATTTGCTACAGAACAAGAAGGAGTACCAACAAATTTGGATGACTTTATGTTTGTGGTCATGAATTGTAGTCTTGACACTTCAGAGCCAGAAACATCTTCATCAATTAGAATCAGAAAGAATGTTTCTTTTGATGCCAGCATCCAATGGAAAAGGAAGCAAGTTCAAAAAGCAATCATCATGTTTGCAGATCAAAATGTTAGATTGATTCTGTCGTCACAGAGTGTGTCTGATCTTGTCTTGCATTTCTGCAGGCAGTATGACATAGCTGTTGTCAGCATGATGCCCCAGGAATATGCAGACTACATCTGCAAGTGTGCAGGTGTGCTAGCCATCGACAGTTTGGATGGTGATAATCTATCAGAACTCTCTTTGGTTAAAGGTATTTCTTGTGGTCTCCATACTGTAGGTCATCACAAGTTTGTCCACCTTCAGTTTGACTCTCTAAATTGCAAATTTATTCCACACAGTATACTGCTTTGCTCACCAGCACAAGGACTGTGTAAACAATACTATCTTGCTCTTCATCATGCATTGAAATGTGTCAAGATGTCCTTAAGTGAAGATGAAAAAAGGTTGCTTTTTCTACCTGGTGCTGGAGCATGTGAACTGGCCATGAGTTTCAGTTTGAAGGCTTTTTCTAAAAGTGTAACAGATTCACATTTGTTGCTAGTTTTGGAAATTCTGGGTAAAGCCTTGCAAACTATCCCAAAAATGCTCCATCAAAATTCTTTTTCTCTGTCACACCAAAAGGACAATTTTATGTTCTGCTTGAATGAGATTGAAAGATCTTGGAAGCAAGATCGAAAGTTGCTTGGGATAGATGCAAAGACAGGCAAACCAGTGGATCCTTTCAATCTTGAAATTTATGAGCCTTTTCAGGGGAAATTCTTGCTCTTACAAAGCTTACTGCAGTACTTATCGCAGTTGTTGAGGACGGAGAAATTGATTGGTGTGCAAAAAAAGAAATAGAGTGAACAAGAATTAACACCTAACTGGAGCACTAAAATAAAGCTCCCTGCGAAGTGTGAAGTTGTTTTCTTGATCTTGTCTTTTGTGTTAGTTTCTACAGATACTGGAATTTAAGTTAAAATGTAGTTTGCTATTGACCAAACGTTTTGTATAAAATAAGGAATATCCATTGTAGGCTACAGGCAGTCAGAGTAAGAGAATTGAGAGTCTTAGTAGACCTGAACTTAGTAACTTACTTCTTACAAGGAAATGTTGTTTATCATTGCTTCATTCAAGTCTTCTCCATCTCCCCCCCCCCCCCCCCAACTTCAAAAGATTACAGACATGACATCAAGTACCTGTAGGGAAGATCTTATATCAAATAATTTCCAAAACAACTGATTTTTTTGAGCTGATCCACAGTCCGAGAAACTAAACAATAGATCTGACAAGTGTTTTCTTAGTTTTCTTTTCTTAAAACTAAGACATCTGTAAGCAGGGTTTTCAAATTGAAATAAAGTAGCAGGAGGAAATGGTAAGGTAGGCGGAGCACTATTCAGTCAGGTAAAGGTGGCCATGTGGGGAAGAGTGCCAGAGTGGGTTACCTGTTCACATGACGTGCATTCTGGCGCATTTTTAGCACCCAGGAGTGATTTTGTTGGAGGCCTCTATACACTTAATACAAATGTCGTACAGTTTTCAGTTTCAGTCCATTGGTGCTTGTTATATAGTACTTGCAATTATATTTAATTGAACTGTAATAAGACATTTTAAACTATGTCACTTTAGTGGCCAAGTATTATATCTTTTGCACTATCCAAGACAGCGGTGATGTACCCTTTGACGCCTTTCCTTCTTTACTTAAGAGCAAATTAAATACTTCACAACAAATTGCAGTTAAAAATAAAACCACTGACAATTTCAACAAAAAGTGGGAATACTTTATTTGAGTGTTTTTTTTTTCATTTTAGTTAAGTTATTATTTAATTTAATTAATTCTTAATTAATTTAATCAATTCTTAATTTAGTAATTGTTTCCTACTCAAAATGTTGTACTTTGTAATAGTTTGTTATTCTTTTTGTATTTTTTTTGTAATACATATCATTACCTTCTGTATTACCTATTGTCTCTCCTTTAATTGTCCTATTGTAGTTCATGTTTTATTAATAATAATGATAATAATAATAATAATAATAATAATAAATTGAACTGTTATAGCACAAATGAACTTTAATTTCATTATTATTGTTATTTCAATTATATGAGTTCAAGAAAAAGTTTCAATATCAATATCGTTAAAGCTTTCGTAATATAGGAAAAAAAGCTGCAGCTGAATCGGAAGGATCGAGGCGACTTCCGGCGATATCATTCCTGTCACATACATGAATTATAACTACAAAATCAGTGATATCGTTTTGTTCTCGTTTGTCTTAGAATCTGAATACTTGCACTGTTGAAAGGTTTGTTGTTAAGACACCTTTCAAACTGCCTCATGGAATACATTTGGAGCACTTTTGATCTTCATGAGTAACATTTCCAAAAACTGCCTTCATATTCTCTATGCGGACTTCTCTGCGTTGGCAATAGCCGACATCATAGTCCGTTGCCAGCGTTTCATTGCGGAAAGTGTGCGCATGCCAACAAATCTGATACATGTACGCAATGCCTGCCAAAAATTTGTGAAAAAAAACAGAGTACTGAAAAGGAGCTGAAAAGCGACCTGACGCAATTGGCGGGAAAGAAGAGGAGCCTGCACTCATTGTGGTCAGTTGAATGAATACCCAACGCTCCCTACCCCTCTGTTACCGACTCCCCTATCCCCAATATCTTTTTATATTTCAAGGTGATACCAGTTTATTTTTGTTTATGTTAGTTTTAAAAATTTAATTTTACATGTTTTTCGCATAATTATGATAATTATTTGATGTTCTGGGATGTTCTGGGATGTTCCGGAATGTTCTGGAATGTTCCATGTTCCGGATTTTATCGACGGTCACAAAAACTACCCAGCGCAAATGCTTGAAGTAGCCGGTGACTTGCCCAGGGCGCCGGCTTATGTTAGACTCCGGCACTGATCTTTAAGCGTTGGAGGAAAGTCCAAATTCATGGAAAACATTTGAAACAAATCAATGAAAAAGTGAATACTTGCGTAGATACCAACCTATTCTCATCTCTATCAAACTTGCGTAGAGTTCCGAATTTTGGGTTGAAGATGGTGCGATTGCTAATAAAAACGTGT
The DNA here is from genome assembly GCF_964199315.1 of Orbicella franksi. Classification (NCBI taxonomy): domain Eukaryota; kingdom Metazoa; phylum Cnidaria; class Anthozoa; order Scleractinia; family Merulinidae; genus Orbicella; species Orbicella franksi. The sequence continues at coordinate 1,569,404 of NC_138157.1, forward strand.
TTCGATAATCAATTTTTTCCATATTTGACGAAGTCCTTTTTTATTCAGTGCGCTACTCGCAGTAAGATAGTAACAACCCATATTATTATCACTAGCGTTAGTGGTCTTCTTTTTTCCCTAATTGTTTCGTTGAGCAGTGGAGAAAAAAAAGAAGAAAAAAAGTTGCAAGTGGCCTTTCTTTAGCTTCTTTTCCTTGCTTGACTAAGTGAGTGGTAGTGACAGCCAGGGAGGTGAGAGAGGAAAGAGTGGGAAGCGGGATTTTTAAGAGGGAAAGAAGCAGGAGAGATCTGCAAAACAATAATTTTTGTAATTTCTATTTAAAATACCTTCAGAAGCAAAACCCCAAAATGTTATTTGAGCATGACTTGCGACTTTTGAGCAAACGACAAAACGAAAATTTGTGTTTGGGCTGAAATTAATAAAACAGGCTTACCTCCGCCTAAGAACTGTGCAGCCGTATAGCTAGTCAGAGGTTCAAGTCCATTATCGGGGGACGAGAGTGGGACATATAAAAGGGCAAGAGGCAGGAGATAAAGGTACCGGAACTGGCGGAGGTTCTGACCCCCCTGTCCCTCCACAAGTCATGGAACTAAGACGGACAGCTAGTTGTCTTATTTTCTAAGGTATTTATTTATTTATTCCCTTGGCCACGCTGCAGAACGAAAAGAAAAGTCGAGGTCTTAATGCGTCAGCCAATTCCAGCAGTGCCCATCCCCCCCCCCCCGGGCTAACCCCCGGGCATTAGCACTTTTTGAAAATAAATGGGCAAATTCCCCGGGGTGGGGACACATAAGCTGTCTAAATGCCCCGGGGTGGGGACGAAGAAAGAGGGCAAATGCCCCGCCCCCGGGATCGTCGCCTTCCAACACCTCTGCAGTTTTTTATTGATCAGTGAATAAAACGTTCAACTGTTCAGTATTTCAATGCAACGGTAAAACTTCAAGGACAACAGCACGTGTTAGTTAATTCTGATTATGTTTATTTCTTTATATTTGTTTTTAACAGTTTGCTAGAGGATAGCTAGGATCGCGGCGGACGTGCCTCCAGCCGCGAGCGATGATAGGTGCCTCTTTTCGCAGACTACTTTTTCTGTGAAGAATCAAGACATTGCATTGCATTTTAAGCTCGCAAGATCTGTCTTGAAGATCGCATCATTTGAATTCACAAACCTTAGGTATTTTAACTCCACTTTCATGAATTTAAAAAATGCTAGGCTAGTTTTGAATGCGAAATGCAAAATAGTCGTGTTCACGTCAGTGATTGTTTTGTGATAAACAAAATATATATGCTTACAAGTAATGAAGAAATATCTAAAATTGAGAAAACACACCTTTAAAACATCTACAAGTTTCTCTAGTCCCTGACGGACAAGTCATTGTTCGACAAACGCCTCGTCTTTCCCGATGAACTCATCCATGGCACTTTCGAAAACACGTGTGTCAAATGCCCGGGGGTCACCCCGGGGTACGCAAATGCCCAGCCCCGGGGCCGCGATAAAATTGCAGATGCCCCACCCCCGGGGACTGACAACGTGAGCAAATGCCCCGCGGTTGCCCGGGGTGGGGATGGGCACTGCTGGAATTGACTGATGCATAAATCATGCAGTAGACAAGAAGTCCTCGCCGTTCCCGAATAACAGAAATCAGAAACTCAGTACAAAATCGTGTATTAATCAATAAAAAAAATTAGTACATGGACTATTACTCCTTTATTTCTATAACACCTATCCAATCCTCCTCTGGGCAAATTGGGTGGCTCGGCTCCTGAGATAAAGAGATATAGAGATAGATAGTTTATTGAGTTTTAACTGTTGCAGTACCCTCCTGAATACCACTTATCCCGGTTTCAACGACTAGGATTGTTTCTTCTCCCTCCTGCCCCTGACCAGTGGATATTTTTCGGGAAGGATTCGTTAAAATCTTAGACAAGAATCTCGTGCCAAGGCTCTGCGGTCTGCAAGGTCTGGGCATGGGACGAGAAGCTGCAAGAATGCGACCGGCGGTTTTTTACCTAAAAATTCAAAATGGCCGCTAAACGAAAGCTCGAGAACACGGATGATAGCGATAGAAATTCGTCAAATATACAACACAAGAGACATGAAACTACAACCACACATGAAGTAACGACTAATTACAGTACACAGGCTGGCTATAGCTCACAATGGTACGAGCAGCGTGGCCCATGGATAGCTTTATATGACTGGAACAGCGGACTCTACTATTATCAAAATGTCAGCGATTATCGAACACAGTGGGAAAAACCAGCTGAATGGGATTCCATTCATCCATTGTTCATTCCTGCAAACCAATTTTATCATGGGTCTCATAATGAATCAGTAAATACCAGCGATTTTAATGAGGAAGAGAACTTCAAACAATCTGCTGCCGATGTGGAAGCTAAGGTTAAGACACTTCTCACTCGACCAGCTCGCAGACAAATAGATCCCGAGGAAAGAGAAAAGTTGCACTGGATTCCTGAGGGGACCACGGAATACAACATATGGTACGATCGCTGGGTGGGAGAACACTGGTGGGGGAATAAAGACCACGGTCAGTCATGTGAAAAGTCGCCTTAAATATATGTTCCAATCTAATAGTGTAAAATGCAGAATGCAGATCATTATATTCCTCTGTTGTTCTCTCAGAACACAAAATAAAATTAAAGAATGGCAAATAATGGTCTCACAATCTTCAGTTTACACTACTCACCTCTTAATGGACACGACTGTTACAACAACAAAAATATAGAAAACCTCCAAATGTAGCCATGCAAGAGTAAAATTGTTACTGGATACCTACAGGCAGGTGATGGGAGTGAAGACACACCAATATTAATTACAGAGGCAAATTTTCCTTGCAGGACCTTCAGAGACAAAGTGCTACATTGAAACAGATGCAGGGTTTACCAAGGCTAACATTTATGACCCTGGTGGAAACAAACATTATTACTGCATCTACTTTGCCAGAGGCTGTTGCCATTTGGGGTCTGAATGTGGATATTTACATGTAATACCGACTGATAAAGATGAAAAAAGGTCAGTAAGCATTCATTCATTTGTCAGTTCTATGTGGTTCTAAAGTAAAGTTAAGTATTTTTATTCAATAGACAGAAGTCAAAGCAAGGTACATGTAGCAATAGATTGAAACAGTAGTTATAGAGCTGGCCTGTAATGTAGCAATATTGTTCATGTAGCGGGAGTCACATGTGTTCTCTTTTGGTTATTCTTCTTAAGAATTGACCTTGCTCATGATGTTTTTGGCCGAGAACGTCACCGTCTACACAAGGATGACATGGGAGGAATTGGAACTTTTGACAAAGAATGCAGAACTCTTTATGTTGGAGGGCTGGGTAATCGATCAACACTGGAAAAACTACTCTGGATTGAATTTGGCGAGTGGGGTGAAATTGAGGTAAACATCTTATTTGTCAGAATGTTTTAAATAGACATTGTAACAGGAAATGAACTCTTGCGGGTGTGAGATTAGTGGCTCTTGGCTTGGCTCTTGGCACTATGAGGATAAAATCATATTTTTGTGTCATGTCTTCTAAAAATTGAAAGTCAATATAATTTGAGAAAGTTGTCAGAAATGAACAAACAAGATACTCAGGATTATACTGATGAATCAAACTATTGACATATAGATCCCTTTTAAAGTTATCTGAATGGATGCTTTTAGACTATGTCATGTCAAATTTCCACACACACCCATTTCAGTTGATAGGTGAGTGATAAACTGAGCTTGTTGGTGCTTTTTCAAGTTAAGAGCAACACACATTAGCCACATCACAATTGCAATCTGTTGTTTTAATCATTATTTTGGCTTATTATGATTTTTCCAGGATATAAGAATAATACCAAAACGCAACATAGCTTTTGTACGCTACAAGAATAGAGTGAATGCTGAATTTGCAAAGGTAAGGTGAAGAGGGTTTATCACAACCACATCAGTATTATTTGATTGCAAATTTTAAGGATTCATGTCATGCTCATTTCTGTTTTCTTGAAAACGTATGGTGTTTTAGCACAAAAATAGATTATAAAATTATGCCAGTTTTCCAAGTGAGTGTTCTTAATCAGTACTGTGCTGCTAACATTATTTTGTTCCATCAAGATTGCAATGTCAGACCAAAAGTTGGACAACAGAGAGTTGCTCAACGTCAGATGGGCTTTTGATGACCCTAATCCAAAATCAAGGAAAGAGGTGAACAGATTTCTTTTCTGCGTAACAATATTGGATTTTGGTCAACCCAATCTTGAGAGATGTCTCCTGTCTGGTCTAAGAGTTTGCCTACATGTATTTGACTTGAGGATGGTTCATTAAGTTGTCATCCACCACCTGATGAGTTTCTTTATTCTCATTACCTGTGTGCTTAACATTGTATTGACAAATAAAGTAACAAGAGATTAGATCTCAATAATTTGCTGGCCTTTGCCCATTCAAAACGTTTCCCAAAACAATACATGTACCTCTGAAATAGTACTACACTTATTAGAGGTTGTAATCTACTTACATTCCTGAAGCAATAGTTGTTTTCAATAGTGTTTTTTTTAGTGTGATTGCCATTTATGAAGGTGGCAGTCTAGAAGTACTGAGTTTTGAATACTGGGGTCAGTCAGACTCAATCAGAGCAAAAGTTTTTGTTTAATTAACATAATTTCCTAGTAGTCACTTCTTCTTGTTTTCTTGTCACTATGCGCATAATTATTTTAGATCTATTTACAATGCAAAAACTAACACATTTACTTGACAACTGACATCTGATGAGGTCAAAACATCTGTTATTAATTTCGCTGTTTGTGTTGAAAATAACTAATTATTGTTTATTTTTGGATCTGTTCATGCAGGAGCTTTTAAGAGCTAAGCAAAGAGTACTTGAGGCTGCATCTGAGCGAGGATTACTTCAAGCGGCTCTTTCTCGCCCCACTTATCCAACAGGTGCTCAGGTAACAGGGCCTTATCCAAACACAGACAAACAGTACCCTGTGGAATGCGGCCCATTGACCAAGGAACAAATCGAGCAGGTATGTCAGGAGGGTTGAACCTAGTGAGAAAGTGATATTAAATTTTAAGGGGCTTTGTTATTTTTATGAAATTTAGCTTTTTGTGTTCTAGCAGGTAATCATTGAGGATTAAATGAGTTGGTTATAGAGTAGCCTAACTGTTTGAGTACAAATAAAAAAATATGTAAATTTGTAGTTATTTGGTTTCCTATCGAAAGCAAATTTTAACTAATCAGAATCAAAATAGTGATTTGCCTCATGCCCTTTTTCCAGCGCTTAGCAAGATTTGAGCTTTGATTGGGGCATTGTATTTTTCGTCTTTTGCGATTTGTTCAATGAAAACTGGGCTTTACCTTTTCCGCTGCAGTGTACTCAACTATAATCTACAGTTCAATCAAGGTTCTAGCACCAGCAAGTTCTTTACAAAGTGAATTTCGAATGACCAATTAACAATAGCTGTTATTGCAGTTATCAGCGGCTTGACACACAAACGAGGTGAAAGGGTCAATAGACCACTTTCGATATATTAAAATTCAGCTTGGCAGTGAGGCTTAGAGGACACGAACAACGGAAATTGAATGACCATGTTTATTCATTTCTTTTGTTTGTGTCCTCTAGGCCTCGTTGTCAAGCTGAATTTTAATATATCGAAAGTGGCCTATTCTGCATTGTATTAAATCCTTTCGCCTCGTTTGCATGCCTTTTAAAACAAAAGAATTTTTGACCGCAGACTCAACTGCAATAACAGCTATTTATGGGTTGTGAAATTTCTGCCGCTTTTTTCGTCAATCAAAAAGGTAAATGCGCTGTTTTGAAACTCTAGCAAAGATAAGTGAAATACAGCGATTGTATGGAAATCCTGTGAAATGCTTTTTTCTAAATTTAATTTGTGAAACGCTCAGACTGTCAACTGAACTCACTTTTTCTGTTATCCATCTGCCGACTTTGAATGTTCCACATCCAGGATCATGAATGCATTACAGAATCTGAATTTTTACTGCGCGCTCCGGCCCAACTAGTCTCCGAAGTCTACATGTATGTTTTGCCCACGTTTGTCATGTTTCAGCATATTTCCACAAAGGCGGTGTCCCTGGGATTCTATTTACTGAATGTTTCGGGGTTTATTTCTTCACTTTAGGCGGAGGTTCTCCAGAATGTGTACACGGATTGCACAAGATTGGACGAGGCGCTCAAGAAAGGAGAGGCGATTCATGCCAATGAAACGGAAAGCAGTAAGACAAACTCGTACCAAAACACTGGCACAGATGAGTACAGTGGCAATGAGAACGCCGCGAACACTTCGGGAACAGATTGGAATAATTATGATTACTTCACAGGCTATAGCGGTTATGATTTCGGGCAGGCTTGGAACTATTCACAGCATTATCACACTGAGGAATGTGGCTCAACTAAAGATCCTTACAGGGAGAATCTGGCCTCAAAAACCGAGAATCCTTCTGGTCGCTCGCGGACTAGCTACCGACAAAGTTCCGATCCCGATTCCACCGAGTCGTCAAGTACCGAGCTATTACTGAGTACCGACTGATCATCCTCGGAATTTGTTCCTACTTCAAAGGGATGATCATGTGTTGAGATGGAGGAAGGAAAGATAGAGTACGCCTAATCATCAGACTTGAGTTCGTTCCTGTTCAGGACTAAAACACGTAAACTTTAAACATGCCGTGGGGAATGAAACTGCCTGGCGCAACACACAGAGTTTTTGCTTGCAATAAAATGAATATCAAAGAAAACCGCTTGCTTGTGTTTACTTCTACGGGTTGTAAAGGTCACACCTGTGGTATGTGATTGGTGGATTTATTTCGATCCATTTTGTTTCTTTTCAACGGGGTCCGTTGGTTATCGGAAAGAGAAAACTTAAGTGAACCACGACGGTAACGAGAACGCCACCAAACAAACTTTTTTTTTCAAATGAGTAAAACAATGGTTGTGCGCGTGCGTTATAAATCTTTGTACATTACATTGACGTCCTCTGCACGATAAAAACGTGAAATGACAAAGTTTTGCGTATTTTGGAGAACGCGAACGGCGAGAGCTAATTTTTTTTTCATTTGGAATTGAACGCTGGCGCTACATATTTAGCTTGAGCAAGTTCTGAGACCAGTAGGCGCACTGAACGGATCAAATTCCAAGATAAAATATATATATATATTTTTTTGCCAGGTGTTGTCCTCGAGCTCGCCGTCGTCATTGCTTAAGTTCTCCTGAAGTTCTCCATTATTAATATATTAATGACGTCAGCACGTTAGTGTTAAAAACAGCAAGACAAAAAAGAAAAGAACTGGACGGGCAAACGTTTTATTACAGCCAATCGGGTTTCTTAATGTGCTTTGCACCTGAAAAATCTTATTTAAATGTGTCATTTGCTTTTTTTTTGTTTTAAAAAAAAGTCATGGCTGAAGTGAAGCACTCTTTCAAACAACAATACTGACAAAAGTTCAAATGGACCCGAAACTACTGTTAAAATTGATGTTTAAAAGCCTTAAAAATGCAAGCATTTGCCGATCCACGGCATCATCAGGCTTCATTTGAACTTTTCATTTGAAAATCCTACCGAAGGACAACGTGCAAAGATCTCTCCTTCAAAACGTTCAGTAAATAAAACCAGGCCTTGCATGAAAGCTAGCTGAAGAGCCGTTTGGCGTTCTAGTGTGGGACAAGTTTGCCATCCTTATTCCTACATTTGAGAATACTATGCTAGGTACGTTTGAAGACAACTCGTTTATGGAAATCAGTGAAGCATTACGTGTTTGTGGGGATTGTGGGGGGGGGGGGGGGGGGAGTGGACAGGAGGCAACAACCTCAGAGAAAAGGAAGCGAGGATTATACCCGGGAGAGGAGTAAGAGTGGAACGAGAGCCCTAAGATGCTGAGCCACTTGCCATGTTAACTCTCGGGGAACCATCGATAGTTCTTTTTATTCTTTTGATCGGATAATATTAGTCGGAAAGTCATCGATTGTTTCAACAAAGCTCTACGAAGTGGTACTTGCTTGCCCGATTAATCCTAGTCTAGATGTCAACCGTGAATCAGTGCGATATAATCATGGGCTACCACCCAGTACGAGTATTATCCTCGTCCCAAGATGCCACGATTCTTTTAGCAAGTACAAAAAGTAGATACCTGTGACAGTTCGCGACTCATGGACGTCGTTCTGTGTAAACTCGCAGGTCACTGGAGAGTCGTGCAGTGATTCTTGGCGCTGACCGAAAGGATCGCGATGTTTTAAAACTAGAATGATTAAAATTCACATCAGTTTGCTACTTAACAATTAGATTGTGAGCTCGAGACTTCTAGGAGGTGATAGTTGACGAAGCCGAAAGCCGAATCAACTATCGCCTCATAGAAATCGAGAGCGAATAATCTAATTGTTTTAGTAAAATTCTAACTGAAATTTCCTTCAAATACCCATTCCAGTTATTTCTCGCCTTAGTATAAACTCCACGGTTTAGAGAATTCGCGGGGACTGAATTAATTGTCAATTTGACATTTTCAGTTGAGTACGCGCGCTTATCAATTTCTTTCAAAAAATTTCAAGCTTTTTTAATTCAAGCAACCGTAAATGCCCTCCTTTTAGTCTCCTCAGGAATTTTGTTAATTAGTGATGGGTCGTTGTCTGTGAGAGTCCCACAACACAACACAATTTACAATTGGAATGAAAAGTAGGATGGAGACCAGACCGACACTCATCATTTAGTTTTTTAAATTTCTTTATTGGCGTCTGGGATAAGAAAAGTCACTTTTCCGCAATGGTTGTTTCCCCAATGGCCTGGGTGCCATCTCTTCCTCAAAATCGTTCCATAGTTTTGTTACATCTGGATAGTAGCCATCAAGATAAGGAGTCTTTTCAGTTTCCTTAGGGAGTCGATGTTAATCTGCAATAAAGACAACCGATGGATAGAATTAGTAAGGATAAAGACAGGTAAAAGAACTTGGAAGTTAGTGTAAGATGGTCTAGGACGAGGTAGAAGACAAGAAGATTTAAGGAGGCGCCAATGGCGGGAAACAATAAGTAACTGATTTAACAAAAAATGATAATAACGACAAGATATTTACCCTACGACCAATGGCAAAGAAGGAATTGGCTATCACTGCTCTCCGTTTCCTTAACAATGAACTACTGATGTTTGGTCTAGTATCCTGACATGGAACGACAGCAACGATCAATCTTTCTTGCTTGTTCTTTTCATCTCAGCCTCCAAACAGCGTCAGCCACTGCGGCCTACAAACCCAAGCAAAAGACAAAGTTCAATAAGTACCAGACCGGCAGTGGTGGATGTAACAAACTTGGAGTATTTTATCTTCCTACCAAATACTATGTAGAGTTCCAAAGCTCAAAAACATTACCGACAAAACAAGAAGCTCTTAATTATTGACAAGATTTCAAATTACTTTGTATCATAATTTGGCTGCAGTAGCTTAATTGCTGGAGGTAAACTGGCCCAGTGAATTGACCCTTTTGCTGACCCTTAAGAACCTCGCGGAAATCTTTCTACCCCAAAATAGTCCACCAAAAACGTTCCACCTTAAAAAAAAAACCCAAATCGTTAAATTCAAACCCTCAAAATACCTTTGCACCCCCTAACCAATAATAGAGCTATATTCTCTTTTCTGTACTACATATCGTGAGAACCCTAACCTTTTATATCCCCCAACAAGAAACAAAAGGCCCCTTTTGACCTGCGTCGTGTCACTTGCTTTAGAGCGTGGAGAAATCTACTGCTGAACCAAAGGCAGATATGCACGTTGTCGTCATTTGACAACTACCAGATTCCTTTCGTTTTGTCTTTGTTATGTAAATTTTGAAGTCTCAATGGGGTATAAATAATAATTGCCCTAATTAGCATAAGAAGAGAAAAAGTGAAGGATTGTCAAATGAAACCATCATGGTCATCATACAAATCGCCTATTCTTGTGATTTAAACCCGTTTGCTTGTTCTCGGAAAGTGTGCATTATACGACAGTCTTTAATCGGGTCATTGTCATCTCTTTCTGATGTTAAGGTTGCATTTCGTATTTTGGGACCTAGTATTTACGACTCTTTATCAAAACAGATTGTTACCCAGGTTAGAATTCCATCTCAGGAACGTTCACGCGGCTCTCTTGTCAAAGCCAACTAAGGGCGTTAATCTGTTGTTACTTGCTTTATTTCATGGATAGAAATAATAATGATACCTGAGGAATAGAAAACCAGTCAGGGGAATCAGTTCCGGGCAAGGATCATAATCTCTCGGTGTCGGGTGATTCGTTCATTTGCTCCCATTGACGCAAGTACGCTAGTTGCGTGACGCAATAATAAAATGTAAAGTAAACAGAACACAAGCGTTTCACTTCCGGTATCATTACGAATTCGATCTGGCCTGATGCCCTGATGCCCTGATCTGACCCATGCTGATATATACAGTGAGATTTTGAACATAAATATTAACAATTAATTTTTGTGATTTGTTCCCGATTGTTTAGTCGCAGTAAATCCAGATTAGCTGTTAGTTTTTACTCCGCTCATTGTGATCTTTACATATTGTCTGCGTGACTAAAGCCCGTCACTTGAACGTTTTAGCCCGTCATTTGTTGCCAAAATTGATTAAATTGTGAGCGAGTTCTGTGAACCGTGGGCTCGGACACAAAATAAAACGCTAAAAAGAGCCTGTCATAAATGGCCTTCCTGGTCTTCATGCCAGTCCCCATTAAAAAAGAATAGTGTGCCTTGAATCTGTAAGGCGTGGGTGCCAAAATCAATAGCACAAACTGCCGTCAATCCACCGTTTTTTGCTTGTCTTTCATAAACAAAATTGATTGTAACCCACGAGTTTTCAGACCCGCCCTTCACAGGAATCTTAGGAGTGCAAAGAATGGTTGTACAAGAATTTCTTACACAGGAGTGCGAGGACCAACATACACCTCGTGTCCAACGTCACGCGCAAGCCCGATGCAATGGTCGATGCAATGCAAGGCTGAGCAGCAGACAAGACCGCTGACCGCTGCCAAGACCGGGAAAGCAACTAATACACTGACCACCCCCCCCCCCCTTCCAAAAAAGAGATTTATAAAGCGCCATTATTTTTTGTAAAATTTCGCTGGGCTGAACTCACATAGTCGATAGAAATGTAATCAAAAACACAATAAATATTAACAAAATAAGCGGTCAGAAACAATAGGTATTGAGACAGTTCTTTGGTACCCCAAGTGCCATTTCCCTAAAACTAAATGCCCTTCAGAAACAGGATCAAGAATGAAAGCAGCACAGGAACACCATAAAAGGTGACATTTGCTTAAGATCCACAACACATCCTTGTGGCTGTTATTTTTCCTTTTCATGATTTCAAGGCGCTCGCTTGACCGAATTTAGGTCGCAACACTGATTCGTACGGTAAATCAGGTACCAGGCTTCAAGTTTATATTTTCTTTGACACTTTCCAGTGGTCAACCGGTCTTCACAGCCAACTGAAATATAGATATTCAGTGAGATAGATACTGCTGGCTCTTAACGGACAATTCTCAGTTCCAAACCTGGTGCTTTATGAGGAAGGCTTAGCTTAAAAATAAGCAAAACAACACCAACAAAGAGGCGAGAACGCCGCTACCGGTTGTGTATTTTTGTTCTTTTAAGGACAACAGTCAGACTCACCAGGCAGTGAAGTTCCTCTTGGCTCCACAATTAATTTCCACCGACCAGTCAATAGCACGTTATCTTCAGGACAGGAACACAAATCAACAGAGAGGAAGAAACTCAAGGAAGTAGAATTTCTGTTGAAATGCATATGACTGCCAGCTGAACTAACGGAGCCGCAGCTACCAAACGTCAGGAGAGGGTTGGAGTTTAAGAGTCAGCTGAGCTATAGCTGTCAGTAAGCGTACAATAAGTTTCGATGTATAGTTACGGTTGCAGTTCAGAGTTGGATCAAAGGTCAACTTATAGTTGCAGGCTTGGAAAATAGAGAACGTATTTTCAAGACTCGAAAAATACCTTTATGGCTATATATCCTACTATATATTGTTATTGACTTTATTTGCTCAGTAGGTTGTGAGGGGTTGTCATGAGCTGACGTGGATCTACGGGGGGATTAAGGTTAAAAGAGCTAAAACGTACTTATTACATTTCAAACCAAAAATAATCTAACAATAATACGTAACAATAACATATTTAAGTTGTTAAAAGTGCACCGAATCGTCTTTCTTCGTTCACAATGATATAAAAGGTGTCACGGAACCATTTGGAACTATAAAATTGTTTATTTTTAAAAGTTCCATTTTATTGGCGCCCGATAAGATTTAACTCCAAAAATTTTCAGTTCGTTAGGTTGTCTTTTTCGAGGACAATTAACAATGATGGTTCAAGTCAATGTTACACTGTGTAATAACTTCAGCAGACATTGTTCCAACTTATATGACAGATACGTATGCATATTATCTAAGGATGATTGGACATTAAATACAGGGCTCTTGTATGTAAGGACGTCAAGAAGTTTACAAAGGCAAAGGAACGGCAATTTTCCCCAAAATGAAATTGTGTAACACGGAGGTGTTTCTTTAATATATTGGTCTGTAACTTAAGAGGTAGGAGAATTTATCAGGATAATGTCAACAGCCCCAAAGTACAGCGGAGATAAATGTCGAACAAAAGGCTATCATAATTCGACACAAGACCGTAGACATTCATCAACAATGTCAACTTGGTATTATCGGTGAAATGGCCACTCTCCTTGCAACCCTTTAGGTATCTGTTAGTCTTACAAGCCGTTGTTTTCATCCCAGCTACCAGTTCAAGTCCTACAGTGGAAAACTTACAAAATAAAATAATGAAATAAAGCAATAGTTAGAATGTCAAACACGAAATGACACCCAAAAAAGGTGGCCCTGAAAGTGTTCACTTACGAAACCTGTGTAAAGTCTGTAATCCAGGATATCGGTTGACGATCAAGCTATTACAGAGTCTCTTCGTTGTTGATTATATAAGAATAAGAAACAGTACAATACTAAAACGATAACATATTATAAATTACCCTGGTTTACTTGATTGTCGCCTGGGGGCCCAATGAAAGAAAGATCCATCCACAGGAGGGGACCATTGAACGAGAAACTGCGTTTCACTTACTCCGTTAAAGGCGAAGAGAATAAATGTGATACCGAGTATTGCACTGTCTATATAATACAGGCAACAAATGCAAGGAATCGTTGATGTGCTTGTAATTTTTCGGTATAATTCTATATCATCTTCAGACTGAGGTGACATACAGGTAGCAGAAATTTAAATACTGCAAGATGGTACATTAGCATTAGCACGTTAAAATACAAAACAGAGACGACACTATCAAGAGAATAGGCATATAAATGTGATACTCGGTATCACATTTATTCTCTATCTCTTAAAATTATCAGCAGGTAATGGATGTTAAAGGTGAAGGTAATATGATTTTGTTACAACCTGTCCAAACAATCTTAAAAATGCAGGCGCTATATACAAAGACGAGGAAGGCTTCTTTTAACTACTACTGTTAGTCATATTTTGTTGTTTCATGGTTATTACAAAATGTATCTTGTTGGCATAATACGGCAATGTCCTCAGTTGTTTCGCCATGTGTTGACCTCGACCCGAGTAACCTCAGCTTAATCATTACTTGGCTATTGCGAAGCAGGGACGTTTACTGAGAATGGCTAAGCTCACAGATCAGGATCACGACCCGACAATCATCAGCGAAACACGTTGAGACAGTCGTCGATCAATGGCGGCAACGAAGGATGTGGGCCTATTCCTTGGGACCTCTATAGGCTGTGACAGAAGCAAAATAAAGACCGCGAAAATAGTAAAATATACATAAAAATAAAGTGTTTTGTTCAAAGAAGACTAAAGGTCTCATAAGTCGCACACTATTTACTTATTTATCGTCAGCGCTTGAGTTGTGATAACCTTTCCTATTCACTTGGTTTTGAACATTCACGAAACTAGAGTTAAAAAGAATTTGTCAATTCAAGCTTTGGCTACAACCTGTGTGAACATACATGTATCACGGCAGGAATCAATAGATAACAGATCACAACCACGCCCCAGACGTGCAAACCCAGTACAGCGGTGAACGGTTCAGAGACCAGTTGAGATACAAACACAAGGGAAAATAAAGCTATATAATTATCGGTGCCATGAGTTCTCAAGGTCTCGAATTCAACGATTCAACAATTCATTTCATGGTTTTCAGAACACAGTGAATCCCTGAAGGTCAACAGAACAATTTACACGTCTCTCAGATTGCGATGTATAAGTTTAATTAAACAGTTGGAAAAACAAACACCAATGTGCTTTGTATTAATTAAAACGTTGTCACATATCTGCTAGTTATTTCATAAAGACCATAAAATACATTTTGTAAATGCCCTGCTAAATAAGAGATTTAACAAGTTAATAGCCGTTGACAATAAAAACTTGGGAAGATTCAAGATTACAACTGTAAAATTACAGATAAAAATTTTACACATGCAGAAATGTAGATGTCAACAGTGATGCCCAAGACAACACATCACAAATGAAAATAGAGCAAACAGACACACAATGACTTAAACAAGGGCACGCGTAAACCTCATAATAACAATGCAACGCTAACTGTCATGGCAGAAATAGATGTTCACTGTGAAAAAAGACAAGTCCGTTCAGTGGAGCTGCATTTAAAAAGTCCAGTAATCCTGATCACGCTGCTAAATCAATATCCACCATATCCACCAGGATTTCCACGGCCTCCACGAAATGAAGGGCCACCACGCATCATAGATCGACCCCTCGGAGCACCGCGATTTATGGCACCTCCTTGTCCAGAAGGACCTCCACGGACCACTGGGCGTATTGGAGCACCTTGGGATGAAGGAGCACCACGACCACCTGGAGCACCACGCATGTAAGGAGAACCACGAGGCATGGGAGAGCCACGAGGGCCTGGAGCACCACGAGGGGTTGGAGCACCACGAGGGGTTGGAGCTCCACGATTTGGAGTACCACGAGCTGCACCAGTTGGACCCCCTCTACTTGGAATACCACGTACTGTTGGTGCACCTCGCTGAGCAAGGGCACCCCTACTTGGGGAAGCAGTTTGCAGGGCAGTGCCTCCAGGACTCGTTAATGGTGGTCTTGTTGCACCAGCTCCAGATGTTGCTCCAGTTGCTCCACCTCGAACAGAGATTGCTCCACCACGAACTGGGACTGCCCCACCTCGAGCTGGAGCACCTCGACCTTGCATGCCTGCTGGAGGAGTCCTCACAGTGCCTCTGCCTACCGGTGAGGGGCCTCTGGGGGCACCCATGCGTGCACCTGGAGTGCCTGATGGGGGCCTCACAGCCCCAGATGGTGTAAGTGCCCTAGTTGCAATTCCACTTGTAGGAGACGCTCCTAGTAAACCAGCTCTTCCTTTGGCAACACCAGGGGATGGGGTTCGTACCTGGCCTGCAATGATACTAGAGGCGGGCCTTGGACCACCCACAGAAGTAGGTGTTCCTCGGCCAATATTTTGTGCAGAGTTAACAGCTGGTCTTGATGCTCCAACCGTACCAATAGCTTGTCCAGCAGGGCTGAATTTGGAAACAACAGGAATTGGAGAGCGCGTGACGGCAGTAGCTGCAGATTGCTGAGGCTGACCAAACTTCCCAGACTGTGCCTGAGTTCCTATTGAGTAGTTCTGAGATGGCCGAGCTGCCTGGGAGCCATAAACAGAACTTGATGAGGCTCCCACAGCTGCTTGATTAGAGCCCACAGTATAAGTACTTTGAGCTGCAGGAGTTGTAGGCTTCGGAAATTGATACGATGCTGCTTGTTTTGCTGCCATAGAAGCAGCTGTTTGACCGTACGGTGACCCTGATTGATAAGCATTTCCAACTTGAGTTGCTCCTGTGGAAGAGGCTGATCTTGATGCTGTTGCACCTGCTGGAACTCTCGTTGTAGTTGCTGCAACTCCAGATGTTGAGATAAATCCACTAGTGGCCGAAGAGGCCGCTGGTTTTGGTTGCGTTGGATACAATGGAAATATCGGTTTTGCAGTGGTACTCAGTGCGGTTGGTTTGGCTGGAGTTGGTACAGCTGGTGCAGTGACACCACCTGTCTGCTGAGAACGGGGACTAGTAGTACTAATACTACTAGCAGGCTTGGCACCTCCACCAGGATTCAAAATGCTTAATATTTTTGCTTGAAGGTCCGCTTGCTGTTTGGCGATGGACTGTGGGTCAACAGCTGGCTGGCTGGGTTGACTACTCGTTATGCCTGACAAGAAAAGTGGGTGCAAATGGAACCAAGATGAACAGTCAAAAACTAACACGTGATAACCAACAATAGTCAATAATTTTTCCTACTACCTCAGTTAAATTGTATTGTATTTATATTAGGCCTGTTGATCTTCACAATCTTCAACGGCTCAAGATACTTTGGGTGTAAGTCACTTTGCTAAGTTTTGTTTTCTTTCTTTCTTTTTTAACAGAGTGTATTAATCACGTCTGCAGTGAAACACACCTGTACGAAAACCAAATGGAAAGGGCACACGATACTGGAATTACAACTGTACTAATTTAATACATATAACAGAATAGCTTTCCTGAAGGGCACACTGAAAAAAGTTAAAACCAAGGGGAATCAAGAAGGTCACTGTCAATTCGGTAGCAAATTTACACTTAAGACTCATTTGACACAATTTAATGCCCACCTGGCTCGGGAGATTGTTCTGGATAACCAACACAGAACGGCATTCCATTCCATTAGTGATTTCCCCAGCCCATATAAACACCGTGACCATCTCTTCATCAACCCTTTTCCTTCATGGCTCTAATTACATTTACCTTAAGTTTAGGTAAGGAGCTTTCAATAAGACCTTACACCGGCCAGTATTTTGTCGTGAATGCATGACGTTTTGAAAAACTGACCTTCTAGAGGGAGTTGTTCCGGCTAGCCCTCTCTTATTGTTATCCAACAGGTGCTGCCCCGAGGCAGCCACCTATTTCAATTTTCTTTTCTTTTCTTTTTTTTTTTTTTTTTAAAAGCACTGTTTCAGTTGCACTGCGCTGTTCCTTACACATAAAATCTCACAAATTTTGTGAACTGTAGAACCGACAATAATCTAGAAGTCACCTCATGGCCAGTTAATTCGTAATCATTGGATGAGGTTGACAATTCAGGCATTTGTCAACTTTCTGTTTTGGGTGAGATAAAAGACCGTTTGTGCAATTAAGGTTTGTCACTTAAGAAAAGAATTTGCAGTTTTTCCTGACAATGTAACAAGTTTTGCTAGCTGATTGAGACTCTAAATGAATGATGTCCCGTTATCTACGGACAACCTTGAGAATTCTTTATATCATCTATATTATGATGCAGTGGGTTCTTGCCAAAGAAAGTCAGTTCATCAATTTGTATTTCTTAACGGACACTGACAAGGTCAACGCAAAACTTAATTAAACTGGGAGCCACCTATAAAAAATCCTTTGTATTATTATTCAAATGAGCGGGAATTTGAGATATTTCCCCTGAAATTCCACTTCTTTGCAGATAATTTCTACGTGAAATCTAATAACAGCCATATGTTCATGATCAATGACACGTTTCTCACCTCCCCTTATAAAATTCTTTAATACACGGCCCTCCAAGGTTCCAGGAGACGGGTTAGAGAAATACATGATTGTATAGGAGAAAGTAAGATGTGGTGGATGAGTATGTTGTGAAGCACGCCTACTTGTAAGGAACCCATTTTCTATTTCAAGTAATTTAGCTAAATAAAGACGGCTGTAGAAAGTTGTCGAGACAGTGAAGTCATAATCTTGTCGACAGCAGGAGCAGGAAAAAAATCATGCCTTGCATTTTTACCTCCTTTGCCGTTGGCAGTTGTAGAGCTTCCCAGAATTTCTTCTTGGCGTTTAGACAAGCTGTCAATCAGTTTTGTGAGCTGTTCGGCAGAAAGATCTGCCCCGGTAGCTGCTTTACTCAAGAGACTCGATATCTCAGTGGTCTTCTCATCTTTGGGGATTGCTGCAGGCGTGTCCTTGTTACTGTCCCGTGCGCCGCTAACTTTAGCTCGTTCACGTAGATCTTGCATGTACTGATCAAAATTTTGTCCAACGAGTCTCATAGCATCATCGAGAGGCATGTTTCTATGCTCTGTGTGGAGATAAAATGGGTTTGAAGTTGAAACAAGAGAAATAAAAAGTAACTTCCACACTTGGCATCTACTGTCAGCTTTGTCACCCTTGGACTGGTTAAAAGCAACTAAAATTTGATTATGAAATGGCGAAATGTGATTTTCTGTTGCACTGTGTAACGTACAAATACATGAAAAGCTTAATGCCTCCATTATTTTGAAATGGAAACTTTAGGTCAGTTAAATATTTTTGTTTCTCAGCTCGCTGATGATAAAAACACATTACACATAAACGCAACGTAGGTCACAATATACTTATAAATAATAATTATTGTAATTGCACACGAACACATTGTTTACATGTGTATTTACATCGGAAATTGTATATACACATTACCCACAACACTCAGCAACACCACTTAACAAGTACAGTGTATCAGAACAAAACTAAATTTAAAATTATAATGTAAAACTCGGTTGTCTTATTAGTTTGCAGCAAGGAACATTGATTCAAAGTATTTAATTTTTGTATTGTACCAACCCTAAAACTTCTTACTCCCACAAACAATTAAAGTAATACAACAAAGGTCACTTTACACTAATGAATTATATAATTTTACTTGCACATCTTCATCCATATGCTATGTACAGGTTTGTTAGAACTGTGTGCATGTTTCAACAGACAACGTATTGCAGAGGCTCCAGTGTTTCAGCCAGATAATTTTACTTGAGCCGGGCCAAAGTGGCCCCTAAAGATCTTTTTTAGGGGCCAATTTTTCAGGAAAGGGGCCAATAAATTGAAAGCCACAGAAGGAAAAAATGCATCAGGGTACCAAGCAAAATAAAGCAGTTTATTAGGATCTATGATAAAATTTAATAGTAAGTGCTTTCTGAAGTGTTTCTACTCAATAAAGTTTCTTTTGAATCAGATACTAGTATGAAGGATCCGTGCATTACAAGAGAACAATCCTTAGGCATACATGACGTAGTCAATGATCAAGGGTTTGCAATGCATTATAGGACGATTTCAAACACTGTCAGCCATTTTGAAGTTTTCCGATGTGAGAGAATCAATACTGCAAAGTAAAAGGACGGATTGACTTCTTTTCTTATGTTGAATGTTTTAGAAGCAAAGATCTTTCAATATGATTATCTAGAAGGACATAATTTGTGACAAAATAACCGTTATTGATCGTCAACACAGAGAAACGTAGTCGCCATTATGCCGTATTATGGCGACTAAACCAGAATTTTTGGTCGCCAAGGATGAAATGCTTGTTGCATTGGCGACCGTATCGATCACAATTTCCAACCCTGGGATGGCTTTTTAAATATTATGCCTGTGTTAAGCCTGCAGTCATGTAAAAGGAAAGGGCCAAATTGGCCCTTTTTTCGTTTTTCTGGGGGCCATCTCTGATTGCAACGCGGGATTCCCGCAATGGCGCGCTCTGGCTGAAACACTGCAGAGGTACCAAAAACCCCAAACAAAACCCCTCCCTCCTGTATCATTCCACAGCAACATACTAACATGTCGGTCAAATGTTACATATATTATCTAACAACGAAAAAAATAACAAATATAATGACATGATAACAATTCCAAAACTAGACATAATCAAAAGGTTAAGCAAAGTCAGACTATCAGACTGTCCCTTTTAAAAAATACTACGTCAGCGCAACATGTAGTTCTATGCTGGATTACCAGCCACTGTTCAGGAAAGGAATAGACCGGACACGACGAAGCAGCGGAAATCGAGCCTATATGTAGTCTTGGACAAAAGAACAAATATTGTATCCTCATTCAGGACACGTTGACCATGTGCTGCATGTGACAAACAACACTGATCTCTGCTACTGTAACAGAGCTGGATATTTAGTGCCATAATACCATAATATTGTAAAAATGTGTGTAGCTAAATTTAATGTTAAGTAAACAAGCAATTTCATTTGGTATTCTAACACAGTATGAAATATAGTATAAAGTTTGTTGCATATTGTATGTGGTAATTAAGTGTGCATTGTTGTTGTTGTTGTTGTGTTGTTGCATGGAGAAACTCAGTGAAAAACCATAACTGAATGAGTGGTTTCCCTAAAATTTGATAACTGCTAGAATGGTCTACAACGACATAGTGTTCATTACTGACATTCTTTAGTTAAAAGTGTGTACTTGAGAATATAAATAACTACTTTAACAATGGCAAGAAATTACAAATGAGATCTGTTAGTCGTGTGTCATAGGATGCCGAATGAATGCAGGTTCTGTCTCCCAGACAAAAATCAGCACATTGCTGTTATAAACAACTGCAAAACATTTTTATTCCATTTGTGTAAGCTAATGTACAGTATGTGGTTTGCTTTGCCAACCTCTTTAGAAAGAGAATCGGCAGTTTTGGGCCAGTCAGTGCATCTTTCCCTGTGTGTATTGAAAGATTAGTACAAAGTTGTACTTCTCTGACAAAGCTGTTAAGGCTGATTATGGTTACAGTACACTCTGTTGTTGGAATGAGATTCAAGAAACAATTCTGATATCAATATTGGACAGACTATTGCAGTTACAAAGGATAAAGAAAAAGTTACTGGTGTTTAAGGGAAAGACGATAGTCTAATGTAGAAATGACACAAATTACATTCTTGCATGATCTGAAAAAGATACAAAGCTTTCATGCACCCTGTCTCTACAAATCTTGCATATCTGTTGTCTAAGACAGATTTCTTACAGTGACCTTTTCAAAATGACAGAAGCAAAAAACAAACCTGCATTCCAAAATGGCAAAGAATGCTGCTTTTCTCTACTGTGGTAAAAATTAATGCAAACCATAATTTGAGTGTCACTTAAATGTTACACAAATGCCACCTTGCAGTAAAAGTATTGCATAAATAGGGGATTACATTTGTGTTAATTATTGAATACAACAATGTTGTTATCAGTTAGTCCTATTTTAAACACAGACAGTTCTATCAAAATAACCCCCGTTTATTTTGTTATTTCACGGACATGTTTTTAGTACATTTTTTAGTTAGTGCATCCATAATGTTACAGAAATGTTACATTGAACAACGCCAGAAGTAATTAACCAGGAGAAAATAAGACTGCCATTTCTCTTCTGGTACTCTCTTTACAATTTCCTGTGGTGGTGGAGTTCTGCTGACTGCTGTTAATTGAATATTTGTCACTCCTACTACGATAAACAGTCACCTTCATATTTCAAAGTTTGCTGTCAGCCAGTTCCATTACCACAGAGCTTTCATGTGTTCTTGAACTACATTGTATAAAGTGTAGTCCTCCTCTAGGTGGACCTTTTCTTGTGCCAATTAAATGAAACATACTTAGGAACCAACAACTGCAAATTTATAAGTTCAATACTGAAAAATCAAGCGACCACTAGCTGGCAAGGGGCTATACGCGTATACAAAGCATGTGTAGACATTTTAATAA
Source organism: Orbicella franksi (assembly GCF_964199315.1). NCBI lineage: Eukaryota > Metazoa > Cnidaria > Anthozoa > Scleractinia > Merulinidae > Orbicella > Orbicella franksi. The sequence goes on from NC_138157.1 coordinate 1,590,953, forward strand.
TACCAGAACTGGACTGCTTTGATATTATCCCTTCTGCCTTGAGGGGACCTGGGACGACTGAGCAAAGGCAGCAATTCTAATTTATACAATGGGTTTTGAAGTTTTGCCTTTTACTGCAATGCATTGCACTACTGTTTATTTCATTGCTGCAATGCATTTTGTAGGCATTTAGACCAACAGTCCTTCACGTAGATCAATATTTTGTTTACTTCATCTACTCAAGCAAGGCTCTGCATGACTTTAACACATTAGGTAACATTTTTCATGGCAAAGATGATATTATTGGAGTAGCTCTGAACCATGGCCAGAAACCTACCTTGTTGATTACCTCTATGCCACAAGGTAGACGATAATGACGAGAAGGAACAAATCAAATTTAAAAATGCTTTCAGTGAGAACTCAACAGCATAGTGCCACTTAAAATTTGGGGAGCATCTCTCATGAAGGTTAATCTTTCAGACAGTTTTAATTCCAGCTTAAGGTGCATATCGACACACAAATGTAAAGAAATGCCATTTCTTGCAATTTTGGGGGGACTTAAAAGATCCAGTGTTTACAGAATTATCCGCCATTAATTTGACTTGAGTAGCAGTTGCAACTGTCCTTGTTGGGAAAAACTGTTTATCATTGCTAGCAGAATTATCTGTTGATGTTTTAAAAGTATGCCCCTCCTCCATATTTACAAATGGCTGAATTTACCAGCTACAGAATTAAAGGTTTGATTTGCATTATTTGATCTGTATAAAACAAATTCAAAGAGAACAAATACAACTTTGCCCTGTCACAAGCAGCCTTAAGAACTGAAAATGTGAAAGGTGTAACAACCACACATTTAATTGAGATAACTATGTCACAATAAACAGAAGACTGGCATGGTAAATCAAGTTGAATATGGTCACTTTGTCAGATTGCAGAGGTATGTTGAATTAAAATAAGTTTTGTAACAAAAAATATATGTGTATTTGCAATTTGTTGTTTACTTTAAGTCCACCAATGTTAAATCAATACTAATAATATAAAATTATATTCAGCAAAACATAAGTCACTTCTGAAGTAGTCAGACATTTTCTTTGTGTTTCAACCCTCCCTCTGTCTCTTGCACTTTACTCACTGTACTACATTTGCAGTGGTATCATTTTTTTTCCTGCTGGTATTATTACCTTTTTGCAGTGTAAAAAAATACATTACAGGAGATTCAAACAGAAATTCAGAATCCAATCGAGTCAGCCTAGTGTTCTTCATGGAGGTAGGGCTGGTATATGTACATTTCAACCCTAACATTGAATTCACGGAATAATAATAATAACAATGACAATGACAATGACAATAACAACAACAACAACAACAATAACAATAACAATAACGATAATGATAACAATACCAATAATAGTAATAATAATGATGATGGAAAGAATGATCTATTACAACACATATTACAGGTACATGTTTCCTTTACCTAGGCTAAAACTTATGACGAAAACATGTTTGCAATAGGATCATCAGTAGTCATCAAACACATACATTTCTTTACAAGACAATAATACTGATATTGATACAAGCAGATCAGATGATATTGTACAGCAATCCCACTAGAATACCTCACATTAGATACTTTTACTTATACCATAAGGATGACATCTCAGGAGTGAAGATCAATAAACCAATAGTGTACCTACAACTCTCACAATTATTGTGCAATTTACATGTACAAAAATGTTGGCTTGATAGTTACACTATAGGTTTTGAGGCACAGTTATGGCAGCACTGGGACTTAAACTGTGTTATGTTAAGTTTTACTGTCTTGTGCTGTTAGTTCACTGTGGGTTGCTGCTTATTATTTTTCCTTAGCAATTGTGTACATGTTTATAACTCTTCCCCTACGTCAATTTTTTATTTTCATGTGTGTGTGTGTGTGTTTGCAATGTAACAAGCAATGTATAAGTAACTGTTTGCATGTTTCAGCGCAACCGTTTCTTCAAATACAGTTATTTTCAAAAAGATAAGAGTTTCATATACAAGTACGTGCCCAACACTGTTCCTTACTGTAGCAGATAGAAATAGCAAACAGAGTTTTGCTGGTTGTCACTCTCAGAATAACTGCTGTAATCACAAACCAGTGAATGGTGAAAAGCTAATGGGAATGGTAACAAAATTTAGGCGACTTATCAGGGAAGGGAGCATACGAAAGCATTCTGGATATCCACAGGCAAAACAAACCTACATTACAATAAACAATGTTCCTCTAAGCAATATCAAAATAACAATAATGATGTGGCCTGCTAAATAGTTAAAGCAACAAGTAAGCAAGATCAAGATAGGGCATGGTGAAGAACATTTTTCCCAGCAGCATGCAATATTATTATAAGACGGAAATAAATAGGTAAAAGCAGCAATAAAAAACAACACATCTTACACAGAAGAAGCCGAGTACGATAAATACATCTAAGCCTGAAAAGAGAGCATGCAATTCCTAATTACCAACCCTAACCTTTCCACAAGGGTTGCAAATATGCCTAATTTGGTGTATACTACACCAAACACCTACTTATAACTCCAAACAACACTCACAGGGAGTCATTTTAACTTTAGCCTAAAGCCCATAACATTTTGGTAAAAATTTGATAATTTGCCCGCAGCCAACGTTCATTTTACTATTGGAATCAAAATGAAAGGTAATACAATTGAGGGGACTTAGTTTTCTCATAACTTTCTTAAATGATGAAGGTCATCTAATCCCTTTAGCATGTGACCCTCATGGATAGCATTTTGTAGATGTATCTTGATACCACATTTTCAAAATATGACACCATGATTAATCACGCTGGAGTCTAACAGACTTCAGTGCATTTTTAAGCCCTGTACACAATTTATCAATACATTGTCCAGAAGAAAATGTGACAGAAAGTTTAAAGCATGAGGATTGTATGTATAATTTGTGTAACAACAATCTAAGTAAACCATCAAACAAAGAGTGCTGTTGTTGCTTTCTCCCAAATGTCCAGACTGAACTAATAGGAGAACAGCATGATCACTAGTAAAAAAGATAAGTCATGAGATTAACAATATTTTGTGCTCATTGTGTTCCTTTGGTCAACAGCTTTTGCTGACACATCAAAAACATCAGTGTTGATGTATGTCAAGCAGTTTTAAATTACTGAGAAATACTAGATCGTTTTCAAGGCACGATGTATCAAATACTGCAGCATTGTATAATAAATCCTCCCCCATTAGGTGAAATATTGAGAGGTAGAATGAATCTTAATCAAACGTTACTGATTGATGTTATAATGTTTATGTATGCTGCACATTTCTACACCGCTTTCAGGAGTGATGTGAAACCCACATAGGCAAATAATACAGATAGGAACTGGCTTCAAAACCTACCCAATTTTCACATTTATTTTTCCAGCCTTCACAGCCAGCAAAAGCCATGCTGAAATGGCCATTTCACTCAGCTCTTTACTTTAATCTACATCCCTGTACTTTGTACATGTAGGTGTGTGATTGTGAAGTATATTTTAAATAATACCAACAGTATGGTGGCCTGTAGTTTACATATATACTGTATCTACAGGTGTATATATACAAATACAAAAAACTTAAAATCAGAATTTCCATGCATGCTCAGATTGAATGACTGGATGCTTTATAAGCAGTTACCTGTCATGAAGCAGTTACTTCATTTGTCTGTTACAATCCCCACATTAAGAAATAGCAACTCTCAGCTGTATACTCAAACTGAGTTTCCAGGTACTCAACAGAACTTTAGTGTGTACAATTGCTTACACAAAAATTTTCAAATCTTCCCAAACTTACTTTTCTGTGAACAGCAGGCTAGAGTTTGTGAACATGGTTATACATTTTCTGTTTTGTGTGGTGTACGAGACAACTGCACTACATGTATACCCTGAACTCTTCTGTTTGATGACCCATAGTGAGTGGCAGTCCTACATGTAATTAAGATTAATGCTCAAATGCAAGCTATCACATTTGTTTGTGAGCTCAGGCCAAATAATGATTAGAGTTGAAGTGCGCTGAACTCCCACCGACTATCATTCAAGTGCAGCAACCAAAAAAAGATGAAACTGCTCCATAGCTGAAGTGCACTAAAGCTGTACGCAGGGAAAAGCATTTGTTAACTCTTGTGAGAATTTGAACAGATTTAAGTTTGATGAAGGCAACCAAGAGTGAATGAGTCCTCCTTCCCCTCCCAATTCTTGTATATTGTTGGAATACACCTTATGTTCTTTTTCTTTCCTATAAACCCCTTACCATTGTGTGTCTTTATCCCTGCAAGGAGTTTTTGATCTTTACCTTGAGGAGTTCCATGCAAAATGTTGACAGTCACTGAGCGATGCACCTCATGCTGACTGGTAATCACTATAGCATACAGAACACCACGGCGAGCCACATCATCTAAAAGCTCCATGATTGGCTGTGTCCCATGGAAGTGAAGATCTACTACCAATCCTACAGCCTTCAGTCTTCTTTGAACCATTTCTGCATAACCCCTGGATGAAACAAAAATAAAAAAAATGAGTGGACTTTATTAAGAAAATATGGCATGACTTTGGCAGTTGATGTACTCAACCCTCTATGTGAGAACAAATCAGGCTACATGGTGTTGAGCAAGTTGCATGTACATGTACATACTTATACAGTACCATGCAAATGTAAGTTGAGAGTCTCTTTTTGAGTTTCAATAGTCCTGAGAATCAAGAATCAAGAGTTGAGAATCAAGTCTATTGAGAAAACAATTAGCTTGTCACTTCAGTGATTCACTGATAGACTAATTGAGCAAATAGACCACAACTCAGAGAATGTTACAGTAAAACCAGCATAATGCAGTGGAAGAAACTTTCAGGTCTTTCTTGATAAAAAGCAATTTCAAATAACATAGTTTTGTGCCACCAGCATTTAATTTGCATTGCATTTAAACAATGTAAAAGTTTGAATCAGAAAAATTAAAATTGTTTACTTCCAGAGCCCCCAATTTTGAATGAAGCACATTTGATTTTGGAGTTAGTTAAAACAAACGCAAATTAAGACTAAAATAGCAAAAGAGAAAAACAATTTTATTTCAAAGAGACTTAAATCTTTTTTAACTGTGACCCTGTAATGCCCAGTTTTACTAATTTATGATTTTGATCACAAGTTTTTATTTTCCTTTAATATTTTTTTGTGATTTTTTTAAGACAGAAGACTCCTTTTGAACACAAAATTCACTTTGACCAAGTGCAAGTTACATGTGATATGTTTGAGAGATGACTGACAGCTGTGTATGTAATGTTATATCCACAGTTGCTAATAAACTCACAAATTGATTTTGCACACCTGCGAAAGTTGAAGGTCATGATAATTGAACCAACAACAGCAAAATTGTGTGCTGCAGGAAACTCTGAAGTGTACATATGAACATCAAACAGCAAAATACTTTGTACAGTACAACCTAAACTATATTACTGTGATATCATGGACAGAGGATAGCAAAGGGGAGTTCACGGCAGTAGAAAATGTATGAAAAAGTGGAAGGAGTATTCAACCAAATATTGGAACTACTGTTATTTTCAAGATCTATCCAAGACTATTACACATGGAACAAACTGCCAATTTCATCTGCAAGATATGAAAGCACATGGTAATATATTTTTCATTTGAATGGTTACACTCCAGAATTTAAGCAAAGACTTGGCAATAACCACATAACATGTACATGTAATTGCCCATCAGGTTCGACTCTGGAATTGGAGTGACCATGTTAAGGAAAGATTGTGTCTAACAACTTTCAATATGATACTGTAGTTTGTCAGCTTTCTACAGGTAGAGAATTTACTTATGATCACAAGTATGATGAAAGTACTTACCGTTGTTGTTTGTTCATCACAACTATGACACAGTCCGTTGGCGCCTCAATACTCTTGCTGCTGCTGCTGTAAATATCATCTGGACCATCATACTCCATTCTTGGCCTCTTAGCAGGACCTGGATACTCACCAGGACGAGGGTAATCACGACCACCATCACGGCCTTCCCTTCCATATGAATCAAAGCGATCATACCGGTCATCCCTTCTTTCAGGGTATGGACCCCTAGAAGAATCATAAGGATCCCTCCGATCTCTGTCAAATGGTTCACCTCTGTGATCAAATGAGTTTCTTGGGTATGGTTCTCTGGGAGGGGGCTCATCCCTGTATCTCTCGCGCATGTAGTAATCATCATGTCTACCATAAGGACGGTCATCCATTCTTCGTGGTGGTGATGGGGACCTTCCACGACGATCGAAGGGTGGTTCAAATCGTGAGGGAAAACGATCATAATCTTCAAACCGTGGCCTGTCTCGTGGTGGAGATTTTCTAAATGGTCTGTTTCCTTCCCGGTCAAAGTCTCGTTCTCTCCTATTGAAGCTAGGAAATGGCGGTCTGGAGTCTCTGTCACGTGGCCGATCATCCATCTTTTCCTTTCTTCTATCACCAGCTAAGTTGACATCTACATAAGGGAAAAGAACACACCATGATCACTGAGTGTATCAAGAAAAGGTCAACACATGTTCAGGGGGTTCAATCAGGTTAACAACACACGGCCAAAACCGCACAGTAGGCAGCAAATAGGAATTTAACAAATGATACTAATTAATTTCAGAAAAAGCTAGTGGCAAATTTAGGTGAAACTGCTGGACATGGGTGGCTAAGGCTAAAGAAAGCTACATGGTATTAATACTCAGTGAAATACTTTGGCTGCTGAAAAATTGTAGAATCTGATGACGCCAAAGCGGTTCTTCAGTAACTCACCTACTCGTTTCCCATTATAAACTTTGCCATTTTCTTTTGCAACGGAAGCATCTGCTGATTTTTCATCTTCAAATTGCACAAAGCCGTAGTTATTATGGACTGAGCAGCCCACCACTCTGCCATACTGAGAAAAAATGTCTTCAAGTTCCTTGCGGCTCATCTGAAGATTGCCGATGAAAACGCGACAACGAATAGAGTGGGGGTCATTTCTGTTGGTTTCCTTAGGTGGTGTATTATCACGCCTCCCTGGCTTGCCCCATCTGTCTGGGGATCCCTTACGAATATCGCGGAATCTCGAGTCTTTCTTATCATTGGGAGCCATTTTTTGATCAGAGCTCATGTTGCTAATACTGGAAATAAAAAAAAACTAGTTACCAACAAGACAAACTGTGAAGAATGCAAAATGCCACAATTTGGCTTCACATCTTTTATTTTTCAAATAAATTTTTGGACTTCCAAAGTTAGATGACATAGCTTTACGTGTAATTCTGTGAAGAACAGACGGAGGGCACATATATTTATTGGCCAATTAAACACGATCATTCCCCAACGTGTGAAACAGTTTTTGTCTTTTTGATAGTAGAACTTTTTTTTTCATTTCCAGCAAGAACAAACCATGATATCATCACAAAACATACTCGAAAGAAGTTTCCACAGCAAATTCACCCAACTGAAAGTCCAAAATCATTCTATATCTCCTAAACAGTGCTAGTGCATTCATCATTAATTTTGTTAGATATACATGTAACGTGAGTTCTTGTTATGAAGTTCATGTTCGAGACATACGTCACACTGTAACTATAAGCCTTCACGAAAAGCCAGTTATAATGCAGGTTTTTTACAATATCCACAAAAAATATTTTGATGACCTATCATTTTTATTTGTATTATTCAACACAGTATTCTTCATTTTCCCTGTAAAAGTAAGAAACATTGTAACATTGAAGAGTTCAATCAATTCAGATCAATGAATGGCTTTGGGTAAATTGCAAAAAATGTCCTTCCCACATGTTTTTGATAAATGTAGTAGTAATTCTGAATGCTGTTCATATGAGGAATTACTTTACAAAATGATGCTGAACAAAATTTCAAGACAAATTACTGATTATTATTTAAACAAGATGTCTTTGACCTTCACCAACAGAGATGCTGTGGAGTAGCTTTGTAGGCCTACAGTTTTCTGTTCAGGAGTGAAAATGTATTTTTCCTTCACAGTTAATCCTCATCCAGACATATTAGGAGTTCATACTAAAAAATCAAAGCTGACATTTCCTGTCATGTATTTACAGTGCAGCTCAGATATAAGTGTGCATATTGTTATAAAAAACGTCAATGAAAGCTTAACTATTTCGAGTTTTCAATCACTTCGCAAGTTCACCGACAAACTACAGCTGTACCGTTTATTAACACTTGCTTGATCTTTAGCTGCCAAGAAGTTGGGAAGAAAATTGAAACAGTCGCTTAAATTCCTTATTTCAACCAACTGTTTTCATTTACCGAATATTACATATTACATGTAATGTTTACTTTGCAGTTTACGGCTGGAACAACTCACCGGGGCAAAGAATTATTTTGCAAGTGGTCCTCATAGTTATTAAACAAAATAATTGTCTTTGGCTTTACATTGACTCCCAGTTAACTTTGAGAATAGTAAATTATGAAACTGCAAGGAAGAGTTTTGTGTTTTGCATGCGTCAGCAAATCACTTGTGAAATGTTTATTGTCTGAAGCGTTCCGTGGCCTAGTCAAAAAACTGAGATCTCCGCTTCTTTTTGACAAAGATCACTGATTCAAACAGTAAAAATACTCTTTCCTTGACGAACAAAGTGTTTATTTCAGTTTCTATAGTGTACCGCTCACGTTTAGTCAATTTTTCTCCAAGGAAAAGTTCTGTGTATCAGCACGTGTCTGCAAGTCACTTGCGAAATGTTTATTGTCTGTAGCACTCCAATAAGATCTCTCATTGAAAAAATTATATCTCCGGCTCTGTTTGACACAAATTGTTCAAACGGTAAAATGAAAGAATTGTTGATCAAAGTTTTTACAGTGTGCTGCTCATGTTTAGTTCATTTTCTTCAAGGAAAAGTTCTGTGTATCAGCATGCATCGGCAAGTCGTTTGCAAAATGTTTATTGACTTCACATTAGCTCCAACTAGATCTCTCGTCGAAACTGAAATGATATCTACGTTTCTACATGTATTTGGCACAAATCGTTCATTGTAGCAGTTACATTCTCTTTTCTTGATCGAAGAATGGAGTGTTTATTAAAGTGTCCATGACATGCAGTTTACACTGAGTTTACAATTTTTTTTTTGTGAGTAAACGTTCTGTGTTCTGGCGTGTGTTGGTAGGCCGCTTGCGCAAACCGTGTTTATTTTCTTTTAAAGAATGTTATCTTTTGGCTATACTTGGCACAAATTGTTTGCTCTTTGACGATGGGATTGTTGAAGCTTCTATCCCTGGTTCTATTTGACAGAAAGCAGTAAATTGTGTGCCCAATTGCAAAATGTTTGTATCAGCTTAGTCTCATCTGAAGGTATATGCGCGTATACTGTATACGCGTAATAAAAATAAATAAAAGTCTCTCTCACTCTGTGCCAAGCTATCAAGCCATTGAAAACAACAATGACCATTATGAAATGAAGAAACGATACCTTAGCTCATACATACTAATGAGGCATACACGCATATACTGTATACGCGTTTATACGTATATGCATACGGGTATACGCATATTCGGCTGATGCGAATTACACATATATTTTGGTTCGCTTATATCGGAGCTGCACTCTAGTAGCTCTCACAAGAAGAGAACAAATTACAAAAGAAGTATATCAATTCCAGTTTGTTCATATGAAATTTGTCCGTCCAAAAAGCAAACACTTCTTCAGCTAGGTCTCCCAATGTTATTCCCAAGTGGATGACATACAGATACCACATTACCTGTTTACAGCTGTGAGATTTTAGTTGCTTCGTGGAAACAGGCCCTAGGGCAATGTTTTCTAATATATACTTTCCATAAAACAAAACAAGATTTGAACATGCAGAAATTTTGATAAGGATGGCGAACTACAGTATTTTGGGAAATATGGTTCTTTTATTTGTTATAAATACAGTATTAAGCAGAAGGCTGGAAAAGAGAAAGATTGCGGTTGAACAACAAAGCAACGATGACTTGATCCTTCGCACCCTTACATATGCTTAGCTGATCACTAGCATTCTAAAATCTTGCATCCACTGTTCATAACAATATATAAGCTACAAGCTGCTTTGATTTGAAAGCAAAGGAGGTTGCTGTTTTTGTGTGTAAACAAGAAAGCGTCGGCTAACTCATTAGACCCTTTTACACAAAATTTTCTAAACACCGTTGAGTGAAAGAAGCAACGCCAAGCGTCGTTCAAAATGGCTTTTATGTGTGCACTTTACAGTTCTTTTCTACTTACATTTTTTCGGAAAACGTTTTCAGCGTTCATATAACTACATCTAAAGAAAACTTTACTGTGATATCAAAGGACATTATGACGATCCAATGCAATATGTCAACTGTATTATAAGCTAGCTTATCTAAAAGGAAATGTGCTAACAGGCTGGCCACGCGCTACCTCGAACCAAGTAAAGTGTCCATATTTACCTTATTGCAGCGAACCCCTCGGAATCTGTGAGTAGTCTCTCTTTCCCAGTGAGTCTTCAGAAAGCAATGAAGAGTTGAATAAGTTGTCACTGCATGGAGAATGATTAAAAATACAGAATATCGGGAGCCTACTGGAAATCCAAGCCAAAACTACCGCTCGTGCGAGAGGGAAGCGAACAACGTGGTTACTATTATGGGATATTATTTTTGAGATTGACCGCTGCCAGCAAGCACTGTCGGAGAGTATGCAACCTCGTCCCCAGGGCCTTCTCCACTTTTCAAAATGGCGGGAATTTAATGGCGGGCGGGTTGCGGCGGGCGAGTGAAAACCGTCGAGGAGACGGCCCTGGGGACGAGGTTGGTAAGGGAGGGAGGGTTCTATTTTTTTGACAAAACGAGGAAAGAGTCAAAATCCGCGGCCCTGAACATTCACGGTTAAGTTAGTATGCGAATGTAACGATCGTTTATAACAGATTGGAATATGGGAAAGAAATTCAATATGAATGACTTACTTCCATTCGTTTGTGTGCTTCTTGTGTTTCCGTGGAGTTTTGAGGCTGTTTCAGAGCAATTTATTCCAGCGAGTCTTAGTTTTACTTTTTTCTTCTTTATATCATTCCTATACTAAGTCCCCGACCACCCTAATGGGTTTTCGTTTGAGAACGCATACTTTTTAATGCTTTTTCGCCTGTGGTCCACACTACTACAGTCGAAAACGCTGACGTTTCTAGCGGTGTGGACTAGTGAAAACGAAGACTCTTGAAAACGGTGATGAAAATATATAATACTCAACTAAATAATAAAAATATACATACTTTCGATTCCATATCAGCGTTTTCGGGCGTTTTACAATGGACACTCTTATAAAAAGACGGGGTCGTTCGTCGTACCTTTTTAGGGATTACAAAAACCGGTTTCGGTGCCTCTTAGGGTGTCCAGCCTCAAAAGATCCACAGCGGGAGCTTTCGCGGTATCTTTTAGGGTATTGAGACGAAAAATATGACAGGAGATAATGTGTTGTTTCAGAATTGGGGTGAAAAAAATTTCAAGCTGCGCCCACAAAATAGAATCTTAGTACCCCTTAGGGGGTTCTTTTCAAAATTCACGACTAACAATTCCGTTCTTTTTTATATGGGAGTTCCCCTCCCCCCCACACACACATTCCCCAGGTTAAAACTACTCTCCCTGAATTTGACGATCTTTTTTTCTTCCTTGTATACCCGACATCTAAATTTGTTTTTCCTGCGATAGTTTTCTCCGCCTTGCCCCTCTTCGGAAAATATTGCAACACAGTCGATTACGGTGTGTTCACAAAGACCAGCCGCTGTGTCATTGCCGATGCGCGTGGATTTAGAATGACGTTCATGGACCAGAAGGTTAGTGATAAATATCAAATGATATTAAATGTCAGGTCAGTACTACGCCACACGGCTGCGACTTGTGCTTGACCAGTAAAACGATGAAATTGTCGATCAATAATCATAATCATTTACGATCATGTGTCATATACCAACTCGCCTGTCGGATTAGAGAGCCTTAAAGCTGTTTGAAGTCCTTTTTCAGTCTGTTTCCGAAACAATGGGAAACTGTCAAACTGGGAAAGGCTCGGAAAACGTTGGAGGACTTGGAGGATAATTTCTAATACCGTCCAAGATGCTAAAAGACCGCATCTCGGGGGTTCGGAGATTACCGCAATACCGCAATTCGAGATTTAAAAAAAAATTACCGAAATATCACCAGAAAAGTTGTCCAATTCCGCAATTCCGCAAACCCCAATGGCCCCCTCTGTGAATGTCTTATTCCGGTAAACGGATGTCATGAAAGTGTTGTCGGGGCAGTGATTGACAAGTATGTCTAAAAAAGGAATCGTACTGTCTTGTTAATAGTGAATTTGATGCTACTGTGTCGACTGTTTAAATACCGTGAAAACGCACTAGGATCCATTAGCAGTGTGTTTACTGTCAAACATGGTTATTGTGTCATCAATATACGTCTGTACCAAAGTAAAGGACAGAATCGGCTGCCGTTAATTACCCATTTTTCTTCAAATTGGCACATGAAAGTGTTAGCTGACTTAGCCGCTAAAAATGGGTCTAAGGGTGAAACTATGACAACACTCTGGCCCAAGTATTGGCCGTAAATATCAAGTGAGTCTTCTTAGAGGCAAGTATATTCGGATTCTGGTGATAAGGTATTACCAAATTAGATCATCTCGGAGGATCAGGAAGAGAGAACGACTTGCCGAGACAACTTGTCGAGGAAACTCCGTTCGCCCACGAACGGAGTTTCTGATTGGTGCGGCTCGACCCTGCCTGTCAATTTTCTGTCAATCACCAACCAAATTCCTTCATTGCGTTTGTGCGGGAAAGAAACATGGCGAACTCTGTCGAAAGTGGTGTTGTTAGTTTCGATTGCGCTCTCGAGGAATCTCTTTAGTGTCTTTTCATTTTTCCCCTCCCCCATCCCCCAACGTCTAACATGGCGGTCGCAAGGTTGTAACGCTAATTCGCCCCAATACGACGCCTGCACTGCAGGCTATTCAGTGCACAAAAAGGCAATTAGCATCTTCTACAAAGATATGGCACGCTTGTTTGCAAAGAAATACCGGCATTAATATCATTTAAATAGCAAGAATATATTACTGATAGCCTAGAGATTGATGTGAGCTTATGGGTGAAACACTAACGTACTGAATCCCTCCAAAGCAGCAAAGTTTCGCAGGCAATTCTTCAAAACTTAAGGCTTTATAAACTATGTTCTTTCAGTAGTTATGGCAATCAGTGTAGGCGGAAAAAATAGGCGAGACAAGAAGACAATGTATGCTTTTTTTCTGTCTGGCTTTGTTTGGTTTCAACGTAGTCGTTGTATTCTTTGATGGCCGTTATCAAGTGAGTGTTGCCGACAATACTCCACAAGACAACAAGAAATAATGAAAAGGTTTGTTACTAGCCAGCTCCAGACTCTTGCTTTACACAGCAGAACAAACAAGAGGTTTCTTGACAAAACTATGACTTTTTGCGTCAATCAGTAATTTTCATTTACGGAAGACTCGTATTGTTTCTCCGAATCAAAGCCATTGCCGCCTGTATAAACAGTGCCTTGTATTAAGAGTAAATCACTTAAATTTAGCTCACTCGCCAGGAATCTTCAGTTTTTAAAACACTCCTTCTCTGGGAAGAAAGTCGCTTTTTGTCGACCAAGTCACTTTCCAAGCGAGGTATTCTTCTTTTGATTTATTTTTCTACATAACAAAATTAATGTCATCTTTTCAGCGAAAATATGATTGAAAATTGACTCAGATTGCTTTGTAGCTCATTTGGCAGGGTATATTAACCTAAAAGAAGAAACTAATGTTTAAGACGAATTCGACGGTAATGTTGGTAAATCGAGCAAATTTCGTATCGGCGCGTATTGTTCCTGCTCCGCAGCTTCTAATGTTTAGTGATTTCCAAAATTTACAAAAATCCCATCAAATCAGACTCATGAAGAGAGATGTTTCCCTCAGTTTCCACACTTAACTCTATCGAAGCTCAATCGAAGTTGATTTTCAAAAGTTTGACGTTTTTGGACGAGCTTCCATACCCTTTTTTCGCATTTAATTTACCTTACATGATATATTTAGCTTAACTAACTGGGGTTTGCAATTTGGAGGATACGACTTCATATGTTCTGTGGAACGCGAAATATTCAATTATTGCTGGAAAAAAGTAAACATGATATGCGGATCGAAGAAATTAGAACAAACAGTCAGTTACATTTCAGAAACATTATTTAAGTATCAAGGAGATGGATTGAAGATGGTCTGATACGAAATAATACCTTGAAAGATAACCTAACTTATATTGTAAAAATTGAGGTTTAACACTGATATTGACACAGAACGAAATTCAATACTTAGATTGACTTTTTGCTATCCTGCAGCCAAATCGTCTTAGCTGATACAGTGCACCATTGTGGATATCACTTCCGTCCAGCCTTTACAACAGGCCTCTTGCATTATATGAAAAAAAAAAAAATGAAAAATTATGCGAAAGCATCTGCCGGAGAACTGTAATACGGGATACGGCAAGAATTTAGCTCAGTTTAAACAGACTTCATATTGCTCTTAACGACAGAAACATTTAATGACGATTTATGAAATGATTGCTGAAGCAGATAGAGATAAGGGATTTTAAAAAGTGGTTATTTCTTACTTTACGACAAATATTTTCAATGATCGTTAGACTTTCATGTTCTAGTTTGTGATATCAGTTCTTGCATTTTTCCCCTAGAGTTGTACGTTTGTGATATGAGGCAGTTGTTACTGTTTCTGTGTCTCGCTTCGCTCGGCCAGAGCGAAGACATACAAGTTCACCTGCTGGAGCAATGGCCAAGTGGTTTCAAAATGAAAATTAACCATGTCATGTCTCAGAGCGTAACAGGAGGCTGGAGAATGAGCCTCAAGTTTTCAAAGCGGGTGGGTCCAATGCAATTTCCGAACGCTCATTGGCTGTCTGCTGACCTGGGGAATAGGGTCTTCTGTTTGAAGAATCAGCAATACAACGCAGATCTTCAGGCTGGGTCGAGGCTGCAGATGGAGTTTATTGGCCAAAAGGCCATCAACAATGAAGCAGCGCCATCAGCAACTCTCGAGCTTCACCCAGGAAGGAATGCCAAATGCGATATGTCCCTACCCCCAACCGTCATTCCGCCTGGAGCGACCCCTCCCGTGCAAGAAACGTCTACCGCCGAATTGATTGAAGACTGGCCCAATGGATTTAAGATGAGTATTAATATTCTTATGCAGCAGAAGGTTGAAGGGGGATGGGAAATGACGCTAAGGTTCCCCATTCCTGTTAACAGCCTTCAAACACCTAAGGCGCACAAGAAATGGAGATCTCAGGATCGTAAGGTGTATACACTGGAGAACCAACCTCATAACGCTTTCCTTAAAAAATGTTCCAAGCTTGAGATGATTATCATTGGAGAGAAAAAAATGAACTCTGACGCACCAAGTGAAGCCGCAATTGAATTCCGCCGCAAAGAAAACTGGACTGGAGGTGGTGGAGGGGGATGTGTTCCTAGTACTACTCAGCCACCGATAACCACAGGGTCACCAACTACGACTAAAGCACCAGAGCCACCAACAACCACAGAGCCACCAACTACAACTGAACCACCAACAACCAAAGAGCCACCAACTACAACTGAACCACCAACAACCAAAGAGCCACCAACTACGACTGAATCACCAACAACTACAGAGCCACCAACTACAGCTGAGCCACCAACAACCACAGAGCCAGCAACTACGGCTGGACCGCCAAAAACCACAGAGCCACCAACTACGGCTGAAGCGTCAACAACCACAGAGCCACCAATTACGACTGAAGCGCCGACCACAGGTCGACCTATTAGTAAGCCCCCCAAATACGACTATGACTCAGTTCTTCACGACTCCATTTTGTTTTACGAAGCCCAACGATCAGGGAAACTTCCTATTTCCAACCGAGTTCCCTGGCGAAAAGACTCGGCGCTGAATGACCGCGGACAACATGGTGAGGATTTAAGTGGTGGGTGGTACGATGCCGGAGATTACGTCAAGTTTGGGTTTCCAATGGCGTTCAGTGTAACTATGCTGTCGTGGGGTTTGGTTGAATACAGAGATGCTTATGTAGATGCTGGCGAGTTGAATTATATGTTAGATTGCATTAAGTGGCCATTAGACTATTTTATGAAAGCGCACATTAAACAGGAGGAATTCTATGGACAGGTGGGTCTATTGCGAAATAAAACAACAATACATATTAGCAAGTTCAAGCTGATAGATTGATCGACCGACCGACCGACCGTCCGACTGTCCGACTGACCTACTGACCGACTGACCTACAGACCTACTGACAAACTGAGTGACTGATTGAATGACGGACTGATTGACTGACTGATTGATTGACTGACTGACTGATTATTTGACATGTACTTTGCTGCAGCCGCTGGATAAATTTTTCTGTGCTGGTGCTAAAACCTATAAACGTAACTCACCAAAGTAATGTTAATGATAAAATATACTTTTCACAGATGACATTTAAGCACTCGACAAAGGAAACAAGGCTGCATTCGTCATTCTTCTGATACAATCGAACAAATATCAGTCGGCTTTTTCCTTGATATAAGAAGTTTGTAATTTACCCGTACCGTCAGCATTTATTTCATATCAATCTGGAATTGGTCGAATTATTCAAAGTACTGCTCAATCTTACAACAACGATAACGTTCTCTTTTCAACACTGTAATACAGCAGAACACTTTAACTGTTCTTGTCTTAGGTTGGTGATGGACACACCGACCACGCCTACTGGAGTAGACCAGAAGACATGACGATGGCGCGTCCAGCCTGGAAAATTACTCCACAGAAACCAGGATCCGACTTGGCTGCTGAAACTGCGGCCGCCCTGGCAGCCGCTTCCATTGCCTTTCGCATTTCAGATGTAAGCTACTCCATGAAACTACTCCAACATGCGGCAGACCTTTACGAGTTTGCAGACAAATACCGCGGGGTGTACAGTGATTCCATTCCTAACGCAGCCAGTTTTTACCGATCCTTTAGTGGGTACAAGGACGAGCTTGTCTGGGGAGCAGCCTGGCTTTACAAGTAAGGGAACTTTACTGATCGAGAGTTAACTTTGATGAAGATTGCTTAGCTTAACTTAACTTAATTTATTCGGTAACGTTATTGGGAGTGTTCCCGATTAGTCGGCCTCCGAGCTAACTAGAAGTTTTAGACACTTAAATAAAGTTTATTGATTGATTGATTGATCGAGGGATTTGGGACAGAGGTGTGAAATACAATAACAACCATGTAAACTGAGTTTGCTGTACTTGTCTCAAATCTCATTGCTCTAATACTTATGTCAGTGCCATTGAGTTTTAATCTTATCTACCGAGAAAGTATTGGAAATTTTTATTGATCATGATCTGGATATCTCGACTTCAGTAGCAGGGTGTTTGATCAAGACACTGTCCGTAATCACGAGGTGTCCGCGAGTGTCAATAAAACGACCTTCCTCTGCTAGTGGAAGGTCTAAAATGACTCGAATCCTCTTTAGAGTACCCATAATGTTTTTCATGACAAATAGCTTGTGTCACTAATTGACAAAGGGTATTTACAAATGCAATGTTTTTTCCTGCAGGGCAACAAAAGATAAAAAATACCTTACAAAGGCCGAGCAGTATTACAAACAATTTGGTATGAATGGAAAGCCCTGGGCATTTTCATGGGACGACAAAAAAGCTGGCGTACAAGTCCTTCTGGCTGAGATAACAAAGAAAGCTTCGTACAAGCAAGCTGTGGATACATTCATCACAAGCTGGCTGCCTGGACACGAGGTACACTACACCCCAAAAGGCCTTGCGTGGCGAGATCAGTGGGGTCCAAACCGCTACTCGGCCAACACAGCGTTCTTGGCACTAGTCGCCGCTGACCAAGGAGTAAAACCGTCTGCGTTCCGCGAATTTGCAAAGAAGCAAATTCATTATATGCTGGGTGATAGCGGGCGCAGTTTTGTAGTAGGATTTGGTACCAATCCACCAGAGAGGCCTCATCATCGGAGCAGTTCCTGCCCGCTCTCTCCAGTCCCTTGTAACTGGGATAACTTCAACAGTCCAAGTGCCAACCCGCAGACTTTGTACGGCGCGTTAGTGGGAGGCCCGGGTAAGAATGACGAGTATACGGATGACAGAAAGGATTTTATTAAGAACGAAGTGGCTACAGATTACAATGCCGGGTTCCAGTCTGCTGTGGCTGGGCTGAAACACTTAGCTCTTACAGGAGGACTTTGAGGGGATTACAAAATAATCGGGTTACTTTAGAGTTTTTTAGTTGAAGGAAGTTTCACTCTTAATCGCTACGTACACCAATCTCTAGTCAGCTTTTAGCGAAATAAAAATGATCATTATTGAGGTAATTTCCATCTCTTTTAGTTGTTTTCCTCTTTAATTAGATGAAATCAAGTTTCCCATTACCTAAAATGTTCCTCACGAACAATTTTCGCTTTGAAGTATGTGACAGCAATTTAGACTGACTGACATCTCTATGGGCGTCGTTTTACCCACCAACCAAGCGTGAATGGCGGAGAAATTAAAATGTATGCAATCCCTTAATTTCCCGAAGTTAAACCGTCCCAACTGGAGTGCTGCCTGAACATCGCCAAAAATAGAATCTCTAAACTTGAGGATGAAAATTCCCGTAGATTCAGTGTATCTCATATAAGCACCCCTGCCTCTCGGGCAATGCTTGTGCATCGTAGTTTAGGTCAAAATACTCGTGCGGGACTCTTAGCTTCCTTTCTTGAGGAATTTTATATCCATCTTTGCTTTCTTAAATTGTCATTAGTTGCTAGCGATTTTTCTAAGGCTACGACAGAATTTATGCATGCGTAACTCGTAACAACACTCCTTTAAAGCTTAAAATATTGCAAATTTTGAAAAAAAAAACCCAGTATTTTTAGGTTTCCACGTTTCGACGTCATGCTCCTCACAGTGCTCCTTTGATAAAACGAGCCTGTCTTATGCCTAGGAGGCCCATCTGTTGGTTGAGATGACAAGAAAATAAAGAAAAATTTACCTGTCAGCTTTTATTCAGTCAAAAACCACGTCAAATAAAGCTCGTACACTAAGCTTGCGTTAGTAACACAAGCTGCCACAACAACCGAAACTGGGAAATGAAAACGTTGCTACGTGAATAACTGGACATAGAACTATAGCACTCCAAAGTAAAAACCTAGCGATCTTCCGAAATTCGTTCAATAGCGAATAAGTAGACACTGATAATCTGTCTGTTTCTGTCTGTTATTATGTCGCAAGGGATTGCAGCTGAATCTTTAAACCCTAATTTGAATATAAAAACTAACTCTTCCATCCACATTGAGGCAAAGCAAAATTTTGAGGAATCGCCTTTCTGTTTCTTTTAAAGGTTTCCGTCTTAACCTTCCAAAAACCGAACATTTTTAAGGAATAGTGAAATATTGAAGGAGACATTGGTTTTCTAGCCTGCGAGCAGGCTCACGTTGGAGCACAAGCGTGCGCGGCGTAGCCACGAGCGCGAAATCGAGCGGCGAAGCCGCGAGACGAGAAAATGACGCCTCTTCACCAGACTCCTTCCCGCCGGATCGCTTTGCTCTTCGCTGCTCGCGCGCGACTCAAAGGTGAGCCTGCATGTAGGCTATTGGTTTTCAAACACTGCAAAATTTTTGGGTGGCAAAAGCGTCAAGGAGCCCATACTTTCTTTCGTAGAATGTCGGCTTTGTAAACACGAGGGGCGCAGAAAAGTATTTCATATGTCGTTTTCAAATTCAAGTTAATCGTGATATGACCTGTCAGCATTCGAAACTGATATTTTTGTAGGTCGATCAGAAACTAAATCGCTTATCCTATTAAATGAGGAAAATATTGTAAACTGAACAAAGACTCGCCTTTTGGTATACTATGCAAGACCACTTCACAAGTAACTGTCCGCTGGTCATCAAAAACATGTAATTTTTGTAACAACACTTGTTGTCTTCCTCTCGAATTTTTGGCTCTAACTCCTTAACCAACTGCAACTTTCGATTCATTTCAATTTTGGTAATTGAAAAATAATTCCTCACTTTTAATTTTGCCGAGACATCATCGTTATTTCTGACCCGGAAATATGCTCCACAATCAGTACAACTTACACACGCCACCGCCTCCAGCAGCGCCTGAAAAACACAAGACATTATCGTTTGTTAGATTGAAAGAACTTTCCAAACGCGTTGTCTACAGATTTTACCACTCGGAACATTAATTTGCGCCTCAATGACTGCGGCGGATCAGAAAGGCTCGATTTTTACTCCCAGACGAAATTTCGGTAGGACATTCACATTTCATCATGTCAGTAATGGAAAAAGCTTTTTTTCTACTTGGTCATTAGTCTTGTAGCCCGGGGGGGGGGGGTACTTTTTGGGTAGGAAGTTTTGGGTAGGGATATGCCGCTGGAACCCTGGAACCCTTAGCCTATACCAGAGCTAGTTCAGCTGAATTTTTCTAACCTATACTAGAGTAAACTCCTCAAATCCCCCCATCTATCGACACTGTTGAGGCTGATTTGCGTAAATTTAAACTTGCCGATTTGATTTTTTTTATATTTTTGAGTGGCAATTCCTGGTTTCCTTACTCTAGATAAATTCTTCAACCAGCCAGTCAGTTTTGTGAAAAATGATACCTTATTCTGGAACCAAACGCTCTGATTTATATACCCTATCCTAGAGTAAACTGCTTGAAAACCATACCCTTCACAGCGGCACATACCTATATAGCCCATATATGGCAGTGCCCCCCCCCCCCCTAGGTCTTGTAGCCACAAAAATATCATCCACCTCTCCCTATTTACTACAAAACTGTTGAAATGCACCATTGTAAGTAAGTCAGTAAGTCAGTCAGTCAGGCAGGCAGGCAGGCAGCCAGCCAGCCAGCCAGTCAGTCAGTCAGTCAGTCAGTCAGCCAGCCAGCCAGCCAGCCAGCCAGACTGCTGATCTTTAAAAATTATTTTCCAAAGAAAATGATCTTTAAAAATCATTTTCCAAAGTGAACTTTCCTCATCTGAAGAGGTAACACTTTCCATTCCTGGGAAGCAGTCACAGAAAAAGTTTTTCCACGTATGTTAAAGTTAAGCTGTTAAAGCAATGTTAAAAATTAGCATATCTAGCCTGGCGTGAATGAGTTTCACTGATAAGCTTTAGTAGACATTGAGGTAACTGGGCACGTGACCTTTCAAGCGCTTGTATACGGTACAACATTTGGCTAGTCTAACATTCTCGAAGAAAGGAATCCATTGTAATATAACTTACCATACAAAGACTGAATTGCATCGATATCATCCTGTTGCAGGCTGAAGTTTGGTACATATCCAGTGTAGTATGGATACATGACAGCATTCCTGACATTTGAGTGATGGATACCAAGTGAGTGACCAAATTCAAGTGTACCAACCCACAGAAGGTTTGTGCCACTTGATGTTCCATCGGTGAATCTTTCATCTTCATCAAAGTGCGCGCGGCTTTCTGAGGGGAAGAAGGCGTGTGCTAGTGTTCCGCTTGGTCCGTCGAATGGATAATAACACCTGCTTTCATTGCTTCCAACGTGGCTTCTACTTCCAAAGCTGCGTAAAGAAATAGCAATTAATTAACATAATCAATCAATCAATACTGATTTAATGTGAATATACGCTTAGCTATGTGGTGTACTACAATAGTTCACCAGCTAGTTTATAGGTATATCACTAGAAAAAAAAAATTAAAATAAAATGAATATGGAGTGACAAAAATTGGCTAAAATAAGCTAAAATATATAAAAAAACAGTTAAAATTTCCTTTACATATGTACTAGCCTAAGATTAATTAATAAATCGATAGAATAATTAACTCAGTTACACACACCGCACTATGTATGTCTTGTAAAAAACTGATAGACCTCAGAAAAAACAAATATGATATGGGAGGAAATGACGTCTTCAAACTGCCTAGGGCCAATACCACTACCTATGGCCTGAAGTGATCTCAATTGTGAAGTGACTTGCCTACTCTTCGACAGAATTAATTTCAACCGCATTTAAGAAGTTTTCGTCTTTCGATAGTTTACTTGATGTTATTGCTGGCACGCGCAAAGAAATCTGGTAAAAAAACCATAAGAGGACTTTAATGATTACCTGATTTTAAGGTCAGCAGATCTTGCGTTGGAAGCTCTGGAGAAAGACAGTCCTGATACATCATTCCACTAATTCAGAGCTCTGGCAAACACCGTGTCTTGAGTGGCTCGTGACAGATCTGCTCCATGCTCCACATAGTACGTCAGGTGTTTTTTACCCCATTTGGTGCCAGTGGCGTACCTCTTTTCCCAGCCGAAGCCGCCGCCGCTTAGTTCAACAACATCCGGCATTCCACAGCGGGGTTTCCTCATTTGTGCGATGGTGCGTTGGTCTAACTGGCCGGTCACAGGCAGACCAGTGAAGTCTTGGAATTGTCTGATGGCTGATCCCACGTTCTGATTCCCTGAACCTGTCGGACATATGTAGTGGTATTTGGTAAGAAATTTCTACCGAGGGAAAAAAGTGCACAGTTAGACTCAACTAGTGGAGAAACTGTCATTGAAAATTGAAAATTTAAGCATTCAGCTTAAAATTGGGCTAATCTGAGGTGAATTGAAAAAATACTTATTTAGAAGGGAGAGGGAAAGCAGACACAAAATGTACTCACCAAAGCCATGGTCTCGTCATCGTCTCGGGCAAAGACGAACGCTTGTGAAGCAAGAACGGCCAACAAGACAGCACACAACATCTTCGAGCTGGTTCAAACCAAAGCGGTCCTTGATTTGTTGTGAGTGGGGAATTCCTAAGTCCTATTTCTTTTATAACCGGTCGTTTCTACGCCCACTCTTCTTGAGTTTGTCTCTCTTTCAAAGTTTTGTTTGGAAAGACACTTTTAAAACACCTGACAGCTGAGCTTCGCGCATTCAAAGAATTTTAATTACATGAAAGAGTTACAGTTGGTTATTTTTTTTATTACAAATTTCTGCATTGTCCTTCTATTTCGTTTAACATTGCCGCCGACCTTTTTTAATTCACCTTTATTACCATTATATTATCAAGATGCATATTACGAGACCTGACGACTGCAAGGATAAAATTACTCCCTAGAAATTCCCTTCCTTCAATAGCCTTAGGTTAGTATCATTGATCGCCTCAACAGATGAAGTTTGTTCATATTAGAGATAAAACTTCCTTATTCACGGCTCCAATACAGAGCTGAAGCTTCTGAATTATTGTTTTATCGTTACTACACATATTTGTTCAGCGGGCAACAGGCTCTGATCAGTTATTAAAAACTCCATTAGAACGTAAGGCCGGCAGTCTGTGTGACCAAACATGTCAATTAGCAATAAAAGGTAATAATATGATTTTCAATAGAAAACTAACAAACTTGAAATCTTAAAGGTACAACCCTTGAAAACGAAATAAGATAACGCAGCTAAGTTCGTAGTATAAAACCCATCTTTTTGGTCTTCTAAAGGCAATTGAAAATATGGCTTGGAAAAAGGAGGCGACAGTAAATTTTAGTAGTATAAACGTTTGCGTCTTTTTGGTGTCAATATAGCTAGCAGACAGACAAAATTCTTCTTTCCATCAACAAAATTCGAGAGGAATAACTAGTGAAGCTAATACAATTTGCGAGAATGTGGTGTATATTTTTCCAGGAAAAATTTCGACAAGTTTGAACGGTCACGGACTAATTTTAACTTAGTTCACTTTTTTCGCATTTTTCTCCCTGAAAAAAGTATATATTGAACTTGTATCTGTATAAAAAAATATCAACTTAGTCTAGCATTAAGTCAAAGGAACTCGTCTTGAGTGAATTTGTTGTGGAGTAAGTAAACAAGGGCTGAACTTACTACAAACCAATACTAGCAGTGTGCAAGAACTGAGTTAATTTCGACTCTCTAGCAGTGTGGCCTAGCCCCCTCGAGTGTCCTGCAGCTCTGTAGTAGATCTTGCAACCAGTGTTTTTATAAAAGGATATCGGTAAAAACAATTCAACTCTTATATGGTGAAGAGAATCGTCAGGACTCGGAAAGAAATTCCGAGTAGCTTTTGTCACTAATGTCATAGAGTTCAACTTGATTAATGTCAGTTCTGGCAAAACTGATCTAGTTGTTATTTTATCTCGTTTTGGTTTTAATGGAATTTTATGCCCAATTTGAATCCGATGTTCCAATTTAAATGCTTCACGAAGCTGATTTGACTCTCATATATAATCTATTCTCTTTACATCGTGTGCGATGAAAGAAATTTAACTTATAAACTGACCAGTGCCAGCCCCCAACATTTTCAGTTACTCCTGGTAAACGAAGGGGATTATTTGTGTGGAATTCTAAATTTTTCCCATGCTTTGGAAGGACTAGTTTTTATTGCATTTTTTGGTGCAAAATCAGAGGGTGAGTGAGACAATTTTACAGTGGTTTATTCTGAAAAAGCCCATAGACTGAATTGCTTCAGAGCCACTAACTTGTACAGCTGTTTGAACAGTGTTGAGTCAATAGTTGCTTCCAAATGGAAGGCAATTTCCGTTTTTCTTTAAAAATTTCATTTGAGCTTGCTATCGGTAGATAAACAGCTTTGAAGGAGCATTAAAATATTAAATTAAAATATCACGCAGCTAAGTTCATAAAAAGAAACGTAATCTAAGAAACTCACCTTAATTTGAAACAATATTTTAAGAACTCTTTCGAAAGGGTCTAACAGTTATCCTCCGATATTCACTGCAACAACCTTTTACCTCGTTATTCTTTATTCGTTGTTGTGTTCCCCTCAAGTACCTCGGAGATAGTAGTCAAAGGCAAAATGACGCCAATTTTTGGCTGAGGCAGTTCAAAATGTTAACATGTAATTGAACCGTCCTTTCTCAGCTAAAACGTTTCAGGGAAAAAACTCCATTGCTATAATATTTAACAATTATTCACCGATGTGGAGGTGAATAGTACTTGCTAATCACCTAGGAGTTAACCAATCAGAGCGTGCGAAAAGCACTATTCACTTGTTTGGTATACACTAGAATCAGATATACCATTCATGAATTTGACCCGAAACGTTATTTATATGATGAATAAATCTCGGTGATTACTCAGTTCAGCGTACGAGTGCTTGGGAAATAAATTTAACGATACAAATCACCAGCAAATCTGCAATTGAAACATTCTTAGCAAAAATAAAGCCCGAAGAAAAAATTATCAATCCAGTAGCAATGCTAAGACAAATTTGAAACGTTTTTAACCAATTGCACGCTTTCAAGCTCGTTCAGTTAATTCACCCTCTAGATAGCGAGACTATAAAACTGTCGATAGCAATGCTGACATAACTACAAAAATTGAATTACATCGTGAAGCGAACTGCAGATACTGCCAACTAAAAAACGATTCATTATCTCCCATTTTAATCAGCCGGCTGTCATTGTGTTCAGCGTCTTTCCAAGCAAATCTCTGACTCAAATTGTAGAACAGCAAGCGTGTTCAAATGGCCTTCGAGTATTCTATACATGTACTTCTACAATCTAGTAATTCATCATTGATATCAATATTTCCGAGTTTTTCAAGTTTTAAAAACCCTATCACAATAAACCATGGCTTCGACTACCATTTAATAACATTTCTCTTTACAAAAGATCAACTGTAACAGTCTTAAAGTTTCGATTTTCTGGATTTCCTTGGCCTCATGAATTCGATTCCTCTCTTTTTTGTTACCATCATCACAGCACCATTGTTGTTGTCATTTTCAATCAGCTGAATTACTCCACTGGCGATTAATTCAGGACTGGGTAAATAAACAAATAAGCAAATAAATGAACTGAATAACATTTCCTGTAGCAAGGGTTTTACATTATGAATTTTAAGGTCATTCCGCTGAAATAGAACCTGCACTGAGATTTTTGTGAAACTTTGCCTATCGATTGTTTATATTATAGGAACTTAAATTTTGAATTAAAAATGAGGGGTCCCCATGTTCGTTAAGGAGCAAAAGCACCTTGTTTATACCCATATAGATCCTTATAATAGCACCATGATTGTAGTTACGATTGCTTGCTAAATTCACGTTTCCGACGATTGCTTTTTGTTCTTCACTGAGAATTGGTCCATATTTATTTTACACAGAGAAATTTATTACTCAATTCAAAACAACAGAAAAAAATGATAGGTCACCATACTCGTTTGCGAGAAAATGACGATTTACCTCTATGGCGAGAAAGAGCCGCCATTTTTAATGAGCGCGCGCTAATCACGCGTGGAATTATGCGCAGTAGGGATGCGCAATGCAATACTGGGGAATGACCTTAAACATACAACCAAAAAAATTGTCTTTCTGCTCTGGAATGATTATTAAAACATAAAATAATTTTTTGTACTCAGAACGCAACATTTTTTTTTTTAGAAAAAGGGGAACTTCATCAGGCACAATAAAATGTTCATGCCAAGAAGGGTTATATGATGCTCATTAGGGTCTCGAGGGAGATAAAATAATGTCAGATATAGGTGTTAGCTAATTCGAAGCCATCGACTCTACTCAAAGAGGACTTCCGTAACCCAATCTCAGTTGCCTCCCTTATGCGACGCTTGAACGTGTTCCTTTCTGTGGCAAGAACTTTTGTTTTGCTGGAACCTACTGAATGTCCCGTGAGCTGGCAATGTTAATAAATGGCTGACGAATTCCATGAAAGATGTTCCTTTGCTCTAGCTTTTAATAAACGAGAAGTTTCGCCAAAATGTTCTTTGCCACATTGTCCACAATGGATGTGATAGACTGTTCCGCAGTTTTTAGGTTTTCTGTTTTGTCCTTAACAAGTACTAATTTCGATCTCAGAAAATTGAAAGGCTTGTGGACGAGTGTGACCTCGTGTGATTTAAATGCTCTTTGTAGGCGTTCCGAAAAGCCAGGTATTACTTATATGCACGATATCTCTACTGTATAAAACATCATAACATTGGAGAAATCGGCCAAGTGGGGACCCGGTTTCTGATCACTGACATGACCAAGAACGAAGCAAGAACCACGCTCGACCTATGTTTGCGCAGTTAAAAACAAGTGTCCTTCATGTACCTGATCAAGCCTTGTTCCAAAACCAAGTCACGATATTCTAAATTTTTCTCCCCGCTGAATCCATGTCCAAGTAATGGCAATACCAGCTCAGTTTCGGTAAAGCTGGGGCAAATACAATTCACTCTGATTCCTTCTGTATCTTTAAGACCCTATCAAAGATGAAAGATAATATAATTATTATTCTAAACTATAGATTAGACGCAGAGGTATCTCTTTGAGCACAAGTTGCCTGTCTATGACGTTGGACATTAGCATTATAGGTATGTAATGCGGGCAGATTACCAATGCATACAGGAGGCTATGAAGCAGTGTTTTTCAGTTTGCATGCAACTTAAGCCTTAATGCCAGGTACCTAGCATTATTGCCAGGCATTACTGTCGAACCTTCACAAACGGCCGCCTCTCTACAATGGCCACCTTTTTTGGCCCTGGCGCACAGTCCATGCATTCACTGTTATTTTAACCTCTCTGCAGCAGTTTTAAGGTACACTGTAACCTTTAGAAGAACTAAAATTACTTTGCCACTTGTGACTCAAAGAAGCACCAACTGCTCTCACAAAAAAGGTACAGTAACTGAAACTTTGTGTTTGGTACCAGGATGGTTGCTACAAAACACGTTATATTGAATGTTTTACTAGTAAAATATTACAAATATACCCCTGCACTCTGTGAAAATCCACAAACACCAGCTTTTGTGGCAGTATATACAGCCTGGTCAGGTCCCATAGGAAAAATAGCTGAAAGCGAAACAAACCGTTTAAAAACCCCTTATTCATCCAAGTGCACGTAAAAAATACAAAGGCAAATTTCTTTTTTCGTAATATCTAAATTTGAATAGACCGTTTTCGTATTCCCGGTATTGGACTGGAACTAGCTTGCAACTGAGGCTAATGCAGGGAGTCTTTTCAAATGCTAATGACATTGATCTCTTTTTAATGATATTCCCCTGCATGAGCCTCTTTTGCAAGCTAGTTTCAATCCAATACCGAGAATACAAAAACGGTCTAACTAAAAATAAGGAACTTTTCATTCATTAAGGAGGGGGAAAGGCTAGTGAAAATAGGGGAGAAGAGGGACACAAATTATTTAAAATAGGGTTTAGAAGAGGGTTTGTAAGCATTGCTGTTAGTAAATATCAATAAATAAATCAACCAATCAATAAATAAATAGTCAGACAGGTCTTGACATGTCAACTGTTGCATAGAAAGTAAATTTATTATATCAAAGAAAACATATATCTTCACATTCTTAGACAGTAAAATGGTTCTTTCAGTCAGAACCACCTACAAATATTTTCAAAATATAAAATCAATCATAAGACATTCAGATGTCCCCTGGACCCTTGATCCTCAATAAATTATTACTATTTTTTGTGAGAGCATTGAGATTTTTGATGTAATGCACTAGAAATAAATTATTATTATTATTTTGTTATTATTATTACTATTATTATTATTATTATTATTATTATTATTAATTGAGCATCAAAATATTTAAACAATACTGAGAATTTTTCAATCCTCATTCTCTGTCAAGTTGTCACTATCTTCCCCAGAGGCACCTAAAATTATCTGTGCCCAGTTTTTCGTCACTATCTTCCATAAAAGGAGGAAAGTGAAGATAATGATCATGACCATTCATCTCACATTGCTGCCTGTATAAGACCAGGGAGGATAGCAACATAGCATAGCAATAAACAGAGGATAACAACAGAGGATAGCAACTTTCTGTTACCAACAGTAATTTAGTTGTTTCTATCACGTCTTTTAGCTTGGGTAGGGGGGATCATATCTCTTTTGGATTAAATGAGGGGGGGGGGGGTAACAGTTTTTTTCTGGAGGAAATTGGGGGAGGGTATACAAAACCTGAACCAGCCCTCCCCCCATCTGGTACCATAAACTGCTGCTTAAAAGCCCTTCATAAGCGGTTTTGGATGGGCTTATAAGCAGAGGGGCTTATATCTGGGAGGGGGGAAACTCATCAAAAAATAATATGCTACAGCAGTGTTGATTGTTTTTCATGTCCTGGTTTTTAAGTATGCTCGGTCTTTTTTTTTTTTTTTTTAACTGGCAACATAAAGATGTCACGTCATAAGCAGTGACACTGACACACTTTAATAATTATTGATGGATGCCCAGGAACAAACATGGGTTGTTTACCATTTACATGGAGAAACCAGTTTGACAATGGCCTATGGAAATGGTAAGCAAAATTCCTGATGGTAAGTTCCATTTGGATTGGCCACTTACCATTTACTCAAAAAACCCAAATTTACCGAAAGAGACCAGAAGGAGTTTAACTTAATCATAATTCCAAGATAGCGGTGAAGAATTGCCAATGGTAAACACATTTTTCACTAGGAAATTTTGGTCGGCAATTTTGGACTACCTTTCAAGACGTTCCACTTATTTCAAAAATTTCCTGGCTGGTCAAAGCAAAATCATCTTATCATTAACATTCTGACTGAAATTAACAGAGTTTTTAGGTAAATGATAAACAACAATGGTTACCGAAGGTAACACATAGTAGCCCCTCTCTGATTTTCCTTGTCACTTGAGGAGAATGGACAGCTGTACATAGACTTCATTGTTATCCAAGGCAAAGGAACAAGAAGTCATGCAAAGCTCACACACCTGCCATTGATGCAACATTGATGATAACTCCACCACTTCCACCATGTGACTGACCCATATGGAGAACACCAAGAAATGTACCAAGAATTACACCCTTCTGAAAAGGAACATTAAACGAAGCCACTTAATTAATGATACCCAATGAATCCATTCCAGGTTAATTAAGACATAGCATAGCATTTGAATTTAGTGGCTGGTGAATGGGTAATTTCCTTATAGAAGACGGGAGGGTGGGGAACATCTACAGCTCACTTTGGTTGATGTTTTACTTTGATTCTCCACAGAGTCTACACTATTTTAAATGCATGAAAAATAGAAAGGGAACTTTTAGTGTTGTTTTCAATTGGATATCTCCAGAGGTTGAATTCAAACACATATAGTAGTACATATATAGTAGAGTTAGATGGTATATAACAAGGTCACAGATGTGAAAATACAGTCTAACCCCTCCCCAATGGCCACTTTGAGGACAGAGGAAAGTGGCCATTATAGACAGGTGACTGTTATGTGGAGGTATGTCTGTAAACATGACACCTAATTGAGTTAGCAAACTCAACCAATACTAACAGCTTGCCAAACAGCATACATTATCATATATCAATAATTCTTTAGTATCCACAGAGGAAATTTTTTCCAGAGAAGTGGCTCAGTGTGGGCCAAGGCATGAGTAATGGTTGGTCCCTAGCACAATATATACATGTTACGCAAACCCAAGCAGCAAAGCTTCAACTGGACATAAAACAGTAAGGCCTTATTTACTACATTAGCAGCCTTTTAAGCAGCTCATAAGTCTTGTCATACCTACCAAGTTTACATCAACTACTTTCTCCCAGGCATCTGATTCATTTTGACCAAGAATACCAGCATTGTTGCACACAATGTTTATTTGACCAAATGTCTCCTTTGTTTTCCTGAAGGAATCTAACAGAAAAAATAACGCAAAGAGTACTACAATTTATTCACATACATAGACGTTGTACTTAACAAAACTTGGACTAGATTTTCAAAATATTTCAACAGTTCTCAAGCTTTATAGTTTTTCTCCCAATTATATTAAATATTGACAGGTTTTAACCCTTACTTAAAGAATTAAACATGCTTTAAACATCTGGACGAGTGGTTATATTGAAACAGTTACACATTATAAAATATGCTCTTTTAATTACCTTTCATTTGAAACTTTGATGTAACATCACAAGTAATAAAAATCACTTTCTCTGAACCATATCGTCTTTTCAATCTCTCTTCAAGTTGACAACCTTTCTCTCTTTGTACATCTAATATCACAACCTTGGTATTAAATTGACAACAATATGTTATAACTAAATATTGAAATTATTGTTAGTGCCTGCCTTCCGCTGAGGGTGGCAAAGGGTTATTTGAATATTTGTGAATTTATGATAAAAGCCCTTGTTACAAGTAGCTATAAAGATACGTATGATGCACAAATTTTCCCAAAAGTTATAACTAAATTTGTGCGTGAAATGGGATCACAACCTCCCCCCCCACCTTTGCTACCCTCTCTACTGACATAACACTCAGCACAATAATTCCCCAACTGCCACCGTTCTATTTCCCAAGAGAATTTCAAATGTTCTTTTCATTATTCAAAAGTGGTGTTTGAATATCTTTGAACTCAACTGGCAAATATCTGGGAACAGTCTGCTCAAAATAACCTGTTACACAGGTTAAATTTCCACGCATGAAACCACTTGCACAATATCATTGATAAAGTCTAAATCATGGCCTTAGGCCCCAGTTATATGGTCTCGGGTACCTGAGACAACCCTCTCCCTGAGGCAACTTGATTGAGCATTTATACATGTATGTGAAAATGTTGTCTCTGTAGTCCGAGTCAAAGTTGACTCTGCACAATCATTCAGAACAATTATTGGATTTTTATTTATTTTATTTATTTATTTATTTATTTCTGCTTTAAATCCTAAATCTAGACATTCCGTGACAATCGCCACGCTGAGAGTTGTCTCAGTTAGGCGAGCCAAAGTGTTTAGATGAAGAAAAGTTGTCCTGCCCGCCAGGGTTATCCTACCTGCCGTGGCTAGACAACTCGCCCACCTGAGTTGTCCCGCCCCCTGAGACAGGTTCGAGATCCTCTTGTAAATGGTTGGTTGAATTTTGCAAAGAAATAAGTGAAAAGTTACCTCAGCTGGGGTAAGTTGCGGGGAGGGTTGTATTGGGTAACTGAGACCATATAAATGAGGCCTTTATAACCCTAACACGAGCAAAAGAAATCCAACATTTGCCATTTTAAATGAGCACGAAACCCTTTTTGCGAGTGGAATGGAACGAGACCTTCCGACCGTTTGCCCCCAAGACACTTTCGAACCTCAGCCCGGAAATTTTGGTTGAGTGGATCGCATTTGGCATAATGGAAAGCACCCCAAGAGACCCAAAGATTAGTTGCGTGAAACTAAATTGTTTGATCGCTAATTTGCATCGTACACAGAACTCGTTACCCAGATATCACCTTCAAATTCAGTTTGCACGTTTTAGTATGGGACATGTCACTTACCTTACAACCTCTATCCAGTAGCGCCGTGCAAATCTTCTCGCCTATACCTTGTGCCCCACCTGTTACAATCGCTACACTTCCCTGGATCTTCATTGTTTTTCACTTTTTAGTAAACAAATGAAGAAATTGCGTTCTTAAAAATTTTGCTAATGTTTTGCATCTTGTATGTCCGCCATATTGGCCGAGGGTCACTGAGTCAGACTTTCCCGACCTTGTTCCCAGGGTCCTGCACCGCTTGGTCTACCGCAATCGTCTCTAACCCTTTGAATACCAACTACGTGCTCTTTGTACCACTTGTGACGTCATCAATTTAAATGTCATCAGATATTCTTGATAAGCAGATAGTAGTACCAGGCTAGGCCTTTCCGCACAATGGTCAGGTTTAGATATCGACGACATTCCGACGTCTCAAATCGAAAAACAACGTTAACAGTTTTGGTGCAAAAACGGTGGTAAAATGGTCCACTACGCCTATGATTAATCAAGGTCCATTTCTAGGCTTCGCCCGTAATTAACATCCAACTTTTCACGGCAGCTAGAAAGAACATACAACGCAAAAGGTAGTCAATGTAAAAGGGCCGAGAAAACCAGAAAGGAAAGGGGCAACAAACAAAATTGAGAACGGTTAATGGCAAAAAAAAAAAGAAAAAAAAAATTGGCTTATGCGCATGCCCAGAATTGAAATTTTGCTCAATTTTGTACCTAATCCTCGCAAAACTTAGGCTTATTTAGCGTCATGGCAGCTAAAAGACCTGACTAAACGGTTAAAAACGGTATTTTTTGGCGAAAGTTTGGTATTCAAAGGGCTAAGGGCCTGTTCACATGGAGGGAGGGTGCCCCGGCTAACCGAGCTACCCTGGGAGGGCTAACTTCTCGTTCTTTTCTTTAGAAAACGCGTTGAAGCGTTTATATGCTAGACAGGGTTGCTCGCCTACCCGGTGCACCCTGTCTACTTGCCCTGGGCACCCGGTTAGGCGGGATAGCTTTTTACCATGTAAACGGTTTGTGACGGGCTATCCCGGCTAGCCGAGGTG
Organism: Orbicella franksi; assembly: GCF_964199315.1. Taxonomy (NCBI): domain Eukaryota; kingdom Metazoa; phylum Cnidaria; class Anthozoa; order Scleractinia; family Merulinidae; genus Orbicella; species Orbicella franksi. Next base: position 1,624,207 of record NC_138157.1, read on the forward strand.
AGATAAACCGCGAAAACATGGCGGCACGAGGTAAATTTTTTCGTAGTTACCATTTTCCAGTGTTATCTGCCGAACAGAATGACAGTCAATCTGAAGAGATCAATGTAATAGATGAGTCTCAGGCAGAGAACAGGCCCGTGCCCGTGCAGGAAGCTGAAATAAGATGTCAAATAGTTTCTTTGGTCGGCCATTTTGTTTGTTGTGCTTAGCGGCCACTCAAAAGATAGCCCACGCAGCCCACTCATTGTCCCGGTTAGGTGAGTTGCATGTAAAGGCGGGCTATGTGTCAATCCCTCTAGCCGGGTAGCCCGGTTAGCCGGGGCACCCTCCCTCAATGTAAACAGTCCCTAGAAGTACTGAGCACATAACACCTGTTCTACGTCGACTGCATTGGTTACCTATTAGACAACGGATAACATGCAAGATTCTACTCATTACATATAAAGCATTGAACGGCATGGCACCGAAATAACTGGCTGATCTTCTTCAACCCTATCAACCTAACAGGAATCTAAGATCTTTCTCAAAATATCTGCTAGTGATACGAAAGTCTAATCTGAAAACGTACGGTGATAGAGCTTTCAACGTTGTCGCTCCCTAACTTTGGAACTCACTCCCAGCCAATCTAAGATCTATTTCATCGCAAGAAAAAGAATAAGATTGAGAGACACCAAGAGACACATTGGTGCGGTTGGATGCGTCTTTGTTTTATTGAACTTTTTTTTTTAATCTTTAACTTTTATAATGATATTGTAATTTTAAAGGAAGGTGAAGAATGATCATCGCAGTAAATTTTCCAATTTAAGCAATTGGAAAGAAGAAGCCTTAAAAAAAATCAGGGCTTCAACGGGATTCGAACCCGTGACCTCCGCGATACCAGTGCGATGTTCTACCAATTGAGCTATGAGGCCACACATTGGGAGCGAGGTCAATTTACTGCGATGATCATTCTTCACTTTCATCTACAACCGCAGTTCAAATATGAATTATTCCATATATACTTCACATCATTTCACTTCTCACGGGAAGATATGAACTCAAGTTATTGACCTCGCTCCCAATGTGTGGCTTCATAGCTCGATTGGTAGAGCATCGCACCGGTATCGCGGAGCTCACGGGTTCGAATGCCGTTGAAGCCCTGATTTTTTTCAGGCTTCTCTTTCCAATTGCTTAAATTGGAAAATTTACTGCAATGATCATTCTTCACTTTCATGTACAACCGCAGTTCAAATATGAATTATTTCACATGATATTGTAATTTTAAGTAGCAGCAATTTGATCAGTGAAACATTTTAAACCCTTATGGTGCAATTAGTTACATTTTTGTTTTACTGGAACTTTTTCATTTTTTAATTCGTATATATGATGATATTGCAATTTTAAGTAGAAGTGGTTTTAATTTTGATTGCAGACATTTTAAAGCGCCTTTGAGCTCTGGAAATGAGCGCTATATAAATTGATGTATTGTATTGCATAGCATTGTATTGCATAGCATTGTATTGTATTGTATTGTATTGTACTGTATTGTACTGTATTGTACTGTACTGTATTGTATTGTATTGTATTGTATTTGTATTGTATTGTATTGTATTGTATTGTATTGTGTTGTATTGCATTGTTTTGTTTTGTTTTGTTTTGTATTGTATTGTATTTTAGAAAACAGTCCTAAGATAATACGCGCGCTGATTGGCTAAAAATCGTGTTTCTATAACTCGATAGAAACACGGAACTAGCTCGAGCTGTTGACGTGATGATGGCGCGTGCAAAGAGAATTTACACTTTGATAATCAAAGTTAAGAAGCTGTTTTCCTTTTTTCGTCGCGGTGTTTTCTAAAACAAATAGAAAACATGTTCTCCGTGTTTCTATCGAGCTATAGAAACACTCGTGAAAGTTTGGGAGAACTCGAAAAAGCTGTGGAAACACTCGCCTGCGGCTCGTGTTCCCACAGCATTTCTCGTTCTCCCAAACTTCCACTCGTGTTTCTATAACTCGATAGAAACACGGTACATGCTTTCTATTTCTTAAGTATTGTATTGTATTGTATTGTCCTGTCTCTTCCTTTTACTCTAGAGAACTCTCAGCAGAGAACTCTAGAGCTCTAGGGTGGATCGGAAGATTTCTAGGACCCTAGGCAAGAGGTTGGTGATTTTCCTCGTGCTCAACTCAGGGTGCAGTTGTCCAAAGGGTGAATAACTCTATATACTGGATAAATCAATATCCAGTGGATAAGTATTGGTAAACTAAACTTAACTGCAACTATTCACTGGGGTTTACTTATCCGGTGGATAGCGCTACTACTACATTCATACATTGTACATGTAGCGCAGGGATTGGGGGGAGGGGGGTGGAGGGAAGGTTTGGGACCTGGACTAGGCCGCGATCAGGACTCACTCAAGCAAAGGAGGCCCGCCAACCAATCAAACATTGCTTTTGTTCATTGACAGTTTATTTTGGCTAAAATAATTCTTCAGTGCAAGGCGGCCATGGAAAGGAAACAAAATAAAAATATTCGTAAAAACAAAGCACGTAAAAACGGAACTCCTGGTATCGCCCAGTACAGCCGGATCAAAGATCTTGGGGATACCCTGCATCGCAATCGTGGAATTCTGTAGTAGACGAAACCAGGAGGATTCAAACATATATAGCTTTTTAGAACAATTCAAAAACAATAAATCCCACGGGACTATGAGTGAGTGAGATGTGTGACAATTTTTATGACAATTTTACATTTTACGCTATGATTGTAACCAAACTATCTTAATTTGTAATTCATTTTTAATTGTTGTTCATCTTAACTTTATACACTTCCAATGACGTTTTTTGTATTTTGTAGTTTTGACCACGTTAATAAAGCGATTGATTGATTGCCTGATTGATTAATTGAAAATTAGCAGCAGAAAAACAACGGAGGCTACTGTAACAACTACTGAAGCTTCATCAAACACAAAACGACCTATATGATTTTGTTTAGAATTATTCCATAATTTTATGTGCTTCAGTTAAGCTTTATAAATATGAAAGGTCGACGAAAAGGGGCATACAACTTGTTTTTATCAGAAAAAAACTATTTTTTTAAGACGACCACAACATGCTTTCGTTGCGCAACGAAAACGTTTGTAAACAATCGAGTTCGACGAACAACTGCCCCACAAACCCAAAAGACTGGCACATCAGAGGGAAAACACAAACTATCAGCTTCAATGTTAGGAGAAATTGAGTGAAGAACTGACTAGGCTTCTGTTATTTCCAATGACAGCTGCTTTAGATTTATATAAGATAAGATAAGACAGACTAAAGCATATCGTACATGTAGATATATCACAAGAATTAAGAGTAAAGACTATGTAAAATATAAATACACCTCGAAGCTCATAACTGACAGGGTCGTTTGTGTCTCTATAAAGAAGGCTGGCAGGGACTTATCAATGATGTTCCCGCAATTTTTGGAATCCCCTGACAACTTCTCTACAGTCATTTTCCGACGGAGTCTCCTTTGCGCTTAATAATATCTATTTAGTTCCTTCTTTACTTATTGTTTTATTTGATAGGCTCTCCTGGATTTCGTAAGCGGAGACAGCAACGCTTGATCTCTATGCTTTCCGTTGTTTAGTTCCGATCTGACTTGGCAGTATTCACGAAGTATATGACATGGCTTCAGCAAAGTCTGTTTGAGCAAGAATGATTAAAAAGGGCACAGTAAATGAGACAGTTCTATTTGAGCTAGGCCTTTTTTTGTAGTTTATCTCAAGGATCATAAGTAGATTACGCTCCGCCGATCGCGCGCGCAAGTAAATGGACATTTGCTTTTCACGCCCAAAAATTGTAATTACTTAATTCATGCGACTCGCGCAAGCAGTCGTTAAAATTGGTACAAATCTGATAAAATCTCTCAGTAGAGTCTGAGGAAATAAACCTGTCCGAATTATAAATAGAAAAAAAGATAACATAAACGAGATCGATGTTTTCACTGATTTCCGAGTAACTCATGTATCTCTCACCTTTAATTCACTTCTTTTCCTGCCAGGAATATTCGCTCCCATTCCTGCTGTAAATCCGTCACTTTCAAGAGCTAGAAACACAGTCATCGCCAGAAAAATTACAAAAAACGAACAGAAAAGGAAAATTTTCATTATTATAACCATTGACTTGGGTTGTCTCAGTGATAGTCGATATAAGTTTCAATACCATTTATGTTAAACACTGAACAGGTGACTTTGTCAGACATTTCGATTGACTTTTGATGGGGTTTGTCAACTCTTCCTTTAACGTATTAAAGTGGGAAAGGTTTATTTTAAAACATTTCAATCAAAGAACGATAGAAAAAGCTTAAGATCATAACTAAAACTGAAGCTTAAAAGAGATCTTTAGTCTCCTCAGGTTGTGAATAGGGACAGTAATCTACGGGACTTTCTTTGATTAAGCATTTCCTGAGAGTTTTAGGACAGTCAAGTATATTGTTGTATTTTACCAAAACCAGGAAACCAGTTAGTACATGGGATTTTCTATAAAGAAGCGCTTATATTTATCTCACGTTACAAACTTTTCTGTTCTTTTCTTGAGACGGTTTTTCTCTTGTCAGTCAGATCGATTTAATTTCGGTTTAACCGGTTGAAAGGGTCTAGACTGTAGTAAGTCGAGCTACTCTGGTTTAGCTCGTCGATTATGGATTATGATAATCCATATATAGTCAAACGGACAAATGGAAATTTACCATTAAAAGTCCCTTTCATCAGTCTTTCAAAACGTCTTATGAATATATATGTATGGCGTTTGAGAAAACAAGTGAGGAAAAAAAATAGCATCTCTTTGGCAAAGCATCTTAAAGCACCCGCCATTTCTTCTCCACCCTAACTCGTCTCGCGCATGAAAAACAGATGTGGCGGCGCACGTGTTGTAGTAGGTAGAAAAGATAAGTTTAAAAGCACCAAGAACGAATCACTTTTAGACAATGCTTTCTTTGTCATTTCGCTAAACAACGATAGCAACTGCAATTTAACTTAAACTGATAGAGCGTTGGCGTAGGAGTTGACCTCTTTTCTTCTGTAAAAACTCAGTCCTTTTGTTCCAATTAAGTTACATGTATGCTAGCCACGTGAGTGAAAATGTTCTATTAAGATTACTATAATAAATTCTCGTTCTCTTTGTATGTTGTGTATGTCTTGTTCTCTTTTGTATGTTTCGAGTCAAAAATGTATTTTAATGATGCTGAACCTAGAAATATCAAGCTTTCCGCTGAAGCAATTGCTTGTACATAGCCATTCCCTACATGGCCGAAACACTTTTTGCTACACGTGATAGGATTCAGGTAGGACTCCAAAACATGCTTCAAAACGCCTGCAAACCTAAGCCTGGCGCATTCACAGTCGAAATTGCTGGGCTACTCGCCTCCCATTGTTGCTCGACCATCCAGTTTAATTCATCTAATACGAAGTTTATTACAGTCTTTCACCCAATAGACTCGCAAGTGATTTCAACGTACTGAAGTGACACCTTTTTAGATGGCAGCTTTTGAACACGTTCAATTTTAAGTTCAAAATACTAACTCTCCCTATCCGTTTTCTTACACTTCTTACTCATGTCATTTCTGAGAATTTGGCGATACATGAGGAGCATATATGTATTTGAATTTTTTTATCATGTCTAAATCTATCACGTGCACCGATCTGCTTGGCAATGCATGAACAATGAAAGAGTAGTAAAATCATGATCAATCTTGTGTTGCTTTGCTCTGATCTTTATTGTAATAGTGACTTCTATGTATAAGTTCAAACTATGTCATTTACGAGTTTGTCAAGTTACGTTGTCATCAGTGTAAAGATTATTAATAATAACAGTTGGGTTGATGTTTCTTTTAAGATCTTGTGTCTGTAATCTTGACTGCACCGTGTTTTCCTTTCACTGGACTGGACGAGGACCAGGAATAGCGAAGTCATCGTCTTGTAAGATCTCCCGTTTGCAATGTTCCCTCGCCACTCTGCACATGCTATCCAGTGCACGTTTATTTGCCTCGAGAGATTAAGACAAATCAATGAAAATGTTAGAAAAGATCGCAGAGCATGAAAAAACATAGTAGAGAGGAGGGATGGTCGTGGTAATTTTAAAAAGAATCTACTCTGAAATAGAAGAATTTCTGTTTTGTAAGTGTGTTATTTCTACAAGGTACCAAGGCGATTGGGTGCCTTCTGCCGCATGAAATGTTTTTTGTTTGTTTGTTTGTTTTTTTTACTTTTCTCAGAGGATACGCATTTTGAACCCTTGACGAACATTTCTATTAGTGTCACGGAAGGCCGGGTTGGCATCCCGGCGATTGAAAGTACCTATGGACGAAATTTCCTGTTCAGTAAAAAAATAATATAAATTTAAGCAACAATAGTCCAACCAGAAAAAAAAAGAAACAAAAAACCTAACGAAAACTTGGAAACCCTTTGCCAAGCTTAACAAGCTCGCTGCGGTGCAACACACGATTACACAATAATCACTTATTTGAGTTTACCTGAGGGTCTGAGAAAGAGCCTAAGAAGTTTGCTTATATAACTGATTTGAAGTTGCAAAAATTAAAGTTCTCACGATAAATTTCGTACACTAATAACAGGTCACAACTTTATCCGCCATATTTCGGTCTAGAGAGTTAATACTGTACCGCAAATTATTTTTTAGGCCTTTCCAAGAAACCTGTGCACGATTATGTTTTTTACAATTGTTTGGAATAAACCGTCATGAGAGCAATGTAATATATCTGAGATTTTTCGTCGTAGCAATCTGGTGCTTTACTACTTGAGCCGCATGCAGCCAGGTTGAAAGAGGCAGATAAAAGAATATACTATACGGTCGAAAAATTAGAAAAATGAAAGATGAAGTCAGTAAAACCTGTAGTTGATCTCTTTTGAATGGGGTCTTTGCGCTGAAGCTCTGGCACAAGGGAAGATACATTGCAGCTAGAACGAGGGTCGAGAGAAAAAACGCTGTTGCGATTCCCTTCTTCATAATTCAGTCGGTATCGATTGGAAGACTTTGCAAAAGTTTGCGATGCTACTGATGAGCGCTTTAAAGCTATTGCATTTTATAGACACTTAACTACAGCTTTCCTTCGAAAATGCAATCAATGCGGAGTTCCGTTAATGACACAGACTGGTAAATAAACGGAAAATCTATCAATAGTTTGTTAACTATAAAGTAATCAAGGAACCATTTTATTTGCAGTGCTCTGATTAAGCCGCATTTTAATGGCCAAGTGAAAGAAACTTGAGACGTACTTTTTTCCACTACGACAGAGTTTAATTCTGATTAACAGTTTGTTTACAAATTCTCTACGTTTAACATTTTTTTGACCAAGCGAATTACTAGCTTACGGCATTTTAAAACCCGAACTTTCATGATAAAGGCTTACCGAGCGAAACTTATTGAACGGTATTGATAAACTTGGTATTTAGTGCATTAAAAGTTTAGTAAGCCCTATTTCCGACCACTTTTCTTGTGATGTTAATTTCACCACGTGGTTTCTAAATGGTATTCTTTTTGGCACATATATTTGTCCATTTTATTAATGTTAACTCCATTTCCGAGGCCTCTAGTGCAGCGAAAGGAAATTAAAAGATTTACTTGCCTTACACGTTATTTACCTAGATTATTACATAAAATCCATTGTAAGGATTTTAATTTCCTAAGCGTCATTAGGACTGACAAACCAACAAATGTGAAAAAAGCAGAGGAAACTTCGCCAAAAAATAAAAGCACATTAACTTACACGAATAAACCCGCTTGTTTCTGAAAACAGATCGCAAGTGGCTTCTTTCTACCACGGATCGAAGAGCTGGGACGCATTTTCAATCAGTTTTATTCCATCAGTTAATCAAAGTCCAATTACTTTCACATCCCAAGAGAGAGAGAGAGAGAGAGAGAGAGAGAGAGAGAGAGAGAGAGAGAGAGATACAGGTAAACCGCCGCATCCCTATTAAAAATCCAAAGCTAGTAAAATTAATAGATTATCAAGGCACTTTTTAAGGACCTCTTTCCAGAAAGTCAAGGAGCAGAAAAGCTAGAATACATTGCTATATCTGCTGTAATTTGCATGCGTACAAAGTTATTTGGAGAAGTGAATGGAACCTCTGTGTAGTAATTTAGAAGGAATGCTTGTATACCTGGAGCACTTTGTTTATTTCTTAGGAGAATGTGCTTCATGTTATATAAAAAACAGCACAAATTAAAATAACGGCTTTTACTTTCTCTTCATACCAGTTAACGTTCACCTTTTGGAGGGAAATTGCTATATCTCAAATCTGCTTATTCATTTATCTATTTAAAAGAAAATAAAGCCACGGAATGTTCTGAAAAACGTCAGAAGTTAAATTAATTCGTTTTTATTATTCAACACCTTTTCCTTCGTTTTAGTCTGAACGCCCAATAGCTCTTAAACTGAAGCCTGTTTTGTTTCATTAAAAAGCTATTTTTATACATACATTTGAAATGAGGAAAGAGTCAACAAATGTATGCCAAATATATATTTGCAATAGCGGTGCCAAAACTTTGCTTTTTCCAGTATTTGTATGAGAGCTTGCGCCTACGCGAATAACATTGCCGGCGACGTTTCAAGATTTAGTTAAATACATTTTGAGAACTTCAAACACAAAATCGTTGCTTTCGCAACAAGTTAGGATTTTCAATACAGTGTCTTAAATCTTCTGTTTTAAAAGCACTACAAATATTTATATACAAGAAGCAATTGAATTAAAAAAAGAAAAAAAATCAGTGCAACGTTTCAATAGCTTCAATTTTAGTATTCTTGTAAAACTGAATAAATTAGGAACAGCGAAAATTATTCACTTCTGATTCATAAACAGGTGCAGGCAAGTTGCAAGCAATGTTTCCACACGGTTCACATATATATATTTTTGTTATATAATGAAAACACAACTAAGTTAAAGTAGGTTGCGTACTCATGTAGATATTTGGCTTCGTTCTGTGTTTCTTCTGTGCTTTGAGGCCGATATTACGCGTTATTTTGATCGATTCTATGACCATTCAGTTAATGCTGAAATTGCCTACAATTGGATGACCTAGCTCTTTTAATTTATTTCTGTTTCAAAGTAAGTTATTGGAAGTTTCCAAACACAGCAATTAGCAAACACTGTTTTATTGCCGGCTAAGGATCGATAAACCACGATTTGGTGAAAGCGTGAAGTCGGAATAGCTAAATACATAACTACTATATAATTTTGCAGGCTACTCGAAGAGTTCGTCCCGATCCGCTGATACAGCGGGTGGAGGGAGGCGCTGAGAGAGAAAAGTTTCTCTTTAGAAATATTTTTGGATTGAGCTTTCGTTCTTTTAAAAGTGTGACGTACGAAACATTTAAGTAGCGCTATAATATTCGCCATAGTTCACTGACATAAACTGCTTATTTAGATGGATTCAATACTTACCATTCGTCTTGTATCCCAGTTCCCAGTACCCCCGTTAAATCCTTCGCATGGTCCGAGGACCACAAGGGCGGAAAACAGAACCGCTAGCACAAAAAATCTAAAGGTGCCTCCTTTTCTCATCCTTCTTTGCTTTTCTCTGGTCTTGGAAAACGTTAAGATCAATAGCTGTGTTTGATTGTTCAAGGTTGGTCGACTTAGAGGTTTATATAGGCGAGTGTCGCCTTCTATCTACGAATTAGAACTTGTAAATAAAAAGACGTTGATACAATGTCAACTGTATATATTGACGGCAAACGTTGCATCCGGCCATGAAATGACGCTTAGCTTTGCGTGCTCGATTTATCTGTTTCCATCTCACATCCGAAGGATTTAATGTTGCCACTTATAATTTCCTTTATTTCAGAGTAGACAGTAAAAATTGACATCCTGCCACTTAGCCTGTGTCACCAAGAAAAAAATTGTCGTGGAAAACTGTTTGTTTGCCGGTAACTTCCGAAAAAATATTTAAATGTGAGCATTGTTTTTTTTTTTTTTGCGAATCAGCAAAGCAAGAAAGAAATGGACAAAGTTTACTCATCTGTATGGTACACTTACAACGGTGTCAACAACATTTTGAATGTGTATTTCACATTCACGTGCAAATCAGTACCTTTTTGCAAATAACGCAATAACTTGAAATAAATAACGTTTAATTTTCTTTTGGTACCAATATCGGAACAAACATTTCCCTTAGTCACTCCTAACGTCAGTTTGAATCAGCGTTAGTTACGCGAACCTGTTTTAACTGATCATAGATACATAGACAATGTCCTTAGCTGGCGTTTGTCTTTATTCTTACACTTTTGCTCCGAATGTGTCAAATGTTAAAGCCGGTAAGTCGATTTTTCCCGCTGCCGTATCTTTTTGGTCTCCGTTGGCAGGTCTTTCCGCAAATTCAGTACATCAAACAAAGATATCAGCTTATAGTACAATGAAACGCGAACAACTTTTTTACATTTCCATTATCCAGATTTCCGTTTCCCATAGATTCCGACAAATGTATTTTCGGTTGAATCAAAGAAAGGGTTAAGATTGTCCTAAAACGAAATGTCGTGGACAATTTTGATAATTGCACAATTGTTCTATTCTGACAACGTTATCTCTACAAAGGTCCGTCAAGTATTCAGTAGCGTCACTCAAACAATTTGGCACGCATTGTCACGACATATCGCCTGTTTCCCTGCCATTTCTTTCTGCCAAAATACAATTGACAATTTTTTGTACCGAATTAAAAGACGACTCTCCAAAGTTAAATCTGTTGTATCTTGTCTCCCGTTGGTAAAATACCTTGGGTATATTTTTGAGGTTACGTTTGTGTGGAAAATGAGCCGGTTCACCATCTGGTTTTTAATGGACAGTTTATTACGAAATAATCACGCGAACGGCTTTTAAGCGGGGTAAGCAACTCAAACAAGACCTAATTTTATCGCTGTTTACTTGTTATCTTACAAACACAAGGAAGTGTGCAGGAAAAACAAAAGCATTTTTGAAAAACCACCTGAAAAAATAGATTAAATGTCCTCTATGTTTCCCCCTTTTTCTTCTCTTAAGTGGCAATCAGATAAAACCACTAGGCGCGGCCGATGTTTACTTATCGCGGCTGAACATTATAATAGAGAGAGTAAGAAACCTACCATGATGGTAAATTAATTGTATTCTGGCCCGAAACTTCCACAACATGTCAAGTTTATAGCCACTAAGTTTAACTGTTCACTGGCTGTTACACAATTAAGTTTTCAAACAACACGAAGCCAGCAAGGGCATTTTCACCTTTGAAAGTTGTTGTGCTTTATAAACCTTAAGTATATCATGGGTTTGTAGTCATTAACAAAGATATTACAACAATAACTACCCTGACTATCGTACAGACTTGAGTAATTCCCCGATACAATCAGTATCTGTTGTAACGGTCCTGTAAGTTGGTAAGAACCCGTGATGCACGCGAGCTAACAGAAAATAAAAATCAGGTCATTTTAACCACGCTTTTTTTGTGTCCTTAACAATAAAGGGTTTGACGAAAGAATGAAAGTGAGACATGCCGACTGAAATTTCCTTAGGGGAATCTCCTCGCTTTTTGTACTGATTTACTCATAGCTCTCTGACAATAAACCTTCCGTTTACTTTTGATCGCAAGCCTGCGTCGCGAACACTGTGCCAAGATACAGCATTAAATTTCCGTCTACAACGCTGGCTATTGATCACAAGTCTTGACTTAGCTTCTGGAAAGGTTTATCATCGGAGGGAATTTGGCCCTTTTAAAACGGTTGAGGCTATATTAAGACGGTTAAGATTGCTGCAAAGTAACAGGTTTTCAAGATATCGATATGGAACACAAAACGACAGCTCGATTCAACAGACATCATGTGCACATTGAAAGTCCCTGAACATACTCTAGTGCTATTTAAACAAAAAAAGAAACGCTTTTAAATTGCTGGCGACTTAAAATCAATGAAATGATATTGTTCTCCAGGTCTAAGCGATACGGCCAAAGGCTTTCAATAAAGGATTGTCAGACCGGAAGGTTTCCTGTTTTTCAGGTTTGTGGGCGTATTATCAGAGTTTTGGAGAGTAAAAGTAAACGGAAAATACACTGGCATTGCTTTGATAGTCTAATGACAAAGACTCGCACACGTCAGACTGTCTCAGTGCTTATTTTCTTTTATTACATGTGCCAAACTTTACAGTTAAATCAGATATCTTCATCTGTGCTTTTGGAAAAGTTTGCTGTTCAGTTGTATATGTATTACATGACGTAACAAGTCAGCCGCTGGACATGATTTTACTCCTTCAAAGGCGCGGGCGCTTCTTCGTCTTCCATAAACTCTCGTTTGCAGTATTCTCTCATCGCATGACACATGCTTCTTTTTTCCTTCATCACCTGCAAGAGAAAGAGAAACGTGTTCCAGTTATGGTTTCTTCAACTTACCTTCAATAAAAGCGTTTGAAACTGGTCAATCTAGAAAGGATATTTACATTTTGCCCAAAAATATAAGATAAAGCAGTCACTCTGTTGTGAGGAAATACAAACATGCAGCACAATGGTTGTCAGGGCTCAAAATAAAATATGATATTGAAACAAGAGATTAGTCAAGCCAAAACCGCAAAACCGAAAACCGAAATAAAAGCCCTCACTGACAAAGCTTTGGTAGGCTTCAGAATCTCTCTTTCTGTTATTTGATTTTTATATGTCTAAACGTACTTGTTGTACTTTCCGAAGTTCTTTCTGCGTCTTCCCTCGTTAGTACAGAATTCTTCGTGGTCTAAAAAATTGCTTATTTGTTTGTAAATCGGCTCAACAGACCTACAGCAATACGAGACTAGAAAAAATTGCATGGTAAAATAATTTTAGATAATTTTTGTTTAAAAGAAACACGACATTCTGAACTTGCTTTTTGATTGCTGTTGTAAGAATTTTCATTTGCGTAGGCACAATGGCAGCCGTATTTTACAACCAAACTACTTTATTTTACAACCAAACTAACCGTCTATAGTTTGCTGTTATTACACGTGAGCGGAGCGAGTGCGCGCAATGTTATTTCCGCCACGAAAAGGAGAAACAACTCGCAATCGAGCAATAAGATCATCCCAGCTGCGTGATTATATGTGAAACAGTCTTTTGCTTTGATGTTACCTTTAGCCTTTAGCCTCTGCTTGGCAGCCGTTACGACCCAAACAACGGCTGTTAAAGAGTTTAGGCTTGTCATGCATTCCTCTAAGAGAAAGTCCAGGTACAAAGCTTATAAGAGGTCCCTTGGATTCCTCCGTAGGAAAAAAGAGGGCGGCTGTACATTTTACCACAATGCCTTGCGAACCTAAAGTAGCCTATAAGGCACAAAGAAAGCCAAATTTTACAATATTTTTCCCTGTGCTAAGGACATTGAGTAGCCTAGGTTTGAAGATTTTATAGCGTTTCTGTACGTTTCTATGAACGTTGTTAAGGTTTTTGTGCGCTAAGAATTATGGGTAGATGCACCAGTCGCCATCTTTTTTCCTCTGGAGGATTACAGTTTAGCGCGACTCCAGGATGTAACTTCCATGGCAAAACCAGAAAAACCATAGAATACATTGGACGGAAAAATTCCGAGAAACCGCCATTATTGTTGACAAAAACCGAAAACCAAAGACTAAATTGGAGAAAACCCGCAAACCGCACTAGACACCAAAACCGAAAAACCGCAGTTTTTAAGTGCGAAAACCGAAAAACCGAACCAAAAATCGGCGAAATCCGCAAAACCGAAAATCCCAACGCTCTTTGAGTGTTGATGGCATTTAGTTTTAAAAAACAAATAATTGGAGACACTATTTACAATGACTGAACTGGCGGCAAAGCCCTTAAAAGAATGATAGACCTTTTTAGCTTGGGCGGTTTGTTGCCCTATTTCTTGCTTTCAAATTTTCAAACAGTGGCGCGAATATGAATGAAGAATTTTAAGATGGATAAAAGGACAATTGTCTAGAGAATATCACGTGGCCTGTAATTGGAAAACAAACCGCCCAAGCTAAAAAGGTCTATTGCACGCAAGCGAGGCTTACAGGTGAATTTTGAGCATTTTCCGGACATAATACGTATAAAACCAGGAGCCATAATCGGGGACGAAGACCGTAAGCGCGCCATTTCTAGTACTGGGGTTGTCCCCATGATATGGGACAATAATTCTATTTTTAGAACAAATTGCGCTATCGCCTGCGGCACACGCGCGTACATGCTGCGAGGATTTTTGCTGATGTCGCGCGGGGGAAATGGCGTCCGAAATTCCCGAAATGTTTCATGTTTTTGGCCCACAACTCAACGCTCTTGACTGTTGGAATTTTGCTTAAGTATTTTCGTCGTAAGCTGCTCCAGTTTGAGTGAAGTAAGTCAGTGTCGAATTTAGGTATGTTCCGCTGTAAGCTCATATTTATCGCTGACCAAGTTGTGTTCCGACGGATGCTTCTTTTACATGAGCTGTACATTACTCCACTTTAAATTTCACATATGTTGAAGATTAACAGCTTTTCCATTACACAGCAAAAAACTAGCTGGATATATTTAGGTATAGCAGAGCTTCAGGACTTCATGGTTTCCTAGCTCCTCTTGCCACACGCTTGCGAGGAATTTGTCAGTCTATCGCGACCGAAAAGTAAAACAAAATAATTGCTAGTTTGAATTTCGCTTGAATTGTAAGCAACGCTTGATGTTTCATCAAAGCCCGATAACTTTACGTCCGTAGATACTGCTCAGTTTTATTCGTGTAAAAATCCAGTAAATTTTCTGTTGTCGATGAATGAGAGAGCCCGCCGATGCGTGTTTTTGTACAGTCAGTAAACATGACAAATTGTACTTCCGCCGCACTTTCGTGTGAAAGCGTACATCGAACTCAAACAATAACTCTATAGTTTTTAAATATCTTTAAGATTGATAAATGTTTGAGAATATATTAAAAGCTAAGCTGAAAATATGTGAATAAAACAGAAATAATCAGCAAAGTTACGATGACGCTTTCTTTAATCAACTTGGAATAACGATTTCGATTTTGTTGGTCGAGCTATCAAAACTCCTTGTCTATTTTCATTTTCGCAGTGTAAAACTTCACTATGCTTATGTTGAAGAAACACATATGATGTTAGTAGCCTTTCTTGTGTTCGTGAAATTTGTTACAGCATCTCAGCACAAAAGATAACGAAAGAAATCTTTGTCAAGATTTGTTGACAATCGAAAACACCGACTCGGACTTGAAAATGCATGAGCTGCACTATGCAAATGAGCTAATTGTACGCGTCAGACTTTCCTTTCAAAAACTTTTGCAAACTCACCAAACAAACAGAAACAACAAGAAACCATCAAAACAGGTTTTGGTTATGATTAAGCATTGTCTGAAAAACTCACAAATTAACTCGATACCAGAGTAGAGAGTTTTCTTGCTATATTCTTAAGTCAGAACAAACGCAAAAACATACGCGCAAGCTTACAACTAGCGTGAGCAGATCTTATTATTCATTCCCAGCGCGAGATTGAAGTCTTGTTTTCGACCCTGAAAAACTCACCTTTTCCGTTAGTTCGGAGCATAAAACTACATATAAGCGCCCTGGTTCGTATTCCCTGCCTTATTCCCGGCCATCGCTGTGAAAAATACGCAAGAGAATCTCTCAACTCTCACCATTTGATCACGCAACGTGACAACATACACGCGAGAGCCCCCGACATGTGCGTGAATCCGCGCGAATATATGACGTCAGGATGGCGCAATTTGTTCTAAAAATAGAAAAATTGTCCCATATCATAGGTGCGCGCGAATCCCGAGTCTTACGGTCTCCGTCCCCGATTATGGCTCCTGATAAAACCTATTCAGATGTGGCATTAAATTTAGAATGTCAACACTCCAGGCATCTTTCGTGTCGAAATGTTCCACTAGCAATAATATTGTTATCAGAACTCATGTAACTTTTATTATGCAGAACAAGTGACTCTCAATAACGTTGTTTGATTATGGTGAAAGCTGTCGAGCAGTACTTTCTGTTTACAATGATGTAATAGTATTAGTATAGTATGCTGTACAAATTCGTTTTAAAGTCTGTGGATTAAACCATCGCGTGTGACCATTCAAATGAAAGCTATTGAGCAGCACTTTCATGTGGTACTGTAATGCTTTACAAGGTGGTTCTAACTTGTAAGCCTGTGGATAAAATCCAGGTATGTGACCACTCAAATGAAAGCTATAGAGCAGAATCTTCTTGTAGCACCGTTTATCATGCCGCTGTACTAGGTAACTCTAACTTTTAAGTCTCTGGATAAAATCCTGGCTTGCGGCCATTTAAATGAAAGCTTTTAAGCAGTACTTTCCTGTGGTATTGTTTTTGCTGATCAACAACCACAAATTACCAACACTTACTAAATTGAAAGGAGTAATCTGCTTTGTTAATGTGTTTTTAGTGTTGTTATTGCTATTACTTTTACTACGAATTTTCTCTTTTGTTAGGAATAATGCTGTTGCTAGGATATGCCCGATGAACGCAAAACTTGACGTGTTCTTGACATGTAAATTGCGACGACAACGCAAATTTGCTTTAGATTAACTTGGTAGGAACAAAAAAAGAGCGACACAGGTTAACATGACCATCTGAATAAAAAAAAAAGAATGAGATGAATCGTTTTTACACAAAATGAAAATCTCACAACAACTACGGAATAACCGTGAAAATAAGAAAGAGGAACATGACTGCTTAGCAGACTCGAACACTGATACATGTTCTGTTGTGTTATCAAATCGAGTTGTTAAAGAACAGACCTTCACTGGGTAGTTTGCCTTACTCAGCAAAGTTTCAAACCTGTACTGTTCATACCGTCAGGGCTAAACTATTGGACTTTGTTGAGTAGCGTCTAATTCATCCCTGTGATACAGCTAACAGCACATATTGAATAAACTAAAATCAAAGCAAAAAAAATGCTATTTCAAAACCTGTGCTGTGGGTTTTTGCTAAAGTACTTTTAATTAAGACATTTTGCTTAATACTGGCTGTTAAAGTAAAAAAAGAGAAAAGATTTGGGCCACATTATTTGTTATTGGTCCATGATTGATCTCACGAATGTGTTTTGTCTTGTCGTTGACAATAGAATCTACATTTTGTAAACAAGAACTGAAAATCTTTTTTGTATATTGCAAAAAGGGTGCTTTGCATTGGTAGTCAAGCACAGAGGTAGTTGCTTATTTCTGTCAACCAAGTAATTATTTAATCCATTGGTGTATGTTTTACGCTTTGCATGATTTATCTTCAGGAAAGCTTTCTAAGAATACATTAACTGATTTTTATTTCAATCAAGTTTTCACCTGAGCGACCGTTTATTGTTTTACAAAGGGTTTACAAAAAAAGGACGTATAGTCAATTTGTAATGAAAGCCAAAAAGTCGTTGTTTCAATCTCAACCTTGGGTTTTGAAATATGAAAGGTTTTCCAATATAAAAGAGAAAGAAAAATGTATGATTTACAGCTTCTTATCTACACACAAGCTACTTTTTCAATGCATGGCCGCTACTGTTTGATTACGCTTTAATTGCATTCGTGGGCAAGCTTATTTCTTTTATCGCGAAACGTTTTTTAGTTTAAACCAGTTAAAAATTAAAGCCTCGACTTGCTAAGTTTCACAACGTCTTTTGCAACGCTAAGTACACGCTGATCTGTCCAGATATCCTAAATTTATGTCAAACAGAATGGAACAATTTTACGTTTTTCGCTGATCTGAGCGATTCCTACAAGCACACAGACGTTATCATCGGTCTGTTTTTGTTACACAAACAGTACAAGTATGTGGACTGTTATCTCCGAAGTATTTCTTACATCACTGTGAGGCTCAAGTCCTCGGCTTTTAATTAAACATTAAACCCTGTTGAGTGTCGCGCTCAGAAAAATGTGTTTTTTTAACATTTAAGGCATTTTCTACTGGTAAAACATTTTCAGTTGAGTTTAACTGAGGCCGACTGATCCAAGTAAGGCAAAATCACTGTAATTGGCATGATTGAGAAAAAACATGTCATTTTTTGTTTGGTTTTCCTTTCAATTACTCAGCTCTGCTCCAAGAAAAACTTGTCCCAACCTACATAGCGTTTTTCGCTTCTTTATCTTGGAATCATAATAAAATTTACTGAGTATCTTACAACGAGGTCCTTACAAGAGAGCTGTCAAGTTAACTTGTTGACCGGTTAGCGCTTTAGTAAAAAAAAAAATGGAAACAAGAAACTGACACAGTCCGACGTACCTCCAGGGCTCTTTTCCACGAGCCAGTACCTCCCGTAAATCCTTGAACAGTTGGAAAGTTAGCTACGGCGATTACCAACGCGATGACAAGGAAAATTGCTAGCTTTTTCTGCATGATTTCTTCAGTGTCGTTTAGAAAAGATGTGATGCTTTCGCTTGAAGGCTTTGACTCTACTGTTTACTACAATTGTGTTGGTTGTGTTTTTTGAATCGAAGCTGCCCTTTATACAAAACCGAACAAAAGACATGTAAAGTACGCACTCATCACACTCATTACAATAAATGAACCCTTGGTAATAATAATTAAGTGACTCCCACATCGTCGTCAAGCGGCTGTAAATCTTGACAAATTTATCTTAACGACGTCATTCAAGAACGTCCGATAAAACTCTCTTAAAACTAATAATTACTTTTCCTTCCTTAAAATGCGAGAAGTAAGTAAAATAAGAAACAAAGGCAGTCGATCAGTGCAGGATTAGCGAAAAAAATCCTTACCCAGGCGGTATTATTCAGAATTTTGCTCCTTGGCGGCACAAATTTGTTTGCATCATCAAGGCAGCTTTGTTCGCTTGATGAAGTATTCTCTGCTGAGCCACTGATTATCGTTTGAAGTTAAAAAGCAGTTATTAATTGGTCGTCTTGTGTCTTAATAACGCACATTAAACATGGATTACTAGGCTTCGAGCCTGAGAAAGATTTGTTAACTTCTATATTTCCGTGATTTGAAATCATGGAAGAAAATTTTGTTTTTCACACCGTTTTTTCTCGCTTGCTATGTCTTGGTCGCGAGCAGATGGTTGAACAAAATTTAAACGTCAGTTACACTGCTAATGCCAAAATCACATCAAAGCATAAGTTCTGAGTTACAAGAGTGAAAATGGTGACACTTTTTAGTATTCTCGACTCACGACCTAACACTCGTCGCTTTGCGGAACGAAGTTTCGACTAATGTGGATTTTCGGATTATTGTAATTTGAAAGGAGATGTCGTAAAAAACTATAATTGCTTTTTGCCTCCTTCAGTCGAAAGAGGACAGTAATATCAAAGTAATCTTTGTGGATTTCACACATCCGACCTGGGATCGTAAAATCAAGTTAGCGCCTTCTTGCATGGTGTCGCTTTCGCCCTGAGTAAAATTACTCTTTAAATACTGTTTAATGATTTGTTTTAACATTTCCGAATTGCTTTCATTATGAATGGCCTATCACACTTTCCGCGTGCGTCTATCACTGAGAAGGTTGACGTAAACAATATAAACAACTTCTACCTCAGATCAGAAGATTAAATTCTTCACTTGGAATTATGATGCAAATTTTCTTTTTTAACGATTTGTGTTTCACTTGCAGATCGACCCAGGTCTCAAAATATCTTCATGAAAATAGAACACCATGAAGTCCGAAATCCAGGACAAATGCGCACTGAAATATTAACTGATAAGACTCAGTTTTGTACAATTTATGCAGCTCTCGTTTTCACCTTTTTTTATTTCGTGTTTGCCTTATCTTTCGATTTGCTATATTCGTCATTAATAGACATAGGCAAGATGATTTAGCGGGATAATTCGTTCTTAATGATCATTGCTGTCTACCCTCATAATTTTTATAAGCAAGCAGTTCTGATTCCTTTTTGAATCAACACAAATTTTCATGATTTGCGAATGATTCAAAAATCTTCATGATTCTGAGAATCAATAAAAAGAAGACAACATACAAAGCAAAAGTTGAAGAGCTCAATGAGCTTTGAGGGTGGAAAATTTTGAAATGTCGACATGCACTAAAACGGAAATTATGAATAAAACTGACACATATCGTTCCATTGATGATTAAAAGTAAGGAATTTAAAAGTTTTCCGTTTAATTTTCAATTCTCCCTGGCCTGGGTAAACTTGAATTCGTATGTTAATTCACTTTCAGGAATTGTTTTCCCAAAGACGAGTCCTGAGCAATTCATGAACCCGTGAGAAGAAAATGTGGGACTTACAGAGGAACTGTGAAAGTAGGCAGGCGCAGCCAATAGATAAACGTAACTAACCTCCATGACTTTCCTGCTCTAACTACATGTCATCTAACTATTGTTTAATTTGTTTGGTTTTTCTTCTTTGTTACATAGCCTAGCTCAAAGAAACAATTCACTCCTTTTTTAAATTTTTAAATTTTAATAATAGACACAGATCGCTCCAACGGTTTTAGTTCCCCAGAATGTTTTCTTTTTTTTTCCTGTTTGGTCTTGGAATCTTAATTAAAAATTATTTCGTATTTTATATTGAGAGGGCCATTTTCTTGAAGTCAAATCTAAGACAGGTGTGACAAACGGCAACTTGGTGACCGTTTGCTGTTTTCACAGAAGACGGTAAACGAATTGCCAAGGAATATAGAAGTTCAAGCCTACCTGCAAAGCTCTTTTCCAGGTTCCAGTTCCGCCTGAAAACCCTTGTGCTGTTGGAAAGTTAGCAACGGCGATTACCAGCGCAAGGACAAGTAAAATCGCCAGACGTTTCTGCATGTTTTGTTCAGTGTGATGGAGTCAAGGTGCTCTGGCGTTGATGGCTTGACCTGAAATGGTTTGTTGCAGTTGTGTAGGTCCTGTTTTTAAACCGAAACTGCGCTGAGCATGTTTCCTGTTCAATTTATTTAACTTTCCATCCACCGCTCTAATCCTTTTGTTGTCAGAGTTTGGAAGCATCTTTAAACAATATTAAAGTAAAATTTGATGGAGTATTCAAAGGGAGCTACGTTTCCGAGTATAAACTGTTTTAATGGGAAATCGTGAGGATATTAAAGTCAAGCAGGGCAAATCAGTAAATATTCAATAAATTGTAGTGATGTATTTCCTCGATTAAGCGCCCACGTTGCTTATTACAATTTTTAGACTTGCCTTTCATAAATTTTAATACTTTTTTTTTTTTTGTAAAGGTACCTGGAATAATTCCGCCCGTTTGTTGTGCTCGTCCTTTTTGACTGCTTTTTGAGTAAAGTAGTGGGTTTATATTTTCAACCTCATGATTCTACAAGACGGTGTGCTTGCTCGAGTAATGGTCGCTTAATCGAGGAATTATATTAACTTGATATTACTATAATTAATAATTTAAGAAATGAGTCTGTTCCAACGTATTTCCAAGACTCTTTCGACGCATTAAGTTTACGTTATAATTTCTAATACGTGGAGTTGAACCGACTAAAATAAAATTTACTTTATTCTTAAATCAGTGGAAGTGTCTGTCAAACACATACACAAGCTTCGCACAGTTATTTCCAGACGCAAAAGAGTGGCAAGAACTCAGCGCTCTCACAACAGTGAAGAATATATGTTTTATCAATTGATCGTGTAGAAAAGAGAGAAAATAAGGGCGGGGAAAGACTGACCCTCTGCGTTTTCTCCCGCGCTGTTAGCTTATCGACGGTACTCGTTGACTATCCCAAAACAAAAACGGCGACCGGTATTTTGAGTTAATTCCACTGCCAGCTAAAATTTCATCCAAATCATCGATTTTATGATCAAGCAGAGACCAAACAGCCCCAGCAGGGAAGATATGAAACATACGGTGAACTAAAGTAAAATTATATACGAGAGGAAAGTTGTGATAATGAGTTGAGTTTACTCACAAAGCCAAGGAGCCGGTATTGAAGTTTTTAAGCTTCAATTCAAACAACTTAAAAGATGTTTGCCGCCGTCATAAAACAGGCTAAAAATTGTTATTTGATTGCATTACTCATCAACTAAGCGATACCACTTCGCTTTGTAAAACAATAGCTGTGAATTAACCGCTCTGAAAGTGTCCAATAGACGACAGCTGCTGAAGGCGGGACGTCACTTTGATCGTCCTTCGCCGTGGGAATTAAGAAATAAAAGAGTAAATGCGATGGAGAACTGGAACGGCCTTATTTATTTCGATTTGCAGTAGTGTTGTATAGTTTTCTCTCCGTGTCCAGCTGAAAGTTACTGATGTGATTTTCGATATAAACTGAGCTTCATTTCCTATTTCATTCGCTCTTTAAAATGTGCATCTGTATCGTAGACGGATTATGATCAAACTTTGCCATGAATCTGAATTATTGTGAAATGCGAAGTCCCCCAAAAGAACAGTCTCGTTGAAATCATAAAAAAATAATGTATCTGTTAATTCACGTTTCAAGCTGGTAGCCTCAGAGACTTTGACCTTAGCTAAGGCCTTTTGTGGAGCATTGAATCGGTGATGCTCGATCATCAAGCTGTCTGTATAGTCAGAAGCTGTCAGACGGTCTCTTGTAACCCGGCAGACAACCTAAAGTTCTATCTACTAGACGTCCGTTGACAGGGAATATCCTTAAAGGGGCACTATTAAGAACGTGACGCCAAAAAGTCAAAACCCAAAGTAAATATATCTATGAATTTAAACCTGAAAATAATGGGTTATTTTTCTAAAAAAAAAACTCACTAGATACGTGCGATATCGAAGTCATGAAATGGCTACCATTAATGACATACTTTTTCAAACTCTGTCGTACTGTCTTGGAAAATAATCGCTAAAACTTTATTGCACTTTGTTCTCCATTCAACGATTCACATAATATCTTTATCGTGATGTTATAATTAACAACTTGATAGTTGATCATGATGTTGTAGTTAACAACTAGATAGTTGATGAGGCCCGAAGGCCGCTAAACTGTCACCTTACAGAAATCAAGAGCGAATAACGTTTTCAAGTTGCGTGACGAAAAAAATAATTAAGAATGCTCTCTAAAATTAAATTATCCAGAATTAGTATAATTTCCAGAGGTGAATATAAAAATTGGGCATTCTCATTAGTCGAAAAACTTGACTTTTGACGCCATATTCACCGCACCAGGCGGAGCGGTGAGTATAACATTTCTAAGCTTGGTTACTAAGCTCGCCACCTGTTCCACCTTGGTAAGTAAACATGGCGGACCATTGTGAATGAAATTTTCTTTTATTCGAAAGTCATTACTTCAAGTTCAGGATATTTGAAAGCATGGAGAACTTTCAAAATGACTACTGTCACCCTCGGAACAAAAATGTTTTCAACAACTCGTATTCAATTAACGCATTTAAGGTTAATGTATGCCTTTACAGCTTTAAGAGGTGTCTCCCATCCAAACGATGTACGCTTTCGGTTCAAACTGTAAATACCTAAACCCCTATATCAAATTAAAGATTATAAAAAAACGTCTGAGTCTTGCCATATTCTATCTAGCGACAAGTTACAGAACATTTTCGACAAGGATAAAATAACATGGAATGATTCTACAAAAATATTTCGAAACAAACCATTCGCAGACACGTTTTTGGGCAAAAGAAAAATTCACCTTGACTTGTTGCGTTCAACGGTGAATGAAATCAAAAATGATAAAACAAAGGTGCCGGATGAATTTATTTTTCGTAGTGTTTCCCTTGTTTGTTTTATTTCTTAACTCGATGCGTAAATTGATTCACAATGGATGTACATGTAAACTTATTTAATATTAAAACTACGGCTGCATACATGAATACTAGAAATTACACTAAAATAATTATTTGCCTCTGGTAACATTAACGAATCTGTACCTCTACTTTGTCTCGGTAAATATTCACAATGTTCTCTTCAACTTCAGCGAATAATTGTTAAATATTTCTAGGTCTTCCTCCGAAAAGTCAGAAAAGCGAAAGAAGGCGTCATTCTGTTGATAAATTACAACTTCTGTTCATGAATGGCTGATTGTTGACGATAGCTTAGCAAGATTGCCGCATTTGCACTAGTAAGCAGTGGCACACCAGTACAATTCTACTCATTGAGTGTACCTTCAAAGGTCATAACTTCAGTGCTGTTTTCAAGAGAAAAGGCATGCCACGATAGTGTCCATAAAAGCTCTTCTGTATACTTTTTGACACTTTTCCGCCCACCTTCTACATTAAAACGATCGAAAATGCTCATCGCTTTCATCGTGTACGAATGCATTTGAAACTCTGCAAGTGAAGACACGAATTCGGAGTAGCGAAAACGGGGGCTTTCGAAGACGCTTACGTCATTATGTGCTCATGAAACAGTTGTGGCGTTTTCTTATATATCAGCGTTTCCAGGTGTTTTATTTTGGACGGTAAAAACGCTGCGAAAGCGCTCGTGTTGAGGGAAGCGTTTTAGGCGAAAACGCGTCAGTGATTAAAATGCATCCTTTCGAAAACGGAGTGCATTAGTGTCAACGATGCCCGGCCTACTTTGCAAGGTGCGCCCACGCTAAAATAACTTATTATATGGCTAGTTCCGCAAGCTCCGTGGGCGATATGGAGTTATCTTGCCCTCCTAGGATTACCCACTGTTAGAAGAAAATGGTGTGCATTATGCTATATGACAAATCCTTTGCTGACCACGTTTTCTCGGTCAAGCGGTCAAGATGGTTGGATACTGGCCTATCTGCGTCATTATGAACCTCGAACAGCTCTCGGTTCATAAATACGCAAGAAAAAATCTTGGCCAATATTCAGCCATATTGACCCCACAGGCTTACTCAATAATATTACACCCGCTTTCAGTGTTACGTGCATAGCAACTATCTTTCGACACGCCATCTTTCGACAGCTATGTAACCTGGCCTACGTCAAAATGTAAGCACAACTGACTTCTTTACGGTCGAACTCGACTTTTAATCATGGAAGATGGACTTATTTGAGATCAAACTAAGGCTAGGAGTATCAAGAAGTCATTCTGTGAGAGATAAATCGACTGTTTTGAATGTTTACATCTTTCGAATATTAGCTGAGCGGTAGCAGCCCAACTCTACCGGAAGTCACTATTGAGAGCCGGTCAACTACACTAAAATCGTTTGAATTATCCCGTAAATCGGGAGTCCACGACCTTCTTCATTCATTTGAGGTCAGTAATTATCATATATTTGTCAGTTGTTCCGCTAATAACCGGAAAAATTGCCAGTTTCACAGGTAAACGGTCTTTCAGCCGTTTACATAGCATGTCGAAAGATGGAATGTCGAGAGATGGTCGAAAGATGTCGCCTATGGACGTAACACTGGAAGCGGGTGTAACAAATCGAATTCGTCCATTAGTCACCATAGGAATTTATGATTGGTAGGCTGAACATCACAGCCTTAATGTAGAGACTCCCTGTTACAGGAGCCCATCACTAGGAGCGTACAACTACCCCATATTCCTGTCACAGCGTTTTCACAGACCGATCTATTTTTAGTTTGAATTTACTGCGAATTCAGACCCCCGCAGGTACCTCAGTCACCATATCACAAGCATGAAGTCATCATGCATTTCCACCTGAGGCCGCCATTTTTTTCTTTACCGATGCGCGGTCATGTAGACCGGAACTGACCTGTTTTGCGGGAAAAGAAGCGTTAAAATAGAACGGTCTGTAAAAATGCCACGACAAAGGCTTAGTGTGGCAGTTGCACGCTCGTAGTGATGGGCTCCTTTGTGTGATCAATTCTCTCCATGCGTGTTTTGTCATTTGGCCGAATAACTTTTGTGTCTTTATTATGGGCAATTCTTTTAATGTCTGTCTTATCATATGATCAACTATTTTTTTCTATTTATCAGGACCAAATAATCAAATAAGTGTTTAGTAGCGCTCCGCGCGAACGACGTCACGAAATTTGAATTGACCATTGGTGACTATTCGGCTCTGAGGTCATTGTATGGAGAAATAGCGTTCTTGAGCAGTTCCGAACGATATGTTTCTGTGATTTCGCAAGTTAATAGCCTCCCTGCCTCAAACTTTTGATGAGACCCGAAACGTGCATGTACCCTTCGAATAGAAAGAGTTGGTTAGAAGGCAACAAAATATGATGGGCTTCTATAAGGACAGTTAGACCTTGGATAACGGAGGAAAGTATAGTTTTGTCAAGTTTGTGTCAGCAGTTTGTTTTCTATTTTTACTCAAGCTGAAATGGCTGAAGAATAAGAGTTTCTACGAAAGTATACTCATCATTTTACCCGACAATTACATGTAAACTGTCTGGAATACCCGATTCTGTTTTGGGGATTAAAGAATAACAATTACCTCTTGTTCTGTGCCATTCGATTCGTCAGAACAGATGGCTCAAACACGAGGACGTCTGGCTGTAAGCCATCTATTCAAGTTCTGGGTGAGGACCAAATAGTGCTCTTTGAAATGCAGTGCAAGCGTGTTAATTGGTAACTCGCAAGCCGCCGCTAAAAATTTCTCGACTTCCTGCGAAGGTTTAACTAGCAGACATGATGTACTGTCATTGCGGCTCAACCCCCGTCCCAGTGTCTCTTTTCTTCCTGCCGGGAATTCGATAAGAAGTACAGAGAGGCTGGGAAAAAGGTTGACAGCGGCTCTGCAAGATCCTTGCGTACCAACTAAGACTTCTATAGTGTCATTCAGTATCGTTTTGTACGCCGGGGTTGGACTGCCAATAGTACGCAGTCTTTGTTTGCTTGAAATGTGATGTAATCTATCTTGGTACAGTGCGCAGTATTACTACGATATAACCTCTGCTACTGTACACCTCATGCAAACGGAAAAGTGAAGACACAATTTTAGACTTTGCAAATGATAGCTTTATTCGGAAGTTCCTCAATATGTCTATTAACTCTTAAACCTTTCTAGAATGTTAAAAGATATATTTGAATATATATTTGAAGTTAAAAGATATTCCAAGTTCAAAACGACTGTATCAATTAAAAGCGCTTGAATTTAAATCAAGGCGTTAAGGCCTATTGCATTCCCAATTAACAATCAATCAATCAGCACTTTAGGGGTCAGGGTTAGGGTTAAGATGGTTTTCTGCTGTAGAAAAGGATTTTCATTTATCTCTAGTTTCCACCCTGAAAGCCAGGGGCTCTGTACAAACCAGGTGGCATACGTGCATCAGAGGCAGTATCTCTTTTTCCACCCTGAAAGCCAGGGGCTCTGTACAAACCAGGTGGCATACGTGCATCAGAGGCAGTATCTCTTTTTCCACCCTGAAAGCCAGGGGCTCTGTACAAACCAGGTGGCATACGTGCATCAGAGGCAGTATCTCTTTTTCCACCCTGAAAGCCAGGGGCTCTGTACAAACCAGGTGGCATACGTGCATCAGAGGCAGTATCTCTTTTTCCACCCTGAAAGCCAGGGGCTCTGTACAAACCAGGTGGCATACGTGCATCAGAGGCAGTATCTCTTTTTCCACCCTGAAAGCCAGGGGCTCTGTACAAACCAGGTGGCATACGTGCATCAGAGGCAGTATCTCTTTTTCCACCCTGAAAGCCAGGGGCTCTGGACAAACCAGGTGGCATACGTGCATCAGAGGCAGTATCTCTTTTTCCACCCTGAAAGCCAGGGGCTCTGTACAAACCAGGTGGCATACGTGCATCAGAGGCAGTATCTCTTTTTCCACCCTGAAAGCCAGGGGCTCTGGACAAACCAGGTGGCATACGTGCATCAGAGGCAGTATCTCTTTTTCCACCCTGAAAGCCAGGGGCTCTGTACAAACCAGGTGGCATACGTGCATCAGAGGCAGTATCTCTTTTTCCACCCTGAAAGCCAGGGGCTCTGTACAAACCAGGTGGCATACGTGCATCAGAGGCAGTATCTCTTTTTCCACCCTGAAAGCCAGGGGCTCTGTACAAACCAGGTGGCATACGTGCATCAGAGGCAGTATCTCTTTTTCCACCCTGAAAGCCAGGGGCTCTGTACAAACCAGGTGGCATACGTGCATCAGAGGCAGTATCTCTTTTTCCACCCTGAAAGCCAGGGGCTCTGTACAGACCAGGTGGCATACGTGCATCAGAGGAAGTATCTCTTTTTCCACCCTGAAAGCCAGGGGCTCTGTACAAACCAGGTGGCATACGTGCATCAGAGATAGCATCTCCCACCCACCCTGTATCTCGTTTCATGTCAAGAAGGGCGTCGGCTCCCAATAGCATATGTTTGCCCTTTCTTGCTGCTTCGGCCGTCAACTCTGCAGATGAGGTAGCCCATAGTTGAGAAACATGTAGGAGAATTAACAAGAGTTTCATCTTGCTAGGAGATGAAGGAAAAGACTCACAGTTATTCACAACAGACTGCTAAACTAAAGGTAATCGCTCGTGCTAGTTCTTGAATTGGTATCATTTGGCAAACGAGCAGTATTTGTGCTAATTATTAGCTTAAAAGTAGCAAATTACTTTACTGGTATGCTTTGTACTATATTACTAGCCTTCTGTAAAATTACTATTATTGCTTTAGTGGTTTATTTCTTTACTTCTTCGCCATTCATGAAGTAAAATCCAGGTAGATAGTGGCAAGGAGGCCTGAAAAGAGCCACGAGGGTTATAACAATAGATCCAGCACAATTTCGTGATGATTCGTTGACTTTGTAGGTCGTTTACTCGAGCTGGGTTGTGTGGAAATCCGGTCGTCTAGCTACCTAAATGGAGTCAAGCTCTAAGCTGCTAGCTGCCGTCAGTTGAATTTAAACTTTTCAGACAATAATTTGTGTGATTTGCATTTTCATGTTTATTAGAATAAACTTCGAGATATCGTCCCACATAGGCTCGATTACGAACCGCTCTTCGGGGGAAGGAGTCCGCAATCCTCAAGAGAGCAGCGGAAATCAAACCTAGTTCCTGACCCATCAAATCATCGTTGTTTTATACTGGTACATTTTTCTGGGATTTGAGAATTCATAAGGTATAGCATATTCCACTTTGGCTTCCATTTGTTCGCGCGGTAAAAAAAATAATGCGAAAAATGCTGGCACAATTTTCCGGAAATAACTCTGACGCGTGTCTGACTGACTAGTATAACAAAGTGATCTGAAATTATCCACAGTATCGACCTTAATCACTCTCTTACAGTGCTGGCAATGACTATGTTTTATGGTAGTTTACCGATGGAAAGTTTTCCAAAGAGGTATGATAAAAATGATAAACAAGTTTTCAAACAAAAGAGTCTATAGATTTGAACAGTGACAGAGAATATAATTTATTGAAATGTTAAAGAGTTATTGTTGACAAAGGTTGTATACGCGGCATAGAATAGGAAGGAACTGGACCATCGAGACATGAATCAATTACTTCAAGAGTTTTTGGTTATATCAACCGTGAAGATGAATATGATACTCGATCAAAGTCCTTACTGGTATATCGCTTGTCAGTAAGGCCTCGTCCTGTCATTAACAATGAGCTGTAAATAGGAAAAAGTGCCAATAAATATGATCTAATTGAGTACGTACCTTTGCGGCATGTGAAGGACTGAAAAGTCTTTCGAAGTCAGAATTTATCCCAAGTGTGTCAAAAGCCGATACACGGTTTGACTGTTTAGCACGAGAGGCTTTCAGTTCTTATAAGAGTCCTTGTGTTGATAAGATCACAGCGTCTTTTGTCTTAATATTCTACCGGTTAACATCATTTTAAGTAGCTTGAACAAAGCAATAATTTGATTAGGAAACAGTATTTGTATCCGGTCAAAAAATTCACCAGTCGCTCAGAAAAAAGCCTTGAGAAGTCCTAACGAATCGCTCCTACCATAAGCCACTTGAAGATACCGTTACTTCCTATTATTGATACGTATCGATGAGCACTTGAAATATTACATGTTACAGTCAAACGTGAAAAAAAAGAAAGAGAAATCAACTCAAAATTTAATAAACCGCGAACCACTAACGACTTGACTCCAAGTTATGTAGATTTTTTGGGTTACGGTGTTGCGGGCTCAGTGACTGTTTGCCAGGCCTTTTGTGGGTGCATTCAATGCGGTGTCACTCGTATTCTTTAAGTTTTATTTCTAACATTTTGTTGCCTGTAATCACAATCTGGCCTCTTTTGGTTTTATCACTAGAGAAATAATGCCGTAAGAAACGAAGTATATAAGTTTGGAATGCGGTAAACCTTGCACGAAAATACGGAAAAATACGGAATGATTCAAGTATGGATGGAAGTGGTTTGATTTGTTCGAATAAATCAAACCACATCCATTTACTTCTCCTTCGAAGGCTAATTACTTAGGCTTCCAAGCGCACGCACGTGAATGTGTGTTAGTACAAGCTAATTAGAGTAGATTCACGTTGGCTAAATGTTTTCAGGAAGTCGATTTTATTACGGCGTGACTTTTTTTTATCCTTAGCTTTTACGGAACTGAGATTGCTGAAGAGGAAATTAATATTGTAACCGTAAAAATTCTGCTGTCTTATCAGTGATCTCTTCAATCTATTAAAATGGATTAAGATAAAAAATATCATAAAGAAGGGATCTTCCTGTTTTTACTATCCAGAGGCTTGATCGTGGGTTGTTAAGTTCTTCGATAATGGATATTCATCCCATCGTTGAGGAACCTTGGAACAGCAATTAGAAATTTATCATGACTTCGGTGAACTAAATAAAACATCAGAGTTAGCCACCTTGCAGAAACCATTGGTAGGAATGAAAGATCAAACTTCGAGAATGAAACTTCGAAATTATAACATCCGTTTATTCGAAAAGAAAAAAAAAAATCCAGATCGCTAAACCAATTTGTTGTTTCTGACTTAATTTACCTTTTCCTGATATGAATATAAATTCGTAGGCCACTATTATCAAAATATGTTTTGTCAAATATCAGATTTGAACACCGTTTATTACTTAAAGCTTTTTTCATCTAATGAAGTAATCAGCGAATGCTCAGTATTCGTGATATCGGCAGTAAATCACACAAAGGGATATAAGTATTTCTAATGGAAAGCGTTTATTTTTTGAGGAAGCAAGGCTTGATAGAAGTGTCTTGTTCTCGTTTTTAATGAATAATTATAGTATCTCCCTTCCGATGGATAAAATTCATTTCAGTCTTGTTTCACTGACAAGACGTGATGAAACGACTGGCCAATCTTTTCAGATAACAGTTGAGACCTTGTCAATGGAATGGCGGATTGTCTAGTAAAATATTTTCCTTATTTCTTCATTTTCTTCGTAGTCCCAGCGGCTTCACGACTGTACATAATGAATGCTGTCAATAAACCACAAAGAACTAATTTGCTTGGAAAATTTATGGTGATACTAATATAAGTTGTAAACGAATATTAAAAAACAACATGTAATAACCAGAATAGTAATAAGAATGCAATGTAAGGGAAACTGAACTAAGATTGATCTTAACTTCGCTCTTAGGCGATGAAATCATAATAACTGCTTGTAGCTACCTCGATTTCATCGCTTTAAATTATAGTTTTAGTTTAATGTTTTGCCAGTAATTCAGAATTTTCTTGGGCAGGAAGTAAGAACAATTAACATTTATTCATCTCTCTTATGTCTGGAATCGTCCTCACCTTTAACCAAAAACTCAGCTGTAATTTTTCTAACCCACGCGTTTCTTTCAATACGACTGGGTGATTAAAACAAAAGATTTCCATTAGAAGAAGTGAGCTTTCCTGGAAGTGCTTATCAATAACTGCGATTATAATTATCTGTTTTTGTATTTACTTTCATGCTAAATGATAATAGAGTATTTTGCAGTGGGCTTGTTTTTCCGAATTCGGCCATCTGAAACCTCTAACTCTAACCAAATCCCGTTTTTCTTGAACAACGTTATTCAGTGCATGTAATAGATCTTAAAAGGTCTCGCTTTCTAGAAAAAGATTTTGCTCTCCCTCTGTGTCAGTCGACTGGAAAAATTTAATGTAGTTTGATTCTTAGAGTTGTATTCTTAGGAAGTTTTGTTTTTGGAATCGATCTCTGATTAAATCACGATGGAGAACTACCAAACAGACCGAATCCGGTTCTGAAAGTGTGACTGATATCAGAATAGTAAAAAAAAGCGTTATCATCAGAAACTGAGTTTAATGAGGTATTCATAAGAAAAACAAGTTCTTATGCAACGACCATTAATTACAAGACAAAAAACGCCTTAGCAATGATCCGCAAACCAGGAGTAGCTGTGTAACTCCGTGTAGATGAGAGCTTAGCTAACCACAGGTGACCCACTACCCACCTAAACAACAGATAGGGCCAGCTATAGTCTTAGAACTTTTAAGTGTGTTCCTTGGGCAAGAATACTAACAATCAGAATGGTAAGCCTAATTTTCGCCATCTTTAAGCCCAAGGCGAAACACTGAGTCATAAGATTTCCCGGTTTTCATTCTGCATTTCGGAGGACTCTGGAGGGCTTCACTGAATCGCACAAACCGGTGCCGAGTGTGGATTCCGATAACTCAATGTTAGTCTGTTTTCAGTCCGGTGAAAGTAGTATCGACCGCTGCTTTCATGCGCATCAGTTTGTATTAAGCAAAATGAAATAGGAGATTTATCAGAACCTTTAAATTTCGGCGCTCTTGGTAGTGAATCATGCTAGCAAGGTGATTAAACAATATTTGTTAAGTACTTCGTTTTGTCGCAAGCGTTTGCTTGGGTAAAAAAGTCAGGTTTCATTTATTTTCAAGGTTTATTTACACCAAATAAAGGGAGTAAAAGGTATGTTTGTGCTTCTACTTGCTCGGGAAGGTCGTCACATACTGCGTTTAGTACACGACGATAAATTGGGGTAATCTCTTGAAGACGCACTGAGGAAACAAAGCCTCGATATTGATTTTCTGTACTAGTCTTGTTTTTGAATGGTTCCGCATGCATGTTATAACAGTTTTTGATCATAGTAAAACTCTCTTAAATTTTTAAAGATGAAACTTGTACAGGGGGTGGATAAACCAAATATGGAAAATTCAAGAATCGGTCTTTTGTTTTGTCTATTGATTAAAACTGAACGCTGACAGCCGTTGGAAAACAAGGACTGTGACACAAGATTTGTCATTGGGACCTGGACAGATGGCTAATACTTCACAGGAAAAAGGGAATCAGCTCAAACAAAAACTGAACGGGCCGGAGAAGGTTACTCCCATCAGAAAACTATTACACTGAACTTATACAGCTTGGGGTTCAAAAAAATGTTGTTGTTTATTAGGTAGGCAATGCGCTCAACTACACCTAGCTAGTTCACAGGTGTGCCACTTATAAACTGTAAGACTGAACAAGAAAAGAGACGTCTTCTTGTTTTGAAATGTTAGATTTTAGTTTGATTTCATTTGCTTTAAAATTCACCCATCGGCAAACTGAAGTCAGAGCTATTTGGCAGTTTTTAGATTTTACGTTTTCTTCTGAAGTAACGGCAAGCCGCCTATTGTATACATAAAAAGCTTTGTTTAGCTGATTATTCAATATCGCTTTAAAAATTAATTTTCTGTGTCACTCAAGTTCACAAAGTAAATGTCATTCAGCGATCAGTGAAACTTGTTTTACTATTTGGTTTCATGGTATCGTTAATATTAAGCTCTGGCTTGTTTGCCATTTTTGCTCAACTTTTACCCAATCTCTGATGTTCCCTACCAGATTTTCGTTTATATTGAAAAAAAGCTACAACATGAGAAAATAATGTAAAAATAATAACACTATCGGCTGTTTCTGAATCGCAAAAGACATCCCTAAATATATTAAATGCACAAGAAGCCCAACTAAATAGCCCTTCGAACGCCTGGTGTGTACGATCTTTGCGTCAATAATAAAGTGTACCATCGTAACTCCCAAGACTTGGTTATGAAAAAAGATCGCGACAGCTGAAATTTTCACAACTGACATTAAACGATACGAGAAGTAACAAAGTAAGAGCATCAAGATCTGTAGAGATTATCGAGAGAGTAAAAAACAATTTACCAAACATTGGCTTTAAACTGCCTTTCAGAAGGACAGTATTAAGCAGTACAACAATGAACATGAATAAAACTAAACAACAAGACTCGTCGGAGGAAGAGAGACCTTTCGGGTTCTCGTCTTGAGACAATAAGGAAGCTGTTATTAAAAATTGTAAGAAAATATAAGGCAGAACTTATCACGAACATTTCAGCTTATCATCTGAGATGAGAAATGTCAAAAATTTTGATAAAACATAGATAACAGTCCAATTTAGAAGTTGTAAAATATTGACGGCACCACGTGAAAACCAGCAAAACAGACAATAGAGAAGAAGTTCATCAACAAAGTTACACAAAAATGGCCACTTGATATATGCGGGGTTTGTGAAGCCGTGATTACTACACAAATATATTTTATATGGGTAGAACATTTTTGTAGCCCAACTGGCAGAAAAATAACCAGTTAACTGCTTAAGGGTATAAAAAGTAGTTGTCTTGATTTGTGTTAACCTGTTCACACTGTCTGCAGAATTTGCAAATGCGATATTATCTAACTTGAATAAAGCAGAACAGTAGAACTTACATGTATTCTTTCACTTACTGAGGGGATATTTTCAATATAATATGAAAACCATAACTTAAAGTTCTTCCCTTAATTTGGAGAAAGAAGTTGCCTGCTTTATATAACTTTTATAAACTAAAGCACAGGGGACACCTTAGGGACCGTTCATTTTTTATAAGGTAGGGGGGGCTGGTGGGATTTAGGGGGGCGGCCCATGCGAAAAAAAATGGCTTTAGAGGGGGGGCCATCCCAAAAAAATAAGGGAAAAAGGGGGGGTCATGTGAAATATTTTAGTAAAACTTTAAAATGGCATAATGTTTGAATATCAAAAAAATTGCTATAGAATAAACATAGAAGGCAGGATACAAATTTATTACAAACTTTGCTTCTGCTTTAAAAAAACGTTTGGCGACAAAAAGCATTTGTAGCTACTGAAAGAAGTATTTAACACTGTTATTTTCGAATGCAACTTTCACTGGCACTCATCTTCATCTTCGCTGTCATCGAGTTCTTCGTCGCCGCTTGTGCTGCTATGGGAGTCTCTTTCACCAATGCTGCAAGAAGCAGCAATGCTTTCGGTCAGAGTGTACTCTTCAGGGCACATGAAGGTGTAAACATAATCTCTGACTTCCTGCTCAAGGTTGGTGGTGATTCTGTTTCTTGCAGCATTGGTGAAATAATTCCCTTCCAAGAGCTGAGCGATATATGGCCCATCTCTTCTAAATAACGACGCGGAAACATCCTCAACTTTAATACACTCTTCCGGGACGGCCGTTCTAGGAGGGTACACAAGGCATTGTGGAAGATCATTTCCTAGTGGGTTTCCAGCACAGATTCCATAAACTCGTTGGACGTTATTTTCAGTCCGCTTCCTCTTTCTTTCATTTGACTTTCTGCGGTTTTCTTTTTTCCTTCTCCTTTTGTTGATGTGCTGTTTGAGTATGCCCTTGAATATGCTGTTATAATTGCTCTTCTTATTTTCTAGTGCTTCCATGTCCTGCGTGACCTTCGTCAACTTAGCTTCTATACATTTAATCTGTTTCACATTAAAACTGTGGGCAAATTCTTCGCCCTACTTTAAAGCAAGCCCATTGGACTGAAAGAGGGTGGAATCGTGTTCCTTTACATCTTTCAATATGACATTCAACTTTTCCACCCTTGCTCTGTGCTCTCACCCAGAGAGCGTTGCTCTATTTGCAGATTAGTTTATTGTCAAATCAAAGTTTGTGGTGGATTATCTTCAGCATCTTGAAGTGCTGGAATTTAAAAGGAAAAAGAGAGCAGAAGAAAAGGCAAAGTTAAGTAGGGACGCAAAAGATAAATCATATGAGGATTATCCTTGGACTGAGTTGTGCGAAGATCTAACCAAGCTTAAAAAGCTACGTGTCCCAGAACTAAACAAGTACTTGAACCACCATGGGCTGAAGCAGCATTTGAAAAGCAGCAAGAGTGAGAAAGTAAAGGCAATTGTAAGACATTCATGCTTGCAGCAGAAGAGTCCTCTCAGAGCTGGCCAACCAACACTGAGAAATGCCAGGACATTGACACAAAATGACAACAGAGCAAGTGTTGACAACAGTGAAACGGATGAAAGTGACAATGATGAGTATGACAGTGATGCCATTGACTCTGGGGGAGAAGATGACTCTGGTGACGTCATTCTTGCATTCATCAATTCAGATGAGGAAGATGCCAATGAGAGGCCAAATGCCACACGCTCAGGGCGAGCCATAACTAGGAGATTCGAAATTGACTTCTCTTTCTTTTTTATTTGTTTTTTTAAACAGCTCTCTGTAGTATAGGGATTGTAAGTAGGGGGATAATAGAGAAATATTAAAAAAGTTGAAATCTAAAAATTGTTTGTTTAATTTTTTTTTGGGGGGGGGTCATCCCAAAAAATGACCGCTATAAGGGGGGGGCCATGTGAAAAAATTGGTAAGCTGTGGGGGGGGGTCATGCGATTTATAAATGGTGCTTCCCAAATCCCACCAGTCCCCCCTCCCTCGTAAAAAATGAACGGTCCCTTATTTAACCAAATCTTGACATTTTAAGAGATGGATGTCTTGCGGCAATGCTGGGGGTCTAGATGAGGCGGCAAGGATCTCAGTTATGAGTTAAATTTCCGCCCATTTCACATCTCTCTGTAACTTAAGCAGATCTGGCATCTTTTAACAGATAGAAGATCAAGAGATCTTTGAAGATCTGAGCTCTTAAATGTGACAGCAAAAATTTGGACCAATTTTCAGTTGTGGGATCCATAATTAGTTAGCAATGAGTAAAAGTCAAATACAATAGTTTTAATCTTTGTCGATATCTTTATTTTACATGTTACATTTCAATTCAGTTTGATTTAATTGAACATAACAAATACGTGAAAATATAGAGGAAATACACATGCATACTCCAGATTATAACTTTTGTTAGTAACGATTTTTATGACATTATTTATGTGAGTAGACAAATTAGTTTGAATAAACAAACAAGAATGTTAACAGGGTAACTCAATTTAATCTTGTTTGCAATCTGCGAGGAGTGCTTGGTTTTCTACTCGAGTGTAAACGCCTGTCAACTTAAGCTTCCATAGCCGTATCAGCGTCAAGAATGAAGCTTTCGCTTTCACGATCCTCGTTTCCAGCCTGACAATAAGCCCTTGCATAGAGGCACGCCTTCTCACGGAGACTTGGATGACGCTGTGGTAGGAACAACAAAGCAGTCGTAAGATATGTGTCTAATGATTGTCGATTGATGATTATTCGATCTCGTTGCACAAACTCGTCATAACGAGTTCATGAAAGCTCTTCCGCGTTTCGTAGGTAAACTAATCTAAGACATTTGGATTTAGAATTTGTTTATTTTACTGAAATCGAAGTCATTTTGGGAGTACTATCAGTTTATTATGATTAATAGCCCATACTTATCTCTCACAGACTTTGTTGTGTCATGATGACTGAGTAAAGTCAAGATGTTCCATTTTCTATATTGAAAGTAACTTCAATATCAATATCTTATCGTGGGAAGTGTGGTCGAGTGGTCAGGACGCCGGACTTCGGGTCCCGTTCTGAACACTAGCTGGTGTTACTAGTAACTCTGTAAATATTCAATGCAACTAGCTGCCTCGCACCATTTTATGTTCATTTACATTATTTGCTTGTGGGCAATTGGCGTTCGTGCTGTTTGCTCCAGTTTTTGATCCTAAACGTACTGACGAGACCCAACCAAGTCGAAACAGCTGTCCGTCCGCTTTCAGCGTGGACTCTACTATGTCGTTGTCGCGTTAAGCTCTCTAAGTATTATCAGCTCAGCCAAATCGTAATCTATTCTTTGGCGGATTAGATCTCCTACAGATCTTACATATACCAGCAGTATTGCTGTTTGAGAACCCTTGGCAAATTTGCATTTTGTTTTATTGTTTGTTTCGGGGAGTGGTTAATGAAGATATTTCTTCAGTCAAAAAGACGTAAACAGAGTAAGAGTAATTTAGAAAAAAAAAAGATCTAGGATAGTTTATTACAACGATTTGTATTGTATAACGGGCATAGACTCCCTACCTTTGTGCTGTTGACTGCAAGGCAATGATCTTACTTTCGGACTTAACTTCACAACAAAAGCCCTGGTTTCCTCCATGTCTTTGAAGACCGAAGACAATTACTAATCATTGTTTGAATTTAGATGAAAAACGATAAACATAAAAATATCTTTACCTTAATCTGGCGCTCAGAAATGCTGTTAGGGTCACCTTTCGGTTTTATCCATGGAGTAAAGCCTTCCACACTTTGAAGAATGCAACTTACTAGTAATATACCTTGTAGAGCCAACATTAAAGAATTCATGATACTTAGAGTGATAGACCGCAGTCAGCTCTTTAGACGAAGAAAAGCTAATCCTAGCTTGATGACCCTTTCTGGCCCGAGAACACGTTTTTATAAGCAAATCTGCAGAAACAAAGATTGTTCCCAGAGGCGGAAATTAGTGATCTCAGTCAATGTTTTGTTCTACAATCCTTACGGATGACTATTTTAGCGTAACACACATCGAGAGGATATGAAGTACAAAGATGACAGTTACTATACCAGTTTTCCGCTACCACCATAGTGACTCTAAGGTATAATTAGTGGTATATCATAACAAAATTTTGTTTCTGTAGTATTTTGAGACAAAATGATGTTTCTCTCACGTCGGAAACCAAGTTCTGTACACCATCCTCCCTTCCAACTTTAAGGATGTACGAAAAAAGTAACTGGACTGAGCTGAGAGCCAGACATACAGACAGACAGACAGACGGACGGGCAGACAGTCAGTCCGGCAGTCAGTCAGTGAACAGACTGATAACTGGCTGACAAAAGGCAGACAGACTGGTTAAAAGATGGAAGTTTTAAGGTGGCGAAAATTAACAGTTTTGCTTTTCAACCTTCAAGAACTATGTCCATAATTATCGCTTCAACACGACAATAAGGTGGCTCAAAACAGTTTCCAGCAGTAAGATTTGAATGGGTCATTATAACCACTCTTCATCACTTGATTCTACAATCATGGTATCAAAAAACTGCCCAATCATTGGTGAACACGTTGTTATCATTTTCGTCATACAGTAGGTTACCATAGCAACAGTATTACCTGCTAAAAACAGCCTTAATTTCAGCTTGAGGGTTTTATGATTCAAAAACGGCACGGTGAAATTTTATATTATCAAAGTTTGATAAGTATGATTAGACGCAACTTTTGGCAAAGCTTAAAAAAATTCCGTACATAGCGTTCAGAGCCACCTTAAAGTTTTGAGCCACCTTAACTCGTCTCATTTATGTAGGAAATATGCGCCCTACCTGCTACAAAATGAAGCCATATACCAAAATGTGAATGTTTAGTGA
Source organism: Orbicella franksi (assembly GCF_964199315.1). Taxonomy (NCBI): domain Eukaryota; kingdom Metazoa; phylum Cnidaria; class Anthozoa; order Scleractinia; family Merulinidae; genus Orbicella; species Orbicella franksi. Next base: position 1,663,388 of record NC_138157.1, read on the forward strand.
TCAGTTTAAGATATACCTAATGCGCCGATCATATTTGGGAAATGGTCAGGTGAAATGCGTAAAATAAACATTGGAGGATACCGTTATTTGAACCTTTTGTAAGGTAGAAAGATTTCAATTCTTGGCTAACCTATTAAATATTCTCGAGAACAGAAAATTTTAGTTTCATTTCAGTGTCAGGCAAAAAGGTCACAAGGAAAGCTAAAACTGCTATCGATACATTAACAAAGGAGTCCATAACTAAAGTGCTGCCTTAGTATTCACAGTCAACATGCACAAAGCTTAGCAATGAGCAGAACACATCAGGAAGGGGGATGATCAAGATAAGCTGCCATTGCTTATTTTCGTGTTCTCTTATTTAACAATTTTGATGGATTCTTCCTGGCATTTAATTTTTGAAGGGGTTGTTTGAGTTATTTCTCCATTCTGTGCCTACCTCGAGATTTCAATCATGATCCCGGCTCGTTTCTCTTAATGTTAGTGTCGAGAATTTGAATGTTGATAACACACTCTAAGAAACCATGAGAGAATTGGGAGAACGAATAAAAAAGTCAATTAAAAAACAGCTGGGAGAAAAAAGAACTAATTCTTCCTCAGAGCTCTGTCAACACTCAGACAAAAAAGTTTCTTATTCTCTTTTGCTATGTTTTATTGACAGTTTCCTAGTCTTTCAACTTTAAATTTTGACAAGAAATCTTTAACAAGGAAAATAATAAAAAAATATTCAGTTGAACTTCTAGTCCTTGTGCCATACATGTAACACATTGAAGAATTATTGATTTGTGACGCTCTTCAAATGGGAATATATCGTTTGTCCAAAGGTCTATCCTTCTCATCTTCTGCAGACATCTTGCCTTCGTAAGGTGGCTTGTTTGGGCAATAAGATCTTGCCGCTGAACAGATCGTCTCAAGGCGTAGGAAAAAATCGTTCTGTTGGGAACATAGCAGTAGTATTACAAATAAAAGTCTAAAGCAAAACTCGGTACCTAATTTACGCGTTCGTGGCATGTGTAGTCACATGGTTAGACTTACTTGTAAAGCGACTAAATCACGCTTGGATAGGCACTATAAAAATATTATTTATTGTTATTATTATTCATTACTTTTCCATACTGTGTGCTGAAACGTCCGAGTAATTGATGTAGTATCGTTTCAAAACAGAGCTCCAACAGTCGATCGACTTACGGTTGAATAAAGCGATAAAGATCAATTTGTGGCCGGGCTCTAATCGCAATTAGTTTGATGTTGATTCTGAAAAAAGGGGACCAGTTACATAGGCGAAGTAAATTAGTATTTAACATGGGGAGCTGGCGAGGAACCAAAGGTTACTCTGATATAATCTTATTCGGATACTTTTTTTATGCTAGAATAAAAGTTACTGACTGTATCATTAATTTCATTTGTAGCAAATGTGTATGCATCTTGTTAAGGTTAGTTTAAGGGCCAGTAGTTAGTTTATATTAAGGGCCAGTGGAGGCGTTTAAGGACCTCTTTTACATCGATCGTGATACATGTATTTATAACCCAGGACCGTACTTTCCTTTGGCGTTGACAATAACTCTTTGGCATTTTCATTAATTCAGTGTAAATTGAATTGTATGTACCAAAATAGTTAAGCTTTGCGCGCTTTCGAAGAACCTTTTTTTTTTATAATTATTAGGACTAGTGAAAATGATATTTAAGATGAAATGTTCTGCTTGCTGTAAGCGTGGGTTCGTCGGCTACTATTTGTCCCTCCCCCGTAAGCATTTTTTCATGTTGTCTTTTATGTTTATGGACCGAACTCAAAATTTACCATCTTTCATTATTTATCACCACACAGGAAAAAGTATTCATTTAAATACCCAGGACCGCAATTGCCTTAAATGTGTCTTATCGCATTTTCCTAATGGATGGTTGGGGTGCGTTTTCACGCCGCTTTTCATCAATCTTAGGCTGGTAAACCGTGCCAAATTACTACATTTGTCATTTCGAGAACTCACCAGTTTACTAGAAAAACGCCTCAAGACAAAACACAATAGCACCTTCTAAAGAAAAAAAACTGGCGACAAAAATAACAACCTCCTTAATCAAGACTACAAACTTTTTATGTCAAGGTTTATTTCGTAAGAAACAAACCAAATCATTTCATTTCCTTTTCCAAACTTGCTGCTTGCTTGCTTAGTAAATGCCTTTTCTAATGAAATGATTTTTTTAATAACATGTATTACAGTGAATCTTTGTCAGATAATCTCCTGCACAGTGATAGCTATACGGAATTCATTTCTTGTAAGTCAGTTCTCAGGAAATTGTTAAGAGATTATTTCAAAAAAATAAACAAAACTCAAACTCAACGCCTGGCACAGAAAAATAACAACACATTCAAGGGTTCTAAAAATGTTTATTTTGTTAAGGTGTGTACTTTTCAGCTTTATATTTGGAGATAGAAACAACAACATTAACTGCTACTTATTCAGGGGGTAAACATTTCCCATTTTTAAACATAAAAAACATAAAACTATCCATTTGTACAGCATACCTGACTACTCACATCCGATCTTTTCCCACTTCTCCATCCCCCGGCACCGGCGGTAAACGACTGACATTGAGGTAACAGAACTACCACGAGAAGAAAGCTTAAGCTCAGTACAAGATACCTCTTGTTACACATCTTGTAGATAACCCAGACCTGGTCAGGTGCGGCGTGGTGTACAGGGACAAACTGGCCTTCGTCGATACAAGTCAGTTAGGTCCTATGCGGTCTGTTTTAAATGCACCGATCTCTACTCAACTGCGCGCACTTCCGCCATTTGTTGTCTTTATGGTTCCATTAAGTCTAGCATCTTACGTTTTCTAATTATTAAATGTGAATAGATATGATTCTAAAACAATATATTAAGAAATAAATTAAAGCTTTTAGAGAGCTAACATTTGAGAGAGATTTATCAAGGTCCAAAACTAGTTATTTATTCACAGCCTACATTTTTAATCTTCTTGCAAATGTGAAAGCAAAAATTTCTGGCACCGAGATTGAGGTTATTTTAGATCTCAGATATCTTTATACCCCTTAAGATAAAGTATTTGTTCGTCTGAAAACGGTTCTCGAATCTACAGGATAAGAAGTTAGCTATAGGGAATACCCAACTAAGTATTATTAAAGGAGAAATAAAGACATAACGTATGATATTATCCGGACCCCAACAGAGATCAAAAGCTCGTCATGAATAAATGTATTCTTTGAATTTCTACACCACCCAGTTTGAACTTCATTAGCAGTAGAAGATTATGAAAACCCAGGTACACATTTAACACAAATCGGCGAGCAAATAATGTAGTTTTAAATCACTTACACTCAAGAGGAAAAGAAAATTGCAAAATGATCATTGCCTGTGGGTTTACTCAGCTGCTCGACTAGTGATAATCTATTTCTTGTCAAAAATTTTTGCATCGTTGAAATGATTTGTGCACTTTGTTTTCATTACAAGAAGAATTAGAAATGTACTTCCTTGTTTGTCTCCGTAAATCATTCATTTAAAGAAAAATTTTGGCGTGGTAGGTTGCCTTCCTTTCTTCAAAACGACTTAGCTTCTTTTATTATTTATTTCATTTCGAAACCATCGACAAACTAAAAAAATATATATATATAAAACTCGCGTTGCGTTTATTAATATTTAAAATGAATTATGCTATAAATATACCCCTACTTTTGTGCGTACATTTTAATCAATCATCAGAGGTGATAAAAACATTAATTAGTCAAATCTTTTTCAAGTAATTATCAAGCTGGAACCGCAATCAAAAATAAACAAGATTTGCTGCCGCTTTTTCAATAAGCACTCAAGGTGGCATGCGTAAAGTATTTTCGACAAACCCTCTTCATTTTTCCGCGACACTACTTTAAAAACAGACTTTACTTTATCAAATGTAGGCTTTTGTTATATGAATAAATCCGTCATTGATCAATAGCAACCAAAACATTAGTCAAAATTCTTTCTTATGTGATTATTAGTGAGCAAACTGCAATAAAAAATTAACGAAGTTTAGCTTTGAAATATCTAAAGAAAGTATGAAATGTAATTTATAAACCGAGGAAGCTCAGTCTTGTTTATAAAAGAATAAAGACGATCAAAAATATGGCTTCCCGAAAGCAAGATTCGTTCAGAAAAACAGCGGTGGAGCAAATAAATGTAAAAAATTTTGGATACGTTTACTGGAAAGTGAGGGCGTAAGGTATTTGTTTTGGTGATTATAGCGTTTAAAAGCACTTTATACGTCTATGAGTACACAACTACAACATTATTTTTCATAAAACTCGTAAATATGTGGGAAAAAGCTTTTGTTGGCAGTCGCTGTGGACCTTCCTGTGACAACGAATCCAGTTTAATTGAAGACAGACTTCCCACAGGGGCAGAAAACATAAACTTCGCAGTTTTTTTTAAATATTTAGCTCCAAATTCAATTTACATGCAATATGGCGTTCCAGAGCGACTTATACTAAACTGTTCGTCCAAAGCGAAGGTAACTTCTCGTTTCAAAGTTTCAGAATTGGAGATTACTAATAAAACTTAAAATGTTGTCAGTTCAGATACCAAGATTCACCTTTAATTTAATTTACTAGGATTCTAAAAAATACCCCAAATTTATCTTAGCTACATGTAGAAAAAGTAAACAGTGATCTTAACTGCGACTTCCCTCAAGGTATTTCAGCCTAAAATATACAAAAAGGTTTCATTTTGAATTTAATTATATTTCTTTTCACTTCTCGGCATTAATAACATTCTTTTTCCCAGTACACACAGCCTTTGTTGTTGTCAATTTCTGTAATTCACTCACGCTGACCTCTTTTTCGATATCGTTTTTATACGGGCAGATCGTAAAGCCCAGGGTAAACGACTCCCAAGCAGACGCAAGTGGAAAACTTGGGTCTACTTGCGACTCCGTTTGGCCAGGCTTTCCGTGCACTTGCGTTGAATTGCGATGACTTGCGCTCACTTTGGTCGAGATCAAAAATAAACACGCAGGTGGACCCAAGTTTTTCACCGTTTGGCCACTCAACCCAAGTCAACACAAGTTGAGAGACGTCGATTAACCCATTATTAGCCAACGAAATACAGGGATATTTCTCACTTGAAATGGGTTTTTATAGCGATTTGTGTGTACTTGCGAGGAAACTTGAGAGTCCGTTTATCCACCCAACGCAACTCTCTACGCAAGTTCAACTTCCGGCTGCTTGCGACTACTTGCGAGTCCGTTTGGCCAGGGCTTAAATCACTAAAAGTGATCAGGAGCTAGTTAGTTTTCAGCAATGGTCAAAAAAGGCATTTCTTAACCCTTGATAGATATAACTGCTCTAGAGCAGTCGGCGCCCAACATTCGAACATTAGAAACAAATATGACAAATGAAAAATGACAACAAATGCTTTAAAATCCGAGTTGGCAGGGAAGCAACAAGTAAACCTTTTTTACCCGCGTTTCTGAGGTGTTGATTTCGGGTCTACTGTGAAACAATGTCAACTAGCCGTCAAAACAGAACTCTATCCCGCGACCAGCGGATTTTAAGTTTCCCCCTCACCCTCCCCCTCCCCCTCCCCCTCCCCCTTATTATGCGAAATAATGTGAAATACCCAAAATCTGACGAAACATTTGGGGGGTGGTTTGGCCCCTACGTGGTACGGAAAAGCTCTTCCATCTAAGGAGCAAAATGATGTTTTGGCAGATCTTCGTTGAAGTACTCATAACGTTTCCCATTTCACCAAACAAAAAAGCAGTCAAGAGTATTCCAGAAGTTATCATGCTATAATGGCGGGAGCAGTTGCCTAGCAAAAATCTCCTGTGCCTTAGTCCGGATCGAACCCGATACTCGCCAACTGGTTCTTGTTTACGTTGACCGTCTTATTCTCCGGTAAAATTTTTAATTGGAGAGGTATGCTTGGACTCAAGGTTATTATCTTGAACTCAGGGCTAAAGTGCGGAGTTAGCGTCAAAATGCGAAATATTCTATGAAGGAGGATGTACTCTAGCTAGTGCAACGGTAATTTGACTTATGTTGTAACTAGGGGGGATGAAGGGTTAGATAGTACGTATATATGAAGACATGATTGATCATCGCAGTTATACACACAACTTAAGCAGCTGTGAAATGAAAGCCTGAAAAAAAGTCAGGCCTGAACGGGATTTGAACCCATGACCTCTGCGATACCGGTGCAGTGTTCTACCAACTGAGCTATCAAGCCAACTGGAAGCAAGTCACATTGTTAGTTCGTAATATAAAAAAGCTCATATATTTGAACTGCGGAGAAAGACATGAAGACATGATTGATCATCGCAGTTATACACACAACTTAAGCAGTTGTGAAATGAAAGCCTGAAAAAAAAAAGTTAAGGCCTGGTAGCTCAGTTGGTAGAGCACTGCACCGTGCATCAGAGTGATGATGATTATGATGATGACGATGATCAAACAGATCGAAAACGTTTAGACTCATAATATAAACAGCTTTTTACCTTAAAGTTTTATATTTTAAAGACTAGATTAACACACAACAATTGAATTTGGTTTACGATTCCTTGCTTTGCGCAATTTATTAATTTTTGCCCAGTTTCTGGGCAGGTACTTGTCAATTATTAGTAACTGCTAAAAGTTTCACAACCTTCGAAATTAAAGCATCTTCTGAACAGCAATCATCTTAGCGATTTATTCGGTAATTCTAAAATCAATGTCTTTCACTGGAGAAGATTGGTTCCCAGTAGCGACTTTTCTTTGTTATTGCTTTGAGCCCATTTCTCGCCTGGTGCCTGGTGCCCTACAGACAGTCGCAGCTACCTCACACATTTCCAGCAGTTTATTTTCGGTCTGGAAGTAAACCAATTATATCAATTATAATTAAACATCATTGGAGGTTAGTAAGAGGTTACCCATGTCACTGGCCAACTGTCTCACAATTTAGCCACTTAGTTTATAAATATATGCACAACAGTTTCGTAATCACTCTTAAAATTTATGCGACAATAATCAATTTTAAAGAGGCAGCACTTGAATTCCATTGTAAATTTATTTTTAATTTTGCGTGTCCAAAGCTTAGAGGACGTTTATGATTATAAATTCGGAAAACGGCGCGAAAAGCATTTTACTCAATACTACACAAAATTAAAGCTGTGTTTATTCATTGAGTTTGCTCCTCGGATCGTTTCAAAACTAGTCACAAACTCTTATATGACTTTTCTGTGACATCACAATAGTGATTATTGCACTCCTAAGTCTGTCTCACATAATAACTAGCGCAGCCTATACTGTACTGTACAAATTTCAAATTAATCTCAATAGGTAGCCGGAAAAAAGTGAAGTTAAGGCAAAAGACACTACCTCTGCACAGCTGCTTAGCTGACGTTTTCCTACGCCCCCAGCTCCCATGGTGAAAGCCTCGGTTTGAAGAGCAAACATCGACATCAGAATTGCCACGACAAGGACCACAGTAACTACCTTGAAATTCATCTTGACGTTGAGTTATTTGGAGAAATTTGAAAGCAGACAACGGTGTACGGGAGGTTTCTCCTCAAACAAATGTGTAAGACTACAGACAAGCGATTCATTTTATAGGCGAATCGTGCTCTCGTCAACCGGAATTTGTATCCTACAAATTAAAACACAAGATGTAAAGATATAATTCAACTGCGTATATATGAACCGACGTATTACGAATGTGGTCTAATCTCAGATTTATTTCCTCCTTTAGTTCCCGTTGCTCGCAGTCAGATGTTAAGCATTTTATCGCATTGCTAGTCTATCGCAACAGCGAGATTATCACTTTCTTGAACCCGCCATCTCGTGTCACCAAACTGTCAAGAACAGCGCCGCTTTATTCAGTTCGTTATTCTACCGCGTTAATAATTGCTATCCGTGGGAATTATCGTTAGCGGTATCTCATAAGGACAGCCCTGAGGGGACAATTTTTTTAACAAATGATATTTATCAAGCAACGAAAGCTAGATGTTCGAAATTGGTCAAAATGAAAGTTTATTATCTCCATAAATTTGCGTCAATCTGTGCTAGGTCTTCCGCTCGGGGAAATTAAAATGATATTTACTCTCTACGGGCTGGCCTTTCAACTCTAAGTGGTTTGTTGGGTCATTTTATACGTCTTGGAATTCACTTTAGTTAGCAATATTGATCCGAGGGATCACTTAAAGCTTTGATATTACAGACTTTCGAGCTCAAAATGTAAACAAAATAGTTGGTGGTCAGTTGATACCTTCCATAGATTACTGCAGTTTTGTTTGTCCGAGTGGGTAGGAACATTCATTTTGACCTCGGGCTTGAAATAGCTAAAGAAACCGAATTAACGAATATACATTTATTTGAATGCATTCAGTATAGTAGTGATTTATCAGCGATGTTTTTACTAGAAAGACAACACAATAAACTGGAATGAGCGTATTACTGGTTATTTTGATACAATATTATTCTTTTCCTCTCTTTGTGTATTGGAATACAAAATCATGCAATAGGAGAGAGTCAAATTATCGGTAATCCTTGTAAAATCTCAGAGTTAGTCATTTCGATACGATCTAAAGAAAATCCGAGAGGATTCTCGGTTGGAAGTCAAATATTTTGGTTTTGACAAAGATATCTCTGAGACATGAGGCCATTTGTTATTCTGGAGAGAGCATCAAATGGAGAACTGGCTAACAATTGCGACAATAGGAGTAAATGGTAAAAACCTTTCTACACAAGTTAAAATGGTGTGTCCTCAGTTAAAAATGTCTCACGCCTTCTACTATTACACGACAGTTATCCTTGTTCAGTTCCCAATATGGAAACTTATAGACTTAGTGGCACCGACAGAATTGAACTTAATAAACATTTATCTGTTAGTAAATAATGTACGATGAAATAATCTTGATTTGTGGTTTGTCCTGCTGTGAAAAATGTGCAGGTCAACTTGACGAATAATGTGAAAAAAGAAACCCGGAAGTAACTTCACTTAGTGTATGCTGTGACATGTTAATCTCCTTTTTGCCTCAGTCATTGTCCTTTTCGATTTTTTTTTCGCTTTCTGCCGGTGTATAGTCATCATAAACACCCTAGATACCTGGGAAGAGAATTTAACCACCGACATTGCCTCAGTCATAATTTTTTCATGCGTGGAAATTGCATCAATCTTAATTTCGTTCTGGCTGCGCAACTACTTTCGTCGATCTACTACAACCAAGCAACATGAGTTGCCAGTCTTCTCTCTTCCCTCTCACTCAGTTTAATCGCTGTGGTCAATGATAACTTGTAATGTGTATTAAAGTATGCGTGTTCAAAACATTTTGAGTTAATCCTTCTTACCAAATGAATCGTATACACAAGATATCTAACATATCAATTGAAAAAGGAATATTACAGCCAAATCCAGTATCACTTGACATTCCTCTGTGAATCTATTATTTTGGTAGAGTACATTAGGATAAAGAAACTAAAATCTTTTTATAAAGTGATGTTACATATTGTTAGTTATACACACAAATCACCTAATCTACTTGAACCTTAAGTGTTTTTAATTTCATGCTTATTTCGTTTGCATTCTTTTCAAAAAGCCTGCAATAAAAATTGTGATTAAATTTTTGTCACAACTAGTAATTTGAACTGTAACTTTAAGAGCTCGCAATAGTGTTTGCTCTTAATTTTCATTTTTGAAAACACGCACATCTCCTCAAGCATCTTTCGAAAACTTGAAGTCGTGTTGAATTAGGCAGAAATCATACTTATCTTTCATTTCCATAATGTTCTTTATTAGGAAGTATAAATGGAATGAAGCTGGAAGAATGGTTTGGGGTTTCGTGAGGGAGTAATTCTTCAATTTCTCATGAATCTTCGCCGATTGCGCAATCGTGTTCGCGTATCATGAGTAGCAGGAAGTATACTGTGATAATAATTCAATCATCCACTTTCGAACAAACCAGCGGCGTTCTAATTAAGGGGTAAAACGTTTTAGCTTAGTTCTTCCCTGAGCAGGCTTTTTTTTACTGTAAAACTCGATAGTTAGGATGAATGGAAAAAAATGTTGTTTAGGCTGGGAAAAATGCCGCTGGATCCACCGTAAAGTAATTTTTTTAAAATATTTTATGCATATCATGAAGTATTATGGGTCTAGAAAACTTTCTCTCTACAGAATATATGTTAGGATTGTTGAATAACAACGATATTAGTTTATGGAAGTTATCTTACGTCATATTCCAGTGTTCAAAACACTATACTCTATTCATGTGTACATTGTGTTAAAGTAAAATTAATGGTGATACTGTAAAACTGGTGGTTACGTCTTAAGGAACTAGGGACTGTCTTGGCTCATCGGTGCGTTTTTTACGGAACATCAGAAAAAAAGAACGCTTGTCAGATTTTTGCTTACGCGACAATGTAAGTGATTTGACTAGGTTATTGCCACATGATCTAACAACTTCACTATCAGCTCGTTTTTAGTGGATGAAGTATTTTCAAGGCACGCCTGTAAACGTCAAATTTCGGATTCCGTAAAGTATTCCACAATGAAACTGTTAAAATTCATACTCTAAACCTGTATCCTTTCACTCCTTCAAAAGGAAACAAAATGTCAGCTAAGCTCTGCTGTTCTAAGATAAGTTTAATATCCTGGCGTTAGTGTTAATAAGTGCACAAAGATAACCTTCCTATGAGCCTAAAGGTAGAACATAAAAATAATAACATCAAGATTGTCGATGACTCACGGTATATTTTATGATATACCATTCACTCAATAAACTTCCCAGGAAATAACGACTGATAAGACTTGTCAGTATTCCCTAGCTGTTCTTGCAGGCAATATTTTGAAAGTTGCATCTAGATATTACACAAAAAATAACATTAAAAGTGTTCTATATTTTCATTTGTTTCCAATTGGCTCTTCCTGATAGAATGACAACTAAAGATGAGAGTAATGGACAGGAATCTTTCCAAACATTCACTGACTCTCGGCATCAGCATGTAGTAAAACGAGCTTGGCGACAACGTCTACTTACAACAATAGCTGGAGACAACGCAAGAAATTCGAGGATGATAAATAAAAGACTATGAGCATAAATATGTATAAAAGTGAGAAATCAAAAGATCGAGAGCTAGAATCATGTGAAGACCCAGCAACATATATTTTTAGAATTTCAATGTTTTCATCGACTTACCTATTTTTGATAAGGATAATTAATTTTTCTTACCGTCTTCACAAGTTTGAATGAAAAACAAACGTTTACAAGGCAATAGACAGCCAAGGTTAGCCAAATGTTTCAGTGTTGTTCAGCGGTCCATTTGCCGTGGTTCGTTTCGACTGCCATATTTGGGTTCACTGCGCAAAAGAAATCGCATTTTTTACTCTTAATCTGATTTTAAATTAAAACACTCATTGTGTTTCACTATAGGGCGTACGTAGAGAAAGGTTGTTAACCTTTTCAAGTGGTTTTTACGTTCTTTGCGATGAAAATTGTTTTGATTGAAAATTCTCTCTGAAAATTCCATATAATTTATAAATATGTCTACTTCAGGCTAGTCTTGCCGCCTAACGTGTAAATATAATGTTTGGCTCGTTAACTGGACTTTGCATGGACAAAGGAGGTTACTTCCAGTGTTCTTATTGCAGAATCTTAAAAAACACGATCACTTCTTAGCCTCACCCATAAAGTTGTGACATAAGATTGAGTACCACGTTACTGGTACCTAGCATCATCAAGGAAAACCTGACCTTGTGCAGTCAATGATGGAAGACATCATTCCATTGAAAAAATATTTTTCGTTAAACAAAAAATAAAAAATAATAAAGTAGCCATTAGTATCGTTTGAATTTATGGAGCCCCTTGGAACTTTTTTATAAGTTCACCATTTTTCCCAACTCTGATTCACGCCACGTAAGACAAGCATGTTTAGCTTAACAGAGCTTATCGAAATCCACTGTTGACAGAAAGTTGAATTTTTATACGCATGTTAATCTTGGTTCAAGTTGTGGTTTTATTGCGAATATTTTCTACTGAGACAATAAACACTAAAACACTAAAAGAACGTTTCGACCTACGAACTTCGGTCTTCATCGGCTGTGAATGGAAAGTGCAACAATGGTAACGTTACGTTAACTTACACGTATGCGCCAAAAAAAAAAGATCATACTCCGATCCAGCTCTGTAAATAGTCTGGCAATAGAAGCGAAACATCTGTTTCAGTGTCACCTCGCAGCTAATGGAAGCATCTTCTGACCCTAGGAAACTTAGGCTTCCATGTATGTGTTAATGTCAAGTCTTGTTTGTTACCATGTGTGTTCACAAATTGCTCGAACCTGAAGGAAATTGAATCTGAGAATTTTGTTAGGTATATGTTTCAGAGTGAGGTTTTGCGATGAGGGTTGTCGCTGACATTATGAAAAAAAAAAAACGTTTCGTTCTTCCTGAAATTAATTAACCGAAAGATATCACAGGTTTTTGTCTTTGAATTGACGTACAAATGAATCACCTAGATGTACGTCACAGAAATTGAGATCGATTCTATGTAAAGTTGGCTGCAAATAAGGACCACGAATCCAATAATCTTTTCCCCAAGTATCGTCTAAAAATTGCGCGTGACTTGCACAATCATTTACTATTACTATTTACCACTGGTCGCAAATGGTTGTTGTAAATTGAAAGACGGTTGCTATGAAAAGCTGATTTCCCGAAAAATCGTAATTGTGTCGGCTGCTTTCACTCGAACGAGCTTATAACTTAAATTTATTAATGAAATGCTCCTCAGACACCGGAGATGAATTTTCGTGATCACATCAGCTCTATATATTGTTTCTTATCGTTTTGAACAGTTCGTACTTTTTAGTATACACTTGAGCAATATTCAGACTGTAAGAACACTCCCTTTTATTAATAATCAGTGTCATCTCCTCCTCTTTCTTTCCGCTTTTTTCTCGCGACGTTGAAATCTCATCAAGTTTCGGAAACGAGATTAAAATCTGTTATCCTAGTCAGGAAAACCCTTTGTAAATATTGACCCAATTTTGCTTGGGAAAACCTCCAGCAACTTTAGTAAGGGGTCACGCAATATTTGTTACAAATGGAAAAACCATAAGAGGAAAAAGAAGAGACATTTTTAATTAAAGGAGAAATCCAGTTTATCAACAATTCTTGCTTGGGTGTGTAATACATTTGAAAAATGCATCACAATTACTTTTGTACATCATAGATTGTGATCGTTTACTGACTGGAAGGCGGGACTCTCAGCTGTTGGCGTATATTGATTGAATTAGATAGAGGCCATCAACTGTTCTTTCAAAAGACTATGTACCAGCACGTTACAAAGGTTAGAATTCAAACTCAGTGAATAATGACCATTTTTGTCTTATTCTTAAAGAATAGCAGGCCTTTATCAGGGAGAAAACTTAAATGATTGTTGCGGGGTTGGTCGGCAAGTCTTGCTTTAAAATTTTTCACAAAAACTAAACAAATTCGTTACCACTGACGTTTGGATCACTTCGAGACTAACGTTCTGTCGAAGTTGCACCCCGAGATATCTGTAATGAAATTAAGTTGAATTACTCATGATGAGATTTTATTTAAAGTTTTTGAACGTCAACTAGTATTTGCGAATTAAAAAGTACGCATAGTGTATTAAAATAATCTTTTTTTAAATTAGGACTTTCGGGCCCATTGTTTCTTCGCATATATCCTTAAAGCACACGTAATTCAGGTCGCCGCGTCACGCCAAGTCATACATGAAATGCGCGCAGGAGAAGAAGTATAAGCAAGTATGTAGGTCTTGGTACCGGTTACGTTAACGTCACCTATTAAATGGTTGGTGATCCCCCTTTTATTTTTATAGATCCCAAACTTTTACTGATTTTCTCCATTTTGACAAGAGACAAAATAATCCGTACGTGAAAAGATACAAAAATTTCGCCTTCTGTGCTCTCCTGCGCCCGAAGTTTTCTTCGAATGTGGACAGGCAAGATTTATGAATATTCTTTTTCAAGGTCTGTTCTTCCTCAAAGAGCAGCATCAGGTTCAAAAGTTTGTTTAATAGACTTAGTTGTGTTGAACTGAGTACGTATGCCTGCTATGAATTTCACCGATGTAACTTCTTTTGTAACTAATAGCTGTAAGCTACGATCGTCTTAAAATATCGAAAGCTTCTTAAAGCGCGCGGTTTTTAACGCACCTTATTTCGAAAACGAGCACGGTGAACGCCCATTTCTTGGCCTTTTTGGCAAAAGTTGATCTTTTCCTTACTGTATCGAACGTTTTTAAAAAATCTGTACTTAAGTGGTGTTGGTGACGTTAATAGTGGTCCTTCGTGTTACAAACCTTTTTCCAACTCGATTACATTTGTACGTGTAACAATCTCGAAGGACTAGGTTGATCTCCGTGACGTCACCACAATCTTAAGCTCTGACTGTGCTTGTACGTACACGCCTTATTCGATGGTTCAAGGTGACTCCATAGCTAGGGTAATAATTTATCGATTTACACGCTTGTGTCATAAGTTGGTTTTGCGTTTGCTTTTGCACTCAATTTCCTCAAACGAGTCAAATGTAATAAGCAATGGTGAAATAGTGTTTTACAATCAACTCTGTTGAAATCATAACTTCCAAAATTTTCGCAGTTCATCAAATTAGGAGGGATGAGAATTTTGTACTGGATGTTTATACGATTTTTCCAAATTTGTCTCTCCCCACTGCGGAAAAACTGGTCAGAAAGATATCTCCCTGAAAAACGAGCTACAACTAAAGTAAAAAAGATCTCACCAGTCTGTCAAATTTTACGGAATTTCACCGAAGCAAATGCGATAAATAGACTATCGAAAACACTGACATTTTCATTTGAGAGAGCGCATATTACTAAAACTTTTTTCCTCAGCACGCGTGCAGTCGCAAAAGGGAGCGACCCGTATAAAACGTACAGATATTGTGCGAGTTCGGTAATATTTTTCAAACATACGAGCAATTAGTTAAATGTCCACAAGCATGAATGACAGTAAAACGCCTATTATACCCAAAAACTAACGACTAAAACACTAATCGTTCGCCGTCATCGTCATGTAAGTCAAGATGTGCAATTCTTGATCAAAGACTCGTTATTTGTACATGTAATTACTTACCTACCACAATGTAAAATACTGGTTTAACTGATAATTTTTGTCATTCAATAAAGTTAGTATAGGTAATCATACGGTTTCGAGTTCAATTTGGAATTAATTTGCACGAGTGAGTTTTTCAAAAAGCTGAAATTGCACGAGCCGCTTCGGCGAGTGTAATTTCAGCTTTTTGAAAAACTCACAAGTGCAAATTAACTCAAAATTGAACGAGAAAAACCGTATGATTACTTATTAATAATATAAACATGAAAAAATTCGCGCGGAGGAAGTGCCGGAAGATCTTTCTTGGAGCCATTCTTTCTTATTTGAGAAATTTTTTTTCAAAGTTTCAACACAAAATTTTCGTCATCATTTTACCTGATATCATTTTCTTAGAAAAATTCCTATTATCTTTCAGTCAATGATAATCCAGAATTTTGATGTGTAATTTGCACTGGTGTTACACTTTTTGCACTGATGTTACACTTTTTGCACTGGTGTTACACTTGAACTGCACTGCTCTTAGCCAATCAGAATCGAGTAATTTTTTCATGTGTCATTTTTCGGCTCATTAAATAATTGACTTATCTGTTTTTACTGTATTTTTTTTTTAGTTTTGTGGACCATTATGGCCAGTGAGTGTGCTATTCTCAAATCCACAGCTTTCTGGAATAGATATTTCACTGATTTTTAGAATTATTTCAGCTAGTCAGATTAGAAGTACATTTCGTCTTATGACAGACTTTAACTGAAAGCGGAACCTTAAATTTATATGTAACATTACCTAATTAGTTAATAAATCATTATTGTAAATTAACAAGTATAGGTAATCGTGGGTACACGAATACCGCTGATTGATTATTGAAACTATGAGTGATATTTGAAAATTCTCTCATAATTGCACTAACCTTTAGGAGAGTTGAATTTGAAAGAATTTTCAGATATCACGAGTAGTGTAAATCCTTAGTTCTTTTGAGCCTTCACACGATTACTTATTTATTGTATGACTAAGAAAATTATAAACGCGCGTGTGTTCATTTGCACTGCAGTACATTTTATAATTAACAAGAAAATCGCCTGCTCTCAGGCAATCACAGTGAAGTCATTTTCTCAGTTACGGTATATCATAGATAAACTGATTAATTAATGATTTTTCAAATTATTTCCTAAAATCATTCGTTTCATTTTGGTTTAGCCAATTTACAGATTTCAAAATCTGTAATAATTTTATTTGTTTGGTATTTGAGGCGAACATAACAGCGAGGCAATCAAACCTTAAAATTTTCTAATGTTAAGCATGCGTCTACAGTTGTCTTTGTATTAGTATAAGTAATCATACGGTTTCGAGTCCAATTTGGAATTGATTTGCACGACTGAGTTTTTCAAAAACTGAAATTGCACGTGCCGAGCTCGGAGCTTTTTGAAAAACTCACAAGTGCAAATGAATTTCAAATTGATCGAGAAAAACCGTATGATTACTTATTAATAATATAAACATGAAAAAATTCGCTTGGAGGAAGTGCCGGAGGATCTTTCTTGAAGCCATTTTTTCTCATTCGAGAAAACTTTTTTCAAAGTTTCATCACAAATTTTCCTCATCATTTTACGTGCTATCATTGGCTAAGAAAATTTCCTATTGTCTTTCGCCCAATCAGGATCCAGAATTACGATGTGTAATTTGCAATGGTGTTACACTTTTTGCACTGGTGTTACACTTAAATTGCACTGCTCTCAGCCAATCAGAATCGAGTATTTTTTCATGTATTATTTATGTAAAAAATTTCGTGTGGAATAAAACTTCTATGTATCACTTATCATCTGTTTCCTTAATCTTATTACGCTTTAAAGCATTAAGTGGCCAAGTCAAAGGATTATTGCTTTTCATCATAAGCATACATCAAGCGATCATGGAATTGCATCTTGGAAAACTTGTTTGAGGATGGAAGTGAACGCCAACTGGTGTGACTAACCAGTCCCAACCCTACTAGGGTGGTAGTCCATACCACAGTTTAATTTCATATAACCCGTTGAACCTCTTGAAAAATTATGTAAATTTCTAGCCTCTTTAAAATGCGTGACTGTTGGTAATTACACCAATGATCAGTGGCAGATCTACGGAAGGGGTCCGGTCCACCCACCCCCCCCCCCGAATTTTGGGTAAAAAAAATCGCAGAGGGAAGAAAAGCCGGCAGGGCAAGCAACCCCCCCCCCCCTCCTTAACTCAAGGTCTGGATCCGCCACTGGAATGATTACATCACTCCGTAGTAAAATACTAAATAATTCAAAGCTCCATCGAGTTAATAAACGAACATTAAATACGTAAATTTAACTTTAGCAGATTACTAAAGTAAAGGGATTGCACAATGATCATTCAATTGTTAATAAAGTCATGTTCCCTTGGCTGTAGTACCCACTAGATTGCTTTCTTAGTGTCTACTAGCACCAGGTCATTGTCACAAATTGAATATCGACATGAAATGACTCTAGAGCGAATCATGATCTAAAAAATCCTCCATTTTCCCAACTTTCAGAACAAAAATATGGGACATCATAGAATCTACGTTAGACGTAAAAGTGATCATATTGCTAAACTCTTCAGTGTTTAAAGAAATGGAAAACATGTTTTTGCGTTTCTGAAGACTTAACAGAAAGAAAACACGATGATAGATGCGAATACTGGAAAAAAGACCTGAAAAAATTTTCAGGCTTTGGAATTCGCATACTTGAGCCGAGTATTAGGTCCACTGAACATAAAGGGCCAACCCACACACGACTGCTCTCATGTGGCTTTGATAGCTCAGTTGGGAGAGCATTGCACCGGTAACGCAAAGGTCGTGGGTTCGTATCCCGTTCAAAGCCTGAAATTTTTTTCAGGTCTTTTTTCTAGTAGTGTTATGGCTGCATTTGCATCTATCATCACGTCTACATTTAATTTCTACTGTTGGACATTTTTTACTATAGAAATACGATTGGAAGTTTGGTAGAAGGCTAAAACACTGTGGGAACAAAACGCCAAGCAATTCTTTTCGCAGCTTTTCTCAATAAAAACACACAGAGAAAATATTTTTCTATTGTTTCTTTCTGTTTTTCCAAGGAAAAGAAATCGTGCTCATCCTGTGCCAGTGCTCGATTTGTGTTTCTAACAAGTTATATAGGTAAAGATTTCAGCGTACACTTTCTAACACGGTGTTTTCTAAACTTTCATAGTAATTCATACCGTTTTCTAATTTTCACCTCGGAAGAACATGTAATTAAATCACGAGGTATATATAACAGTTATGCAATACTTGTTACCTCGAAAAACGGTGATCACTTGGTTAGAATAGGCTGGGTTAAAGTGTTAATGACCTTTTACCGAATTTGTCAGCAAATCAATTACTAATATTATCTCGCTTTGTTATCTCATCCGTTGGAGGTAATGATTCGAATCGCAACTTCAAATTTACGACCCCTACACCGATCTGCATCACCATTTTTTTTTCTCCAAATACTTTAATTTGGTCACAAGGTAATGCAAAAAACCATCCACAAGTCCCGAATCAGCAAACTATAAATATAGTGCTCAATATTTGATTCAATAATTTGAAATTACGCCACTAAAATCTCCGAAAGATATGTAATGATTTGAAAAAATGGTATCAGATCTCTCTGTGTGATTTAATTTACCACGCCTACTACTTCAAAACCACTACTTTATATTTAACATTTATCATATTGCAAGCTTCATTTCGCTTTTTTCTTTCATCAAAGATATACTACACCTCCACCTTTTTAGTTGATACCAGTGCATGATTTATAAAATACTGATTATATCTTTATTTGTGGTATATAGATTACGCATGTGGACGCTAGATTCATGGTTGTCTATTTAACAACAATTGGTTCGTGCTTACCATACGTCTATTTTGAGAGCATGAGAAAAGTTCAAGAGTTGCTCGAGATGCAGCCGAAAGCTAATTTATTTTCCCTCTGGAGTGTTGGTTGAACTTCTGCCCGACAGAATTTTTTGCTGTTGAGTGTACAATAAAGTTTCAAATCGTGATCACTGCAGTCGGTGTTGTTGTCGTCTTTGTAATGTTTTGTGGGGCTACAAATTCCACACCAATAGGAACTTTAAAGCATATTTACTATTGCTCTCTATTTTGGAAATTTATGAAAGAGTTTTTGGTTAGAGGGAGAGAATTGCGAGCGAAAAATTGTGCTTAATGGTGATGGTAGTTTCACTCGTTATTTTCCGCTCAGCTCTTTTTTATATATATATATATATATATATATATATATATATATATATATATATATATATCATGTGGATTTCCTGGCTGTATTATGATTTGAAATACAATTACTCTACTCCTGGGATGAGCGAAAGATCTAATCTTACTATTTCTTTTAGCTTTCTGCAGTAGCTGATAAACGAAGATTACAACGAAGATGTACACAGCTAATATCATTGTTGGAAAATGGCAAAGAACACGTACAGCCATTTCACATATCATTAATTCTTAAATTTTACCGTAATTTTCCAAAAGCGAAGTGATCACATGAAATGTGTAGAAGCTTATCTGTCACTATTATCTGCAAAAATATGAACAATTAAAAACGTCCAAACGGAAGAGAATTATATTGTTTACAAACTTCATAATCTGATTTCCCAACTAATTATGTTTGTTAATTAATATTGTAGGTTATTCCAGTGAAGGTATTGTTTTGAGTTATTTCGAGACTTTTTGCAATACTAATAACTGTGCTGCTCGGGGATATTCTAGGGGTTATCGCAACTGCCGTACAGAAACGTGAAAATGGAAGGTATTGCTCAAAAAAATATTCCCGAGTAGTCATTTCATAAAACAGCCATTATCTAAAAGAATTCAGATTACCAACGGTGATATCAAAGCCTTCACAGATCTAATGATGAAATATTGCTTTGTGTTTAGGAAGATTAATGACTTACTGCAATGCAGGTTTCTCCTAAAAGACAACAGGTAATGGCTTCGGTATTGTTTTCATCCATTAATCGTTCCTTCTGAATATCGAGAGTGTTGAAAACACCAGTTTCCTGGCACTTGAATTGTACGGTATAAAACTCAGCATTATATACCTGCTGTTCATTGTTCATCATCTCCTTGGTGTTCTTTGATAGAAACTCAAAAATGAACTCTACAAAGATCTCTACTTTTCTCGTGGTGTCGATTACTCTAACTTTAGTGCTTCAAAGCGAAGCGTTTGTACCACTGGCGGGGACGCGAGCTGGAAAAAGAGATGACTTCGGCTGCAAAAAGGTAAATATTTTGTTTCGCGGTGTTGACTAATTGTTATTTCCATGGCTGTAGAAATATCATAACTCATAGAATTTATGCCAAGCTTTACCATTAAGCATTAATTCATTCCTTGAATGCACGAAGAATTATAGGTCCTTGACGTCCATTTCGAAAATTTAGTGGTTCCCCTTTGTTTTAGAGGAGAGTAGTAACAGTGTTAACAGTACAAAAGTTTCAAATGTAGCTATGCTCAAAGAAAATTGTGGTCTACAAATAAAGTTTAAAGGAGCCAGATTTCAACAAGCCAGAGTTACAAAAAACAGTAGATGTTATTAGGTCATTTGAAGACACGAACTCGAACAGTTGCAACATTTTGATTAATAAATAGATTAATAATGGTAATAGGACTGAGTGGAGTCCAATTCGGTCTGTAATCATACGAGTGATTAAAAAAATCGGACTACCGCGAAGCGGTAGTCCGATTTGTTAATCATGAGCATGATTACAGACTGAATTGGACGACACGATGTCCTGTTACCAATTAATCATAACAATTACAATTTCCCACAAAAGTAAAAGTTTCATTTGAAAAAGAACTTTTAATAGTCATTTTTAAATATCATAATTATAAAATATGGAGAACAACTTGCAAAATGGCTGTCAAGTCTCTTTCAAAACAGTCACCTGAGACTAAACCTCCACAATTTTACAAAGTCAGTCTCTTGAATTGGTTAGTATAGTGATTGTAATCAATGTTGTGATTGGTGGATTTAGTGGAGAGGACTTAAAATCATTGGCTCATATAACTGTCCGATTACAAGTGTCCGATTACAGCCAACTGTCCGATTACAACTTTGTAGATTAATTAGAGCAAAATACAGCAGCTTATGCACCAATCACATTTGAGGAAATTGTAATTGTTATGATTAATAGATTAATAGATTAATTCACTTAATCGTTGGTTGATGAATTGCTGGAAATATGTAATATAAAATCACTACAAAAGTCTATATTTTGATGTAAATGAAAAATGACACGTTTAAAGCTTAAAATGTTACTGAGATGTTACTGACGTCTGCTATAGATGAGTGGACTGTTTTGTGAATAAAAAAGGGAAATGGCTTTTCATTTTTTTTTTGTCATTTATTTTCTTTTCCAACAGCAACAGGCCGTCATCAAGAGTTTCTGTGACGCGGTCTTACCATGTCAATCAGGAGCAAGTAAGCGCACAGACGACTTCTCCTTCCAAAAGACTGGTGACTAATAGAATCAATGACGTATATAATGAAGACACTGATGCCTGATGGTCAATGAGGACTACATAAATCTGTTAAATAATTTTTAAGACTGTGTCATAATGCTTGTCTAGTAAAGTGTAAGCATGCTATCGGTCATGGTAATAAATAAATACAGATTAACAATAATGTGCTCAAGGTGGTTCTAGTGGTTTTAGTGGTTTTAGTCCAGAAAATTTTGAAAACGCGCTTAAATTTACACTTGAAAATAAAAGGTAATTATCTGCAGTGTTGCCAACACCTCACCGAGTTTGCGACCTTAGGTCATTACCTGCTGATAATTCCTGTACTTAAAGGTTGAAAAATAATCCGAATATGGTCATTCACTGTCAGAATCTTTAGACAACAAAATGACAAAACTAAGTCACGAAATAAAGTAATGCAGTGTCTTAAGCCCTTTATCTAGGGTTCTTTTCTTTCTTCCTTAACAAGGACAGACTCATCCGTTTTCAATCTTGCCTTACAAAAACAGCACTAAAGCTATAGCGGTCAAACTATGTGACTTTTCCTACAAATTCTCAGGGAACATGTCACAACTGTTTCGTCACAGGACACGAGTTTCCTATTGGAACCGTGTCTAGGGGTGTTTTACCTACATTTGGTGGTTTTTAAGCTTACATTTCTGTTTTACTTCGAATTTAGATTTTCCAATTCTTGACATATGTTATACTTCTACATTTTTGGGGGCTGGTCTAGATTACTTGAAAAAGATTTGAAATCCAAGATGGCGGACACAAAATGACTGATACCTTTTATTAGTTACATCATTTTGGCTTTTTGCGACGTCATGATTGACACGTAATTTCACTTATGAAAACAATTTCGGATATTTTACGTACCATATAAGTTTGAATACTTTTGGAGATACAAGAGGGGTGATGGCCACAAACTCCCAGCCTCCGAAACGAAAAACCAAAGCACAGGCCAAAGATAATAAGGTTAAAAATAACTACTTCATTCCTCCCTGAAAGTAGTTAGGGCGCGTTGCACTTAAAACGTTACTCTATCAGTTGAATGAATAATGAAGTCAATGAAGGAGTCCAGGTGACAATAGAGGATGGAGGGTTGGAGATGAAATCTGCCAAATGGGTGTTATTCCTAAGGCAAGCCCACTTAGGTTATCTCTAAAGCACTATTCCAAGCGTGAGGGCTCGAACTTTCCCTCAGATGGAGAGTCCAATCGGCTTCACATCCATTTTCATCCGTAAAGAAAACGTCTCCGCGTAGTAACATTATCTACGGAAAAATCTACATGGACACCACAGCTAGAAATAAATTGAGAGCTAGGGATGGCGTTGAGAATAAGTCTTATAGGGGGGCTCAATTAGCGCTCTTGCCCTTCATCTTCTCTTGCCGTTATAAATAACGACAAAGACAATAATAATTGCGTTCGACGAAGTGGAACGCAAACCTAATTTTGACCTGTGGCTTTTCAGAGTTGGCAACCCTATGCACGGTTCTAGGCCGAAAAAAACCACATTCCTGTAAGGACACCAAAATGGCCACCCCGCTTGATTTTTGCACGGGTATGTCACGGCCAGTAAACTGGTACCGTTTAATGCTAAGACATGTGATAAGACATGTGACGAACATGTGAGTATGTGAGCAGGCCATGTGAGCTCGTCTTTCCGATGGATCTTTTTTTGACTTCTTTCCGTTCAGTCGCCGTACGCCTCGCTATTATGTGCTCTCAGCGTTAGATTTTGGCGAATTTAAACGCTTCGACGGCAGCATTTATCGCAATCTGAGGGAATTGTCCTTGTTTATTAACACGACTTGGCTTTAGGATGATAACCGTGGGAACAGCTACATTTTGATTTCATTTGTTCATTAGTTCCAGTCGCGACAGATAGCTCAGTTTTTATCCGGTTGAAATTTTATTGTTTGGAATCGGTGGAAAAGTACTCTGAAGGCAAGATACATAAGACTACTTTATTCATCAGGGGAAATACTCGAATTAGTCGCGAAACGAGCACGCGACTGCAAATGCTAGCTTAGAATAATGTACGTAATTTAAATATAATTATATATTAAAGTGAGAGCGTCGAACGCACTGTCATAATCTCTGATTACTACTAGTAATAATAATTGTTACCGTCGAGGAACAGTATTTTATTTTTGTTTTATTTTGATCGTGACGTTTCGTATCAATGACATGAAGCAGCTTGCAAGGCCTTGTAACTACCCGAACGAACACATGTGGGATTGATTTTGTAAAAACTTGGACGCGTCTTTGGTCATTAAAAAGTGTTAAATCAAATTTGTTGTCGTTATTCGAGTTCAATGGGGACTAAAGAAGTAGCGGCAACAACAACAATAATAATAATAATAATAATAATAAAATAATAATAAAATAATAATAATGACTTAATTACCGTGTCAGTTACATCTAGCAGTGAAGGATCTTCACTGCTAATAGGGGGCACCTAACTAGAACTATCTAAAAACAATATACAGAAAAGTCCTATAAGAGAACTTAAAATTATGAGTTACAAAGACAGCAGCCTTTACATCCATCTAGGATGTTGTCTAGATCTGAGTCTTTATCGATTATCGCCGATCTTTCTTTATTTGTTAGTTTGCTCCGTAGTCTAGGGCCTAGATATCGAATTGAATGTTCTCCATACGTAAGAGTGTTAAACCTAGGTAAATTTAGCAATAACACTAAATCTAGGTAAATGGTTGTGACTGAGTATTAAAGACAATGTTTCAAACTTGATCTCTGAATTGATATTTGTCCAGCAGACAAAATGTTGATGTTTCTCTGACTACGTTATGTTTCAATATTTAGAATATTGTCTAACTCAAACGATTCATCCACCGTCGCTACGAGGTTTTAAAATCAGTATTTTAAGAACAGTTTGAATGTTAATAAATAAATTAAAGAACTAGATAGCGTATCTATGTAAAATTACGGCGACTTTTGCGTTGCTTCTCTTTGTGTTTCTTGTTGTTCGTGTTTTACAAGTTTTACAATTCACCATTCTCCCTCTTTTCCGCGAGAGCCACAAATTCGTAATGAGAGACACCGGCGAAAATTTCGATACCGGCTCATAGAAAAGCGTTATTGCTGATCAATACAGTATTCAACAAAGAAGAATAGAAGTATAAACGTAAACCTGAATATGACATAGTTTATTACAAGCTAGCAAAAAGCCCAACTGAGATGACAAGATGGTATGGTGATATGTAGGGTTACTAAGAAAGGATTTATTCCCTAAAGTAAAGTTTCAAATTTCATGTACAAAGACAATGCCTTACTTCGATTTTTGGGACGCTCATTCAGTTCAGTCACGATTGTTATTGTTGACTGAAGAGACTTTTGCCTTTAGACACCTGGTGGTATATTTTCATACCAGCTGGCTATTAAGTAATTTAGAAAAGATTTTCTACAAGTCAGAGCTCCACTGCCTAAGATAAACCAGGATTGAATTTATTTGTAAGCGATATTTATACAGGCAAGTCCACATTCAAAAGGAAGTGATGATTAAGACTAATGGTTCATTAAAACTGAAATTCACCTGTTGCTGTAGAGATCTAATAGTACTGTCATCGTCATTTCGGTAATATCAACAAGATTACAAGTCCGATAATTCTTTTTTGTTTGAATTTGCATTTTCATTTATGCAGAGATTTTAAATTTCAAAATATTTCTGAAAATTTAAGAAACGCACACAACTGGTTCATTAATACATTGCCTTAGTTTGAGTCTCGTTTTGCCGTTCTATGGCCTTCGATTGAGAAGTTAATGCGGAAAAGTGCGGGTTCAGGAAATAAAATGAGACTATCAAAAAGAAAAAAGAGAAAAAAAAAAAGCACGAGCATTAATTAACCAGCTGTCTTTGAGAAGAATGGTATATCGCTTTGATAGAAACCTTAATTTTTGTCTTTCTTTCTTTTTTTTTTTTGCTGGAATGTTTCTGGAATAATTCTGAGGTATCGAGAGAACAAAAAGAGCTTTTTTAAGTCACCTTGTTTTTTTTTAAAGTTAATTAAATGTCGATCCCGAAAGCTTCTGTTGCCAGTTCTCAGATACGCAAACAGCGTGGGACGAGTTCTACAGGAAAACGAAAGCTTTAAATCTTGATGTACATCTTCTTGTTCCTGTTCGCCTACACACATAAGTATCTTCATGCCGGTAGTTTGCCTATCAACACAAGACTCTCCTGCTAACCAGTTGCTCCATTTAATAGATTTAATTATTGTAATTTCGGAGGGCCACGTGTTTGTTAGCTTTTTGATTTGCTGTTAAGTGAAATAAAGTCTCTGCTACTACTACTATTATCTTGATCCCTGGCTTGAATTTTTATTAGTATCTTCAGTTTCCTTCTGTTCAGTCCGATCCTAGGCTAGGCTTGAATACGCAGAGTTTAATTTACACACGAATTTGACCGACAAAACAGATGGGAAAATACTTACCTTAAGGTTATTGTTTCGAGTCACAACTAAATTTAACGACTTTGTTGACCAAGATTTAGCGGCTATTTAGTTAGGCATTTCTTACGCTTTTAAACTGATTTTGATTATCAAGACCAAAACGTCTTTGTGACATTTATAGTTTGGGAGTACGGTGAAGTTAAAATTAGCGACAGCGATCATGATAATCGATTTAGTCGTCGCCAAAAATAGTAACATCTCCTTTTCCTTGCTATAGTTTACTATGCTAAACATCAAATCGATAAACGGGTCAGTATTTCAATCTTCATTTTCATTGTCAAAATAGAATCAGCTCACAGGCTTATAGCACCGGATGAAATGCAAACAAAAATTGAAACCTATAATATCTAAACCCGATTCTAAATTTACTTTCAATTCAAATTGTGGGTTGTTCTAAAGCGCGCGTGATCTTTACACAAAGAATAGTGTGGGCATCACATTTGGATGTGAATTTAAGCATGTATATTGATAATCGGCTTTTAGTTACACTCATCTGTGTATTCATGTTTGAATCAATTAATAGAGCATTGAATCGATCTGTAAGGTATTTCACGCTTAAATAAAAACAAAGCCAAAGTATAACAAAAACCGAATCAACCACAACCCCTACGAGCCATCCTTACTATGAAATTTGACGGCACAAAAGTAGTAAAGTAATAACAAAACTTGGTCAACGTTTGAAATCTGAGAAATTGTAGACATGATCAAACATTGTTTTTCTATTAAAGCAGTGGTATTATAATTAATGGTTAAGTATTGAGGAATACTTTTAAGTTTTCTTAGTCCTCCGTTTTACCGAAAAAAAACCTCGCGGAACAGCTTCCACTGAAATAAAATAGTCTTTTTTATGTGCCAAGTTAAAGAGCAACTGAAATATCTACCCATGTTAATTTCTAGTTATCAGTTAAATTCGCCTGTGGTTTCTAGCAAGTAGAGGCAGCATTTAGTCATTTGATATACATTTTACTAATAGAGCAAGACATAGCATATCGTGTCACAAAAAGCCGAATATGACATAGATTTAAGTGCCGGTCTTTAACGAGGCGTGAGAGGAAACGAAACAACTGATATAGTTCCACTTATAACTATTATCACTGCCCTAGGGAATATATGCCGAATATATTGCCTAACAGATAAATCCCATATTAACTTTTGGTTTATTTCCTCTCGATTGCAGTAATTTGGCCGCTATTTATTTTACTACTGGTTGTATGCATGCAAAGGGGTCAAATTTCTATTTCCCGTGAAGTTTCCGAGGGTATCTGTACCTTTCAGTTTTGCTTTGCCAGTTAGGTAATTACGCAGCTCTCAAAGTGATTAACTAAACAGAGGGATAACTTCATTTAAGAGGATTTTAGGGCTCTCTGATCTTTCAAACAAACACTGTTGTTTTAGTAAAGCCTTCTGCATTTTCATTTAATATTCCAAATCAGTGTTACTTCTTCGACTTTACAAAAACAATGATAAAAATGTTTAAAATTTCTTTCTAAAACTCCAATTCGGTATTTTTGGGGGCTAACGTTGAATCCGTGAGCCCCACTTACATTGCACATTTTCTAGCGCAGGATTTTAGTCATATCCTGCACGTGTTTCTTGTGGGTGTTTTGTTATCCACATCCTAGTTTCATCTTTCTTCCAAGTTTCATCTTTATATCTGGTAGTTTAATCCTGTCGAAGTCTCACTAGCAGACCAAACCTGTCGATTAATAAACTCTGTCAGACAAGATTAGTTGTTGCTGCGTGCTGCCGACAAGTCTTCTAATTCTAAAATTTCAGTCAACAATTTTCCATCAAATTTAAGTCCAAGCCACAAGCTTTTCTCATGGTATGAATAGCCCAATTTCGATATATTAAAATTCAGCCTAAAACAAGAGACCTCAGCACGAGGCGCCGGAAAATAAATACAGAGTTTTCCGGGTTTCTTCCCCGGAGCTTCAAGCTGAGGTCTATTGTTTTAGGCTGAATTTTAATATATCGAAATTGGTCTATTGTTCTAGCAAAATGGAGAAATCACTTCACCTTTTAGTATAAATCTGAAATTAATTCTCTTGTTTCCAAAACAAATGTCTGGATAGAACATTCCCAACGTTTTGTTCTGTACTGGTTTGCCAACCACCACGCAGAAATAAATCTTTACTTAAGCATAGAATTTCTTTCATTTAGGAAGTTTAACTCATTTAATGACTAACCCATTAGAGTCTTATTAGATGTGTTAATGTATCTTTAGTTTGAAAATTGGTTGTCTTTGTAATTGCTTACAGTCCAGCTGATCTCATAAGTGGCACTTTTTCGAGATTCAGAGGACAAAGTCAAGACTGAACCCGAAGTAATTCCTTAGGGATTTGAAACTCATTTTAGTTAAAAGATGGTAGATCCGAGTTTTGATGGAAATTTTGCAAAAGATAAAAATATAGACTTTCTAGAGGAAAAACTCTTAAATGTGAAGGAGATCATTACTTGAATTGATCTTCATTTGATGAGCCAAATAGTCTGGAAAACTAGACTTCACATATATATAGCTAGAAATCTGAAGAAAAACTTAGGTGTTGCAGGAAAATGCTCATTTTATCCCCATAGTGTTCATGCTACAATTTCCAAATAGTTGCCCAAAGACATATGATAGACTAAAATAAAACAGTGATAAAAACGTTTCAGGGTCAATCACCCACGTTTAGAATTCTCGTGCATTTCCGAAGCTCCTTCCCGCACCCCCAGCGTTTACCTTAAATGAACTCTTGTGCATCTGGTGCTGGTAAGATAATGACCCTTGAAACGCGGAATGATATCGAGATAACTCGTCAATAGTCAGCGTCAGTTTTGGTTAAGTACTGACAGCAAGGGTGTGAGTTGGTGGACGTTTGACGTTAAAAGAAAATTTTGAACACGTTCTCAGAAGCGAACGAGAACATTAAATTACAGAGATCAACGATTTCTTTCCAAGGCTGGCTTTTCACATCAGACTTAAACAAAATATGACTAACATAAATAAAGTTAATTATGATAATTACAGATATTGTCTCTTGAGGAACATTTGAGTGAGTAACTTCCTTGTACTTCATGCTGTTAAGAAGAAGCAAGATCAATCACTTTCGTGAACGAAGCATACAATAGCCAAATGGTTTTTGTTGTTTTAAGGTATTATTTAACTTAATGGCATAAAAGGTGATTATTTGCAGAAATCATTTGTAAACGGTAGTACAATATCTAAAGACGCGTAAAGAAATCAAAGGTTTTGACTTACAATTTTTGTTACCACTATCTGTAAGACACGATTTTTTATTTGAATGAGAAAATTTAGATAAATTTGACCTATACACTATTTTTTTTGACGTCTTTCAGCGACGCAAACATGGTAGAACATAAAACACGAGTCGCCCATTCCGTTTTGTCATAATTGCTCTTTGTGTCTGGTTATCAAGGGCCGTAATGATCTACTTTGATATGCAAGCACATGCTAAGAACAAGGAAGCGAAAGGTTGATTTATTCCGTGGCCATGTGATATTAAGTGCTGGGACAAAATAACGAGGAGGAAGCTACAAAAGAAACCTTCATTTTTCTTTGTTCGTTAATTTATCATCTCACTAATTCCCCATTAAGGAAGCGATTTTATCGCAAATGAAGACGCCACGCGTACTCCTACAGCAAGGCTTGACCGATAACGCTGGCAGAATCAAGCGCATAAAAGGCTGCCTTTGGTGCCACAACGACATCAATAATTTTTTTGACTCACGGATTTGTTGAAAACCCTCTTTGTAAGGAAAAAGCTAGATTTATAAATCGAAATGAGTACAAAACTCTCTTGGATTCTCTTAACGTTTATGCTCTGTTCTCTTGTAACTTGGGGAAGCGCCTTCACCCCAGGAGCAGGGAAACCTCAGGTGGGAAGACGAGAAATACCGCCAAGACCTAACACCGAACAGGTTTGTTGTAAACATGTAGTTTAAAAGAACATACTTAAGACGTTAGATTTTCTTCCATCTGAATGAGCGTGATACGGTTTACAACTAAGTCTTTTGCTCTTAAAACGACTACTCAACTTTCACTCTTATGATGCCATATTCTTTTATGAACTGTAATTACACTGCATCCAAACGTAACGAGTTTCTTTAGTAAATCGTTTTCTTATTTGATGAATGATCTTCTTGACTTGACGTCTCATGGCCAATAAGAGGCATCATTATCAGGTGACATTTTGGAATAATGCCAAGCTTACAACAAGAAGAACTTTTATGGATGAATTGTTCTCTTAGCGTTTAAAGTTGCAGTTCGATACAAGCATTCGTGTTCCAAATTCAAGTTATAAAGTTACTTTAAAATTTCTTTAGAGTTTAAGAAACCACAAAACTGCCACCTTTTATGACTATGGCATGACACCTGACCACTTTAGTGTTCAAGGTCATTTTTCTCTGTCATAAGTTTTCATCGTGTTTCTTAAGATATGCAGCCTGGCTCCCGAGGGGGGGGGGGGGGGGAATCCCATATAAAAAGGACGGGGTACTCCTCGAAGATTTTGAGGCATAAGAGGTACCCAGATCTTGTTTTGAGAGCATGGCTTGAAATTTTTTCACCCCTAAGACATGCCAATTATAAGACAACAATTATATGCCAATTATAAGACATCTCCTAAGTTTGATATTTTTTTCGCCTCAATACTGTAAAAGGCACCGCGGAGGTTCCCGCTCTGTACTTTTTGAGGAGGAACACCTTAAGCTTGTGCTGATGCTGTTGTTTTGGTTTTGCCGCTTTTTTTTTCAGCAGGAAAACTTCTTAACAGCACTCTGTGAGAAAGTTCGGCCCTGCGCAGAAAACAACAGAAAACGAAGTCTCGATCGTGAAGCTCAACCTGCAAGGGATGCTGGATCCCTCACTGGATATTAGATAGCCGGACGTTTGATAAAGACAAGATTACACTATTTTCACAGCGTTTCTGTAAAAGAAGAAAAATATATTATATTTCACTAATTATGTTCGCGCTTGTATTTTCGTAAACTTGATAATGTAACTGGCATTATAAAACTTTTAGAAATCAATTATGAGTAAGTTAAACGCTATTTTTGTAACTGAAACGTGAAAATAAACGATCAGTACTGCCTTAAATGCATTTTATTCACATTGGAATGACTGAAGATACAAAAGTTTTCATAAAAGAATGCATGACTTGGGGGCATAAGATCCCAGAGGAAGGCTGAACAATCGACCTGAAACTAATAATAAGTCAACATTACTGAGAGTAACCAGTCTAAACCGGTAACATTCCCAACAGACTACGGTTTACTGAGTCACTAGTTTACTGTCCAAGGAAAACAAGGTACAATAATTTACCGCATTTCGCACATCAAATTACTTCCTTCTTTGTTTTTAATCGCCAGAATTATAAGTGGCTCTTCGATAAGAAAGATTTCAATAAAACCCATTTAATAAGATCATCTTTGAGCCATAAAACTCTGGTCGTATTTAAAGTGATTCCCAAAATAAGAAAGTGACCGATTAAGCTAAACACAATGTAGCTAACACTGATTGAAGTAATACGGGGGTTGCCTTAATTAAGCTCCGTTTTTTTTTCTTAATTAAGCTCTTAAGACTTTTCAAAAACCACGAAATTAAGATGCCCAGCTACGCATACAATATTGAACCCCTTCTTTTAAACAACAAAATTGCATCTGAATCCGAGTTCCTGAAAATAGTCAGAACCTATTAGAGTGACTTTTAGGCCAGATTGGATTCAACTATAAGGTGAAAAATGTATCAAACAAAGCTTGACGTGAAACTCTGTTTATTTTGCAGTGTTAAAAGTGGCAACAGTCATCATAAGAAATGTTCGCAACGTACGCGCTGAGTCATGGACCATGTCCGACGACTGCCTACTACCAGGCCTACTACTATGGCAACACTAGCGGACTGAGCTTGGTAATGATTCAATAACCTCCACTTGGAATATAGGTAAGTTATAGAAATTCTGTATCTGAATTTTAGTCACGGTTTTGACGGTTACTTAACGTACTTTAAGTGTATTAAGTGTATTAGTTCCGGAATGATTTTGGCTGGAAGAAATTTAGGTTCCCTCGTGCTTGTACCTGGCGTTTTCACCTCATGGACCCACGAAGTATTTTTACAATGCCGTGATGAAAAAAGAAAAAAGTATAAAAAGGTGGTGTCAATTTGTTGACAGGACGCTGACTTGCTTTTATCATGTGAATATGTGTATTTCTTTTCAAACAAAATATATTTGATATATTTGTATACACTGCACGTACAAGGAAATTAAGCGTCTCTGATTAACATTAACATTCTTCGGTTTGCAATTGGCGACTATCTACTAATACATATACAAATCTTATTGGCCAAGCGCCATGCAGGGCCGCGCTGTAGGATACCGGCCAGAGTTCTCGGCTGTACGGTGGGACCGGGCTAGTCTGATATTCCCAACACAGTTTTACGCAAGCTTGGTTAATAAAATATATATTAGATGACAAAATACGTTTGGAGAAATATTCCCACGACCACGGACTGGCACGAAAAGACACCGTAAACTCCAAGCCTACAATTCTGATTGAAGAAGAAGAGGAAAAGAAATTGGAAAAAAAGTAAAATAATTTTCATTTGGAAGTATAATTCTGTTGGAAAAAGAAGCCTCAAAACTTTAAGGAAATCTAGCGCCTGATCATTCGGGGCGGTGTCCGGTCCGATACTTGGAAGATATTAGGCCATTAATAGAGAAACTTAACTTAGTCGATTAATAGAAAAAATACCGTCCATGGGTGAGTGCACCGTTGGCGAAAAGTTTCATCTCATACATTCTCAAAGACCACGTCCAGCTGTCACGTTAAGATCTCACAACGCTAAGAATTAACATACCGCTGAAAAACAAAAGGGAAACTGCCTCGAAGCTGGCACGGAGTCGTCAAACACAGCAAATAATTCGTCTTTTTTTTTTTTTTATCTCTGCGTTATTAGGTTGTTAAGGCTATCGGAAAGGACTATGCAAACTACAAAGCCACAAACTTAGTAAAAACTTAGATTTAGGAGTCAGTCCTAAATGAGTATGTTAGCTTTACTTCGTCTTTCAGACACGTTTTATCTCGTCGTTCCGAAACATTTTTTTATTCCGCTTATATTTTCCCCTCGGATATAAGTCACCCTGTTTATAAGCCCAATCAAAACCCCTTATGAAGTTATATAAGCCCAGGGCTTCAACGTGGGATTTTACGGTAATGTATTATTTAAGGTGGCTCAAAACAGTTTCCAGCCCTTAGATTTTGATGGGTCATTATAACCGCTCTTCATCACTTGCTGCTACAAACATGGTATCAAAAACCTGCCCAATCATTGGTTAACAGGTTGTTATCATTTTCGTGGTACAATATGTTACCATAACAACAGTAGGACCTGCTAAAAACATCCTTAATTACAGCTTCAGGGGCTTATAATTCAAAAATGGTACGGTGAGTTTTTTTTCTTACTATCAAATTTAAATAAGCATGAAAAGAGTCAACTTTTGGCAAAGTTTTAAAAAACATCTTTACATAGGGTTCTGAGCCACCTTAAAGTTTTGAAAATTTAAGGCGGCTCTGAACCCTATGTGCAGAATTTTTTAAAACTTTGCCAAAAGTTGAGTCTTATCATGCTTATTAAATTTTGGTGACATAAAAAAAATTTCACCGTGCCGTTTTTAAATTATGAGCCCCTAAAGCTGTAATTGAGGGTGTATTTAGTAGGTCATACTGTTGTTATGGTAACCTATTGTGTCACAAAAATAAAAACAACGTGTTCACCAATGATTGGACAGTTTTGTAAAACCATTATTGTTGCATCAAATGATAAAGAGTGGTTATTATGATATCAAAATCTAAGTGCTGGAAACTGCGTTGAGCCACCACATGCATAAAGCAGACTTTCTAAGAACTTTAACAAGAAACATACTAAGAACAAAACGTGAATGTGGTTAGAGGAACATCTCGAATAATAGATGCTTACACCTTTTCCTCAGCTTAAGATATTGGGTTGCATTTGGTAACAAACATCCCTAGATGCGGCTGGAACAAGCACTATAAAATTAGTAAAGTGGCAAGTGTGAGGGTCATATCTTGTAGAATAAACAAATATTTATAACATCCGAAGTCTTACCAACATTTTTATGCTACAACCTTCTAAAAAATTTCTTCACTGCGATTTGTATATGTTATGGATGCGAAGATTTATCTTGACTACGAAAGATATTTGGAAATTCTCTCATAGTTATAAACCGTTCGCGTAAGATCTTGTTATTTCGTTATTAGAGTTGTGAGTTCGAAATAATTTTCAAACATCACAAGTAGTGTTGCTGATCCTTAAGGTGGCCGAACACAGTTTTCCCGCGCGCTTTTGCTGATGCAATTCAGCGCGCACACGAGGATTGCAAAAAACCGCAAACATGCCGTCAACAGAGCGATCATTTTATTTCCTCAACACCTGCATTATCTGTGCCATTTTTCTCTATTAGTAGTGTATTCATGGCTTTAGTCTTTTATTACAAAGATCGGTTAGAAAGGTAAACGATGCAAAGAACCCAGCAATTCTCAGCTTTTTCTTTGTTACCGAAAGAACCCAGTTAAGTGCAGCGCATGCGCAGTTGCTCGAAAAACCGATTGCTTTTGCAGAAACTTGCCGATTTCTAGCGATCCAGTCGTTAGAATTTCAAGAAATTTGGTGAATAAAAATAGTTCAGAAACCAAGTGAATGATCTACCACAAAAAATCTGAATTTTGACATAGGGAATTTTTAATAATACAGAACATGCAATGAAAACGATTTACGGCTAATTGCGAAAATCGTCTACGTCAAAATTTTATTAGACCAGTGTTGACAGAAGGGATTTAATGTCAATTCGTAGTGGGCAAATGATGAAAAAAATCTAACGACTGGATTTTTTTAAAAATAAACAAAAACCATTTTAAGCCTTGTTTTTAACCAGTCCCGTTGCCATGGCAACAGCACACACCTTAGCCAAAATGCGAGAATAAACCCTTCTGTGGTTAACCTTGACTCTTGCAGAAAAACGGGCGCCAAAGCATAAACAGTTTAAAAGTAATGGTGAATTAGGCAAAGGCACTTGAAAACTGTGTTCGGCCACTTCAATTGCTCGAGTTTTCTTACGTTTTCGCAAGACATTCATTACATGATTTAGAAAAAACGAACGCGCGTTCGCTAATTTTCACTGCAGTGCAATTAAACATAAACAATAAGTCAGCATGCTCTCAGCCACTCACAATAAAGTAATTTTCTCAGTTATATAATAAACAATATCACAAACTTAGCTAGTTCATTAATGATGAGGTGCCTTTTTCAGAAGTACCGATTGATTTTCGTTACATGGCCAATATATTATCACCACCACCATTTACGTAAAACATTTGGGTATAGCCTCAAGCGTAAGAAAATGAACGTAAGAAACCCGTATGGAAAGATGCACGGGAGAAAATGAGACGATATAAGTATTTAGACGCACAAGGGGTATGAAGGGTTGGAAACGAAACGAAAGTCGCAACCCTTAACCCAACTTAAGAGAATGTGAGTGAAGATCATCACATATTATGCCCGGCGACGAGACCAACCATTAGCAATATCGTAACACCCATGCCCTGCAGCACGTGCGATAAATCTGATATCTGCTCTTGGGATGCTTTTCTTTCATCTACTTTGAACTTTATTTTCAAAAATGGATTACGAATAATTGAGCGTATTTAAATTAAATGTACATTTTAATTTCCGTCGAGTTACTCAAGATGTCATTTCCTTTATCTTTTGCAATAACTGGCCAGTGATTAAAGGGAGCCGCTAGTAGGTGATAGTCATAATATTAATGTAAGTATTTTTTCCCCTTCCGTTCAGTTATCTCTGGTTTATCCATTTACTGCTTGACCTTTCTCTCCTATGCGAATGATAAGCAAACTACTTTTGTCTCCCTGGCTTTATTCCAAAGAAGGTACATTTTGAGCACTTCGGCTTATCTGTTTTCTTTGTCACCTTACCCCTCAATATTTCATTTTTCTATGCACAAGCACACAGGTAATAGTGCCCTTTCGTCCTCTCAAGCAGGTCTCACTTTCAACGCACGTCCTAATAACAATAATCACACTTTCTTCACGTTATTTGAACTCTCATTATCCTTGAATGGTTCTTTAATTATGAACTTCCAAAGCTGTGATCAACAAAGTCAGCGTTAAGGAGAAACACTCTAACAACATTTGTGTCATTAAATCATTGGTTTCCAAAGTATAAGGAAAAAATTATTTTCTTTAGATTCAATCGCTCGTTAAAAATGTTATCAAAGATGAAGCCACGTGACCGTGACATTCTTCTCAACCATACTTCATGCAATGTGTTCAATGTGAGGACTAAAAGACAAAGAACGAGGGAGTCAAAACATCGCCTGAATTATGTATCGGTAAATCCGTGCATAGACGGGATGATAACGATTAAACCCAGCAAAATTCTCAGATCTTGATAGAAGAATGTTATAAATGTTACGAACGCGAATTAAAAGCTTGCTTTCGTTTTATAGAGAGCTAAGATGTTTTTCAAACCCTCACTGTAAATAAGTAAACCGTTCGTTCATTCGTTCGTATGCTGATAGAAAAATGAGAAGAGAGATCATGTGCTAAGTCATGTATTTTAAATGCTTTTTTCTTAATCTCCCCGTGGCGTGTACTTTGAGTTTTGCATTCTAGCCTCAGTATATGCAGGTACGTTAGGAGTAAATGTTAAAAATACAAGAGGGAGTCGCAATGTGGAAAGTTTATAACAGTAACTTCAAAGTTAGTTTCGGATCTGAAAGGAAATATCTAGGCAAAGAAATGTTAGTACAAAAGCGATCACTTCACTTGTCAGATGCGGAAAAAATAACAGAAATTAAAAGTAATGTTAATTTACAATTTTATAAATTTACAAATTTGGTTATGTTTCGTCTCAACTTTACACTCTAAAACGGAGAACTACAAAATTTAAAAGAACTGTTTATTAGAGCACATGTGTATTATTGGTCTCTTGCTGTCACGAGGAATTCATGGCAATTACTTTAAACCTTTCAGTGCAATACCAAGTCTATTGTTGTTATTTGTGCCAGCGTAGGCGTAAGCGTTATGTAGTTTAATGCCATCAAAAGTAATTAATTGGAGAATAAATTTGCTTTTGTAAATGGAATACAATATATCTAATGGGTAATTATGCCAAAAAGAAATTTAAAAAACAGCTACTGATCTGTCTGTCCTTTTTTACAAGTCCTATACATTAAAATCATAAATTTGAAAGCAGACAAATCGGAAAAAGACATTATTTTGTTACATCTTTCTTAATGCAAACGTGACATGAGACACCTAAGTAGGCTTTCCGTTTTTTTTTTGCAATTACTCCGGCCTTATCGCTCGATATTAAAGGTCCACAGTGTTTCTTTGTCATCAACTAGGAAGCAAATTGGCAAAGTAAATCTTGGGGCGATGTGATATTAAGTGCGGGGGATAAAATAGCGTATGAGGAGGAAACTGCGAAAGAAACTTCATTTGCCTTTTGTTCATAAATTGATTATCTCACATTATTTCCCATTAAGGAAGCATTTCATCTCAAGGGAAATCACCATTGACCATTATCAGCCTCCACTATGCCCAAACCTATAAAAGGCAACCCTTTATGCTATGTAGAGATCAACAAATTCTCTAAAACAGCCTTTCTTAATTAAGGGATCAAAAACTCTCGCGAGGAAACGGCTACGGAGTTTTATAAGTGGATCAAAATGAACACAGCACTATCTTGGATTCTCCTGGGCTTCTTCGTGTGTTTTCTTTTAACTTCGGGCAGCGCGTTCACGCCAGGAGCTGGAGGGCAAAGGGTTGGCAAGAGGGGAAGCGAAATGGAACTCAGCGATGACCAGGTATGCTAAGTTGCGTAACATGCCGACCAGATTAGTGCCGATTTCATATTCTCCAGTCAGAATTAGCCGTGAGATGCAACAATAAACGAAATCTTTTATACCACAAACAACTATGATTCCTTTTTTTACTGCCTTGTCATTTGCTCCATACAATTTTCTCCTCCTCCTCTTGCAGTTTCAAAATTAAATTTCCTAAAGTACTTCAGTCACTAAATGTTTTCATAGCACTAGAATCCAGTGTTATCAATGAAATTGTTAGTTCATGAACGACAACACATTGTTTTGCGGCCAGAACAGGTCGCCCTTATGCTATAATTGGTTTAAATCTAATATGTAACGTGTAGCGTTATGCAGTATTTTTTTTGGTATTAATTGTGTTCATCGTTTTGCTCGTTATTTGAATTGGAGGTAATGAATCTCTATCAATGTTAAGCACAAGAGGGGGGTGGGGAGAGACCTTGGGCATGTGTGGGGCATTTAACTTTTCAGTATATTTTTTGGTAAAAACCCCACAGTAGGGCCCGAAAAATGAGTAAAATCAGATCAAATATCTCTACCTTAGCGTAGTGCCGTAGCATGTTGCCTTGCAGGCATCCATTCAATTCAAGATAGCATAATGTCTTGCTGTCAATTAGCCTGCGAGCAGGCTCACCTTTGGTTCACGCGCGCGAGCGGCGAAGAGCAAAGCGATGCGGCGGGAAGGAGTCTGGTGAAGAGGTGCCAAGAAAGTGAGCCTGCCTTGATCTCTGTAATGTTTTCATTTCTGTTTCGCCTGAGCGAAATGAAATGCCATTGGTCGAAAAGAGGGAAAGGCGAGCAAACTGTCAATTAATTTAAGTAATCTTGAACTTATTTTTTAACTAGCTAAAAAATATATTTTTAGTCATTAACTATCTATATATTTTATATAATACTAGTATTTTATATTTTATATTTTATATTTGTATTTATGTTAGTGTCCCCAATTAGTTATCTTTAGCTAAATACTCCGACACTCAAATAAAGTTTATGTATGTATGTATGTATGTAATCTATTATGTTTGATGAGGAGCGATTTAATAGATCCCCATGGAGTCGGTAATTAACCGCACGTCTCACAATAAAAAATAAGTCGTCCAGATTTGGAGTCAGAGGAAGAGTTGAGTGCGTGTATTACTGATGATTTAACACGTTTAAGAGTCTATTTCTAGTTCAATTTTAAACTAGCTAAAGAGGGAGGAGGAAATAGCAGTTGAAAGTATGTTAATGAATTAAGTCTTACTTGTCGTATTGCTGATTGCATATGGAAAGAGTTAACTATTACAAACGTATGTCACTGCAAGCGGGCAACGAAACAACACGAAGGCGTTTGCCCGTTTACCAGCAAAGACCAGACTGCCAAATCAAGATCACTCGGAATCAAGTGTGTGTCCTGGCCAGACATACACTGTGACGGTTTTTTCTTCGACAAAACTTTATCAACGTCGGATATCGCGCCTGCAAGTTGTTATGAAGAAGATTTACAATTTTCCCGAGAAATCTGAGCTGCCAAATTTAATACTTGCGGTGAAAATTAATTGACTTATTCTTTTCTGCGGTTTCCGGGCTGGAAATAAAAAATTTGCAGAGATCAGACCAGGCTCACTTTCTCGTCTCGCGGCTTCGCCGCTCGATTTCGCGCTCCCGGCTACGCCGCGCGCTCTTGCTCCAACATGAGCCTGCTTACAGGCTCACGTGCACCGCTCGATTTCGCGCTCGCGGCTACGCCGCGCCCTCTTGTTCAAACGTGAGCCTACTCGCAGGCTAGCTGTCAATGCATGGAAAATATTAGAATCCCACCGCTTCATTCTATGACGAAAAGGGAACTATAAATTAAAAATCCGCGCAATCTCCGCGAAGTGAGGTGTTTCATCAATTTATATTGAGAGTGAGGCGCGGCGGCCTCATGGTTAGTGCGCTCGTCTCTGGATCGAACGGTCCGGGTGGGAGCCCTGGCCGAGGATATTGCGTTGTGTTCTTGGGCAAGACACTTTACTCTCACAGTGCCTCTCTCCACCCAGGTGTATAAATGGGTACCGGCGAATTTAATGCTGGGGGTAACCCTACGATGGACTAATATCCTATCCAGGGGGTATAGAAATACTCCTAGTCGCTTCATGCTACTGAAACCGGGATAAGCTCCGGTCTTGATGGGCCACTTGGCTCGTATGCAGACTTAACCACATTGAAAGTGAATAGTGAGAAGTAGTTGTTCCATTCGTTGAAAAACAAGTGCTTCCAACAAGTGGTTCCATTCGTCCTCACAAAAATATCAAACGTCGCCACCCTAGGGCCCAGCCGGACAGTTAGGCAAATTTCCGAGGGTGGGAAAGGCAATCAGAGTCAAATGCCCCACGTATGCCCGATGTCTCCCTCCCTCAGACTTAACATTGATAGACGCATAACTGCTGCCGCGCACGTTCTTTTTTTCCCACGTGGCAGGAAAAGAACGCCTGAACGCATGTTGCTATCAACATCGCTACGATTTCTCATAATTATGCCGCAACTTACGGCCAAAAACTGAAGAATTTAGTTTAAGTTTCGTTAAACGTTTTTTTTTTTTTTTTTTTTTTTCGGAGAAGAATTTAATCTGATTTTCGTTTAACGTTTCTCTCTAGCAGGACTACATAAGAGAATTCTGTAACAAAGTCCGCCCGTGTCCGAACGACTACAGAAGAGAGAGTTTTCTACGTGCCGCTCAACTAGCAAGGGACGAAGACTTCTGACCTGTTGGCCCCGTTTTCTCGCAAATACCGGACATTAATGCACTGTAGTTTACATTTTACAAATTTTGATAAAGATACATGTCATTATCAGCAAATATGTATGTTCATAAGTTTTGACTTTGTTTAATTGACTAATTGTAATGTCATTGCGCGGATCAACGTTGAACCTGTTAAACTGGCTTAATGAATTCTTTTTGAATCGTGCAAAGGAAAGAAAATTAGTCTATATACGGATAGAGCAATAAAATGGGAAATAAAGCAATTCCTTTACTAAACCAGCTAACATAAATTAGTAGCTTTATTTAGATCTAGCGAAAGGCTATTAAAATTATCATCATCATCATCATCATCATCATTATGAGGTAAGCAGAAAACTTAAAAATATATCAACAGAACAAACAAAGAGAGAATGAAGGGGTAAGCGAGGTCATATTCCTAAGGTGATCGCTTTCAGGTTATTTTTTGATGTGGTATCGATCCAGTCCTCCCACTGATGATATTACCACCCGCGCTGCATCGATGTCTTCCTGAAGGAAGCTTGTAAAGCTGCTTGTGCTGTCCACGTGACTAAATTTTGCAATACAAGAAGGGCTATTGGGGAGTGTTCTCAAAAGAACTTGAGAAGGAACCTTGGAAATAAGACCTATATGGAGAATTGACTCTCTTGCCCTTTGTCCTCTCTTGAGCGAACGAATTATCCCTGAAAATTTAAATTGGGAAAAACCTACTTGTCAATTACAATTGCCCCTTGTTATAATTGAAGTGCTATTGAAAGTTTTAGCATCCCAGAGTAAACCCCTCCTTGCCGGGAATTAAAAGAAGGTGGTAACTTTCTCACTCATATATCAGTAGTTTTGCAATCATGACTTACGAACTTGCTGTGCAGTTTTAAAGCGTATTGAATTGTTGTTTGTCCATCTATTTCGACTGAGCAAAAGCGAAGTAGATCTTTAATTTCCCTTTTCTTACTGTCATTTCAGCGTATAAGCCAGCGGTTTGAGGCATGTTCGTTATAACACTGTTTTCAATGCTACGCGACCTAAGAAATCAAAACGCATTTTTCTAATAGACCTCCGTCAATCAAACAGCGGTACCTTAGATGGAATGCTGGTCTGCTGATGCGGCTTCACGCTCACGACGAAAATTAGTGAAGATAGCTGTGATTTATCGTTACTTGAGCCCAATCAGGCTGGAGTTACTGTCACTGTAAGGTCTTAGGGGGAATTAGAGAATCTGTTGGCGTCTTGCCGACGCTTATCTCCTCTTTGCGTACACCTGTTTATCGTGCTCTCACATTATTAGCTTATAACTCTGCCGCATCGTCCAGCGACGTGGCAGACAAAACAGGACGCGCGCATCGCCTTCTA
Organism: Orbicella franksi; assembly: GCF_964199315.1. Classification (NCBI taxonomy): domain Eukaryota; kingdom Metazoa; phylum Cnidaria; class Anthozoa; order Scleractinia; family Merulinidae; genus Orbicella; species Orbicella franksi. The sequence goes on from NC_138157.1 coordinate 1,705,459, forward strand.
ATTTTCGACCTACGGTCTTTGTCCATTGGATTTGCCACGATCCATTTTAAGGTCAAGGTTTCGGGGAAAAGCGTTTACTTTTTAACCTTACCTTAGTATCCAGACCTCCTAGTTTAATAAAAACTTTGTTGACTCCAGACAAGTAACCAATGGTGATAGAGTCAATATCAAACTTGACTGTTAAAATGAGCTGATAACCTGTGCATGTCTCGAAAAGAACGCAAACATCTTGATCGACTTTGTGTACGCCTCACACATCCTTCATGTAAATCTAGTTTAGATTTGCTCAATTTACTCTTTCATTTGTTTCAGCGGTTAACATACTTGCGATCAATTTGCATGTCTATCAGTGGCATAAGTAAACAGTGACATAGTTCCATCAAAACTTGTGTTAATTTAAAAGCAATCATTTGAAGGAATAAACGAGAGAGGAACAAAAATGTACTTGTCAACAGAGATTATCTTTGCAAATAAATGCGATAAAGTTGCTGTAAACTCTCCCCCGTCCTACAAAATGCACAAAGCACCCTTGGTAACAAGACCAGTACCCATCCCCACCCCCCACCCCCCACAAAAACAGACTGTGAATGAGTACGTACATACGTTCTGTTTACCTGTTTTTGGGGCCGCCGTCCTGGGACTCACACAGGCAGTAAACTACAAGTTCCAGGCTCAAGAGTGTGAGTCCCAGTTCTATGAACATGTGTCCGGTACCCTTAGGGAAAAATAGCATGTAGACACAAGTTGGCCATTTGGTGTTCTTGAAGATCAGCATGTCGAATGAGCGCAGTATTTTGAGAATTTCTGCCCTGGTACTCCTTGCTCATTCTGTTAGACTTCTTAGTTTTCGTACAGGTTTTACATACATGAAATTGCCATCCCTATTGTACACTAGCCATAATGTACTTTCTCAGCCACGGCTCGTTAAGTTTTCGTCCTTTGGAACTGGAAGGAGTGACGTCTGCGTTAGTTAATTTATCGTGGCAAAGACCAACCCGAAAGCCTTAGCTACTTTGGTCACTACCCACATTTACTTTCTATTTATTGCCATTTTTTGTTTCTGTGTTTTTGTTGGTAACATGTAATATTTACTTTTAGTATAAATCTGCTAGCGTTTTATCACGAATGCTGTTCTCTGATTGGCTACGCTACTCACTATCTATTCTGTGATAGATAGTGAGTAGCGTAGCAGTGTGCCCTTGTTAACAAAATGACGGCCGCTTCTTGGCGTTTTCGAAGTGTCTGTGAAGAGGATTTGGATTAAGTTTTGAACGACTAGCAGATTTATACTAAAACAATTAGACTATTCGCTCTTGATTTCTATCGCGCGATAGTTGACTGGGGCTGCGCCCTCGTCAACTATTACGCGATAGAAATCTCGAGCTCATAATCTAGTTGTTTAATAGAATTATTGTAAGGAATAGTGCAAACAATAAAAATCTGAAATCTAAATCTGTCTGTTGTCGATTGTGTCAAGTGTGTGCTAATTCCTGTTTTAAACCCCAATGGGTAGCTGAAAATTGAACGACCCACCCTCAGGCCCTGCCAAGGGCTCAAAAACTGATGGCCCACGCCCTCTTTTTACGTGCATTACATTTTCGGTGGTCGTTTAATAAGGGTAAAGAAAATAGGAAAACCCTCATCGGAATGACCAAAAGGTGGCCGCGACCGCTTAATAGAGGTGCCTAGTTAATAGGGGTTCCATTTACAGTATTTTAATTTTACGGCATTTCAATAATTTCGGGACTTTGATAATTGGCTGCTTAATAAAGGGTGGCCGCTTCATAGGCGACCGCTTAATAGAGGTTCGATTGTATTAGTATACCAAAAATGTACTCCGATAGCAGCATCTGTAATTTTTCCAAACATTGTTTTAACAACTTTCCCAAAACACCCAAATTGTAAGTATGAACAATTTACTTCTTTGTACAGGCCGTATTCTTAATTTTATAAGTTGCTGATTCAAGCAAGATATCTCTTTTCACAGATAAAAATAATCTATTGTCGTGATGATTTTAGAGGTAAAATGCTTGTTCAAAGAAAACTTTTCGTCTAAATCAGTTCAAGTATCTCCAGGAGTAAAAGTGTTTCCACCGAGTATCAAAGCAGAAGTGTTTTAAGCTTTCCTTTCGTTGACCCTCACAAAAAAAAAAAACTGGTCCTGTTAGCAAAATGTTTATTACTGACTTGAATCGTGATAGCAGAGAAACCGGTTAGCGTGGTTTTTTAACATTACATTTACATGGAAAAACCGGTTCGTCGATAGTTTGTGCAAATGGTAAGCAAAAATGCCTGATGTTTGACCTGATCATAATTCCAAGATGGCGGTCAAAAATGGCTGGTGGCAAGCACATTTTCCATTCCGATATTTTGAACTACCTTTCAAGACGTTCCATTATAATTCATTTCGAACATTTCCGGTCGGTCGAGCCAAAATTGTCTTTCCGTTAAAATTCTTACCCAAATTTCCTGAATTTATGGGTAAATAGGAAACATCCCATGTGATGGTTTTGAAAGTTTGCTGAGTCAGGTTTGAAATGGTATTTTTAAAAAGTGTACAGCCAATTAAAAGCAAAATAAAGCACTCAATGACTTCCTTCCGTTTCCACCCTGTGCTTTCATCTAGCAGGGGCTCTTCCTTGTTTGGATTATCATTAGAATACAGACTCGGCCTTGTTTGTTTTCCCTAGCAACCAATTTTCAAACTTGTTATACTTGATCTTTTTTGTATGAATTATACGCTCCACCGACATGTGAGAAAATACATATAAATCCCTTTTCAAAGGCACAACCGGTTAACGAAGGCATTACATACACTGTCAGTAAAGCAAGGGGAGATGCAAACCGTATTGTCAATTTTACCCACCACGGGTTGAAAAGATAAGATTGTAACAAGTCTAATAAAAACCTTAAGTAGGGAGTTGACAGGCTTGAGCAAAATGTTTAGTCATACTTCTTTTGTGATAATTATAAACCACTGGGTCACTTTTTACCAGTTGGATGAATAAATGTTTAAATCGTTAACCATTCAATGAGAATAGAAATTAAATTTTGAAACACTACGTAAAGCTAGCCCCAAGTAGTTTCAGGAACATACCATGCAGAGACATTGATAATAATTTAACAGATACTTTCTCTGTTTGACTAAAGGTCGGTACTCGCTGTGCTTACCTGAATTTACCTCGATTAGTCAACTGAACTATCCCTACAAGTTTTCTGGCTCAAATCTTTTGTTGTTGATAAAAAAGGGCTTTCTTTTTTTCTGTTTACTCCACGATGTGTGGACTAGTTACGTCCAGTAATATGTAAATCGCTACCGAGCTATGAAAACACAAAATTTCCAATTCAATCCATTGCTACGTAGATAATTAAATCTCCTGATCAACAATATAAATTTAAATGTTAAAACATGCAGATCTTAGATCAAGATTTTATTTATAGAAGATATCAACTAAGAATAACCACTACTCGTATGTTATTTACCTCGTCGACTTATTTTCGATAAGTGAAACCAACAGATACGTGTCGTATTGACATTTACATTTCACCTCACAAGGAAAAAAAACAGATCTCAAATTCCTTAAGTTTGAATATCTTTATCTTGCTACTTAGATATGGAATTAAATCAAAGTCAGTCCGGCTATAAATGAACAAAAAAAGAAATATCATCCACAGAGTTCCGCCGAATGAGCGATGACAAAGAAGGACACCCGTCTTTTAAAAAGCTGTAAAATATACCTCGATCATGAAGGAAGCGTTTAAGATATTATATTGATTCCCTTGTTGCAATTGAAATCTAATGGAAAAGAGGTTTTCTTACTACTTTGCGCAATTCAAAGACCTATGCTTCAAACTTCAAGTATTGCAGGAATATTTAAGAACTATTCTGCAATTGATGATTTAGGAAACACTTTTAACATTCCTTTATTGACGGAGGAAATCTTCTTTCTTGCCTTATGTAATGAATGCGTTGCAAATTGATGATATAAAATCATTCGACTAATTTTCTAAGCGCACGGAAAAATAGGTTTAACTGACCCCCTTTAAAAACCAATTAATCATTCGCATTTTGCCAATTGGAATTAAATCAAGTCTAAGCGCACTTCGCAGTTGTTGAAAATGGCAAAAGAAAAATTCGATTGTAAAGGTTGAGTACACGCAAACATCAGTAGTTACAAGCAAAGAAATTCATTAGAGTATATTATCGCTAAGATTATCAAATTTCAAAAGTAAACATGTTAGAGTAATTAACATTACAGTTCGTTGTTTACAAAAAATATTTTACCTCTGAGAAAAATATTTATTAATTTCTTTTCAATAAGATCCTGAACGTCACGTATTTTTTATATTTTACTGCATATTAGATTATCGCTATTCAGGTGCTAATGGGAAAATTCTCTTTGATTTCTTGCTGTTTATCAAACAATGATAGAAGTGTAGTTCAAACGTGGTTTCAGTGAAAAATAATATATTTCACGATGTTCAAAAGAAACCATTACGGCCAACCTATATCGCAATTATTGAGTTAGTGTATATTTTCAAACATTCGCATCTTTAATGTTACTGTTTGTTACTCGAATTTTCTTTGCTAAGGATGAGGGTCAAATTTTACATAAATAATCAAACTCTTTCTGGCTTCACGCAGAATATGATACTGTTTAGTCTCCAGTAAGATATGAGAGGTTTAAGGGAAGACTTTTCTTTGGCAAGGAGCAGAGACGAAACGAAATTAAAACCTCATGAAAACCTCATTAGCAGCATCATTAAATGCTGCTGAATTTGGGTTAGTTGCAGTGAAAAGCACAATGCCGTAAAAGCCCAGCTTAAGTTTCAAATGCGACATTAAATAGTTTCACGACCACGAATATTTCCTAAGGAAGCAATTTCGTTGAAGTGAGCCAAGCTTAAAAGACAGTTCTAATTGCGTTGGCCGGCATTCAGCCTACAGATTGCGGAAGCGGAAAAGCGTCTTTTTGTCACACAAAAAGTCAAAACAACGATTGTCCAAACAATTAAATCCATTTGAAAAGCAATGCTAAAAAAGCGCCGATCCTCAAAACGCTCCTAATAAAATTAAAGCGCAAATATTGGGTATAAAAGACGACGGTTCCACACGTTGACTTTCACATTATCCTCGTCCAGTCCATCTGAAGTTCTGTCCGTTCATTGACTTCCGGCAAAGTGTGATACACCGCCAACATGAATTCAAGAGTAGCCGTTGTACTGTTTATCGTTGTCGGGACTGCTGTGTTGTTTCAAAAAAGCGACGCTTTTACTGCAGGAGCAGGAAACATTAAAAAGAGAGTCGTCACTGAGGTAACGAATCTTAGTCTGCTGGCTTTTACGTACTTATGTGTCAAATCAACGAAATCAAGTTAAGTTGGTCGTACAGAATTGATCAGACTTGTTAGCAATCCGTTGGGATTAATTTACTTTTGCACACTGATTTTTTTGCTTCAGTACCGGGGCGTAAGTTAATAACTTAACTCTATAGCTGAAATTTGTGAAAAGGTCATACGACATCGCTCGATTTTGGCGCGGACCACGCCCACATTGAAAAAATTCAGATCAGATCAGTTATCAAAGCAAGTCGAAATTATATATCTATATACACAAATTTGAAGACTTTAACTGTTTTTTTCTCGTGGTAAAATTTTTCTTAGACATGACGCTAAATTGAAGATGTTGTTATTATTATACGGGTTCGTGGGTTTACTTTGTGGGTATTTTGCACGCGACTGCCGTGAAAGCAATTCGCCACTGGCTAATGATTAAAGGCTCATTTTTTTAATCCATCTTTCTTTTTTGCAGACTCGTGAGCAAATATGTAATTTAAGTGGGGCTGTACCATTCTTAAATTAAATACTACATCGGTATTTTTTTTCCCACCACACCAAAAACATGGCTTCTGAATTTCGCCTCAAAGATCTGTCGGTACAATTCAACATCAAGCAACGGTGAGCTCTGAGTTCGCCTTTTCAACTAGTCAATGCTCAATTCCTTATCACACCAGGGAAATATGATAAGAACAAGGAAATACGCAGCCTTCAGATTTAGTTTCAAACTTCTACCCAGAAAAAAAAAGAATTCATATCTTAAATTAAAATTGAAAGGGTGAATTCAATGCTCTTGCATATATTGTATTTTTCAAAGGGTGGTCGACGGTTGCACCTGTTTCGTTTCAATTTAATGTGGAAAGGTCTGTGGCAGACACATATATTTATGTTTCGGCTTCTTTTAACTTTCTTCGAAGAGATCAATTTAGCAGTAATGGGCAATACACAATCCATGATTGCTCTTTAAAAGAGTCTAGATTCCTATTAGGCACCGTTTTCAGCAGATTCACGTAGAGCGGCTAGTGTTCCTACGCAGTTTATTTGTATGTAATACAAGGAAAAGAGTCTGTTGATACACAAAGAACATCAATATTTTATAGCGAGACACCCGTTTTATCTGTGTATTTTCTCAATTTCGAATAATCAAAACTCAGAAATCATTCCTATTGGTGTAAATACAAGAAAAATCCGGACATGAAAAGTCATTTTTCCTATTGCCTTAATTGAATTTTTTCATCACACCAACGTTTCATTGCCGAAAACACGGGAAGTTATCCATACCAAGGAAGAGCCTAAGGCTACTTTTCATTTTGATTGAATTCGTGTTTGCAAACAATATTTCCTAAATTGAAGAACAAGGTATCATTAGTTTATAAACTTAGTGCACACGATATCCTATTTATATTCTAAACAAAGTTCAAAATAATGCTTTAGACTAAAAAGGGACAAAACTGTCCGTTTGGAGTTGACACCTCGCATGTTTCAAAATTCTATATTCCAAATATGAATATCACATAAAAGCCGAGATAAAACGCGTCAAACACCGCTTATGACAACTTTTTCAAATTACACAAGTAATCGGGTTTTTTCAGCGATTAACTTCATAACAATCATGGCAAACGGTTCATTTTATACGACACGTTAAATTTGACAGTCTGTCGCCTTAAATGTCTAAATTGAATAGCTTGTTGGCAAATTATTAGGAGAAACCACTAAACATTATTATTGCGTTACATCACTTCTATTATCAGACTGTTGCTGAAATTCATGTCTACGTTACACGCTCTATTTTCATTAAATGGTTAACGATAAAACAGCTATTCATCCAGGTGCTAAAAGGGTGACAAGTAGTTTATCACAAGAGAAGCATGCGTGCACCTAGCTCCCCTCCTTGTTCTCTATTAAAAAGAATCATCATATGAAATTGAAACAACATTCAATGGACTGAAAGGTAGCCATGCTCTCATTTTATTAGCATCATTTAGTCCCTCAATGGCAGAATTAATGCGTTCACAGATTTTGACCTTCTTCGTTGTAAAAATATTTTTCTTTGTTTCCGAGATTGAACAATTCGCCACTAAAAGATTTCATTTTTGTTGAATTATTGTTTGCAATTGACAACAATATTTCCTCAATGGTAAAGTAAGGTTTCTTTTGATATACGCATATTGCACACTGAACTACTTTAAAAAATAAGCGATATGAAAACTGTAAATTGAACTTACATGTAGAAAAGGACAGGGTTTTCGAAAATTCTCAAAATGTGAAGATTGATTTGTACTGACACTGTTGAGTGATGACTCCATATTGATTGAGAACACTTATAATTAATAATTAAAACTATTTTCGAGTAAAATGAAAAGCCTTTCTCTGTCCCGTAAAATGCGAATGTTATAAGACTGCAGCTCCTAGATTTGTAAAACTGCAAAGACTTTAAATTTATAACGTTAGTTCAATTTTGATGGTGCGTGAATTCCCGATGTTAATTTCCGTGGTTGCTGTGCACTAGGCAATATTGATTCATAGTTGATATCGGCCAAATCACAAGCATGTTTCCAAACAAATGTTTTCAATTTCCTTATGTATAATTTTATCCTAACGTTCGTAAACTAACTTGAGATTAATCAATTTTAAAACGAGTATGTTCAATGATTGAGTTTAAAATGGCTATCATCAACGAACATCACGTGAACGCAATATTTAACAATTTTTTCACTTTAATATTTTCAATTTATTTCCTTGTTTGTGCCGCATTTCTGTTCCGTATCAAGCAGTTAAGGACAACGGCGACTATGACGGAACAGAAGAACTTTCGTTCTACCTATTTATTATTTACATATCAATATTCCTGTCGCGCCAAGAGCGTCGCGCTACAAAGGTGTGAGCACTTGCCATCACCAAAGTAACTCGAATACCATGGAGGGTCACGAATTATAAACTTAGCGCCCCTACAAGGTTATAGGATAGCCCATCCTCGGAAACACCGAAGAGGCTAAGCCCGACGACACAAAGTTAACCGAGCATGATTATCAGCAGGACAACCCGGTCTAGTTCCAAAAGCATGTGGAATCCCGGTATGCCGGGCTCAGCATTTGTAGCATTGCCTTTTTGTGTCCAACTGGTGAGCGGGAACGGACATGCCACTTTCATACCTTCCTATTCTAGGTTATATTTACTACTGATCGGCAAGTGACCGATTGGATGTAGTAAAGAGATTGTCACCGATTTTGTGCTCAATCAGAAACCGGAATTCGAAATGGTTTTTAAACTGAGTTTAGCCTAGCGTTGGCCTTCCAAATTTAAATCCAAATAGTTTGAGACGCAAAATTCTTTTGATTGCAAGATTCCCAATTAAACAATAATAAGCCAAAACGAAAATAAACTTACCGAAACAACAAACTTTTCTCAAATTGTTCGCTCACAACCATATTGTCAGAATGTTACAGTGTAACGTTCGGTAACCTAAATAACCTGCATAATTTGCCTTTTTCGTTTGCTCTTATTCTAGGCGGATCGGCGTTTGATGCAAGTCTGCGAAGCTGCGAGACAAAGTTGTTATACGCTGAATCTGAAAAAGACATTCAACAAGATGACAATAGACGAACTGGAAGATGAGGAACGACAACATGGAGAAGAATGACTCTAAAAATTAAAACCTACTCTTAATTTGAATGAGTGTGAGCCCGGAAACAGCGGGAAAATTGCGAATGAATGTAACATGTACAATTAAAATGAGAAATTAACTGTAAAGCAAGATACAAATACAGCAATTTATGAACTAAATTCTTCGTTAGTGTGGATATCACAGGCTTTCGATTACTTAGAATTTTAATTTTGCCAGCGAAACTGCACCCGTGATATTTATCCAGCATGCCTTGTGTTTAATGACGCCTCTTAAAACTGAAAGGAAATACGGTAAAAAGCCCCATAATCCCCTTCTCCGTTTTCCTTGCCTGCATTCTCTTTGGAATGATTAATTTGTTCAACAGACCATCAGTTTGACTCTTAGTGGATGAGTGTCATTGAATTCGTTGGTGGACAAAATATCCGGCCCACCAAGTGCGCCAAACCAACAGACTGGGGACTGTGCTGTTGGTGTTAAGGAATAGAAATAGGACAATATTCCTCTTGCCCTCGATGCAATTTGGACATTTTTGACACACCTTGGCTCTCCACTCCCCCTTACCCCACAAAAAAGTGTCTAACCATCCTCAAGTTCTCAAATAGGTACCTGAAGCTCACTCGGGCTATCTCAACCAACTACACAGTGTCAGACAACACACAAAAAATGCCCATTCATTAAGGAACGCTGCTACCACTTTGACAAAAATGGACACACAACGGGCATATAGGATGAGCCGACACCCCTTTCAGGCTGGTTTTCACTAGCGAAGGAGTCGTAATCGGAAGCGCAGAGCGATACGATCAAGTGAAAATCAAACCGACGGTGTCGGAAGCAGAACACCGATTCTGCTTATATGACTCCATCATACGATCTAGTGAAAACTACATTCTCGGAGTCGGATGCAGAAGCGGAAGAATAAACCAATCACAATGCTTGATTTCGGGCCATGTGATTGGTTGGGTTTTGTGCTTCTGCTTCCGACTCTGGCGACTAGTTTTCACTGGATCATCTGAATCATAAGAGACGGAGTTGTAAACGGAATCGGAAGAAATGGAAACGTTCTGATTCTTCCGACTCCGATTCAGTTGACCTTATGACTCCGCTTACGACTCCGATTTTTGATTTTCGCTAAGTCATAAACGCTATTGTGATTCCGATTACAACTCCGACTCCGACTCCGAATCCAACCCCGTCGCTGGTGAAAACCAGCCATTAAAGTTACTTGCCTACACGGGGAGTCAGTGAAACCGATGGGATATTGTCACGTTACTGTGCAATACGAGGGGCACTCTAAGGAGCTGCATGAATATATGTAATGAACAATGAGAAATCCACCCTTTTCTGGCAGAGAATAGCTGGAGTCTATGCATCCGGGTTCGCCCTTACTTTAGTTGCAAACATCAGACACCATTCTAGCCCTGGATGATAACCTGCGTAAACATGCAGTCGTCAGTCGTTTTCTCTTTGGGTCTAGGCGGGATTGAAGATATGCAGGCGCGGATGCAGCCTAAAAGGAGCACTCGGTCCCAGTTCTGGAATGGCCGCCCGATATTGTTAGCTCGTAAACCAGCGGTGGATGGAATATTAATTGGCTAGAGGCTGAAGGGTTTATGAAGAAGGGCAGCAACTAGCCTGCAAGCAGGCTCTCGTGCGCTGCAGCACGAGCAAAGGCGAAGCCGTGTAAAGAACAGTCTCTCATTTCAAGCGCCAGACCCCTCTCTTGCTGCTTCGTCTGTACTGTTGCCGCAGCACATGAGAACCCGCTCGCAAGCTAGGTAGCAACGAATGGGTGGGTTGTTCCAACTGTGATCCCTGTGAAAATGGATTGCAATGTAAGGGTTTGTAGTGATTTCATGCTGACAATTAATCCACATTTGAAAGTCAAAGAGTACCCCTCCTAAGCATAGAAGATATTTACCCCAGTCTAGGTTGATTGGTTAATTGGTCGTCATGCCGACGTACAAATGGAGGTTGAGGAACAGTCCAGGCCATTCCTTGCCATCAACACAATCGGCGGTTTGTACCAGTGCCAGCTATCAAGCCGCGGGCCATGGACCAGGTTCTACAGGGTATTTAAGGGCTATTTTTGCAATTGGATGATATCGTGAACTATGAAGAAACATAACATTCCTTGGAATGCTTTGTGGAGTATTTGGAACATGGGCATCCCTGCCATTCATCATGGAGTTCAGATGTGAGGTAATAGAGTTGTCGTCCCAACCAGACTGAGATGGAGGGTTCTGGAAACTTGAGGGTCACATTGGTACGGTCAAGATGGAGAACGTGTCCCACGGGGGGATTTTGGTGACCAAACATCGACAGGGACCATAGAAAGCAGGCAGAAATTGTGAGTGATGTCATGGAGACAGAGAGCAAATAATCCAGCAGCCATGCGTTGGTCGGAGTACCCTGCTTTTTCCTAGCAAAGGCCTCATGTCGATTTTGCAGGACCAGTCCAGATAAATATGCTCGTGGGGGCAACTGATGCACACAGTAAGCGGCCGGCGATTATAGCGATGGAGAACACTACAGCTGAGGAGATCATTAGCATGCTGCGCTCCCTGCTTCCCAGCATGGGGCTTACTGATCAAATCGTGACGCACAACTGGCCGCAATTCCCATAAGAAAATGTTAGGAAGTTTGCGGCTGCAAATGGTTTTAAGTATGCCACTGTCAAATGTCATGCATTCGTGACTTCACATTTGAGACTGTTGAAACTCTCTCCTGATCGTCTTTAGAAAGTATTAAACGCTGCAGTTCGATTAATCTTTAGGAATCACAAATATGATCAAATTTCGTTTGCTTTTGGCCATTTCTTTCATACGAACTTCCTCTGGAGACACGGGTTGTTTTCCATTTACTAAACATTCCCTCCTTCGGGTCTACGCGAATGCTCTGTTTGCCATGCAGGGGCATCAGATCCATCAAATCCTTTTATTTCACGACTGCAATATATATTTAAATGGCAGGCAGAATTTATCGAAAATAGAACAGCAAGTTTTGCCTGCCAGAGCTTTATTTGAGTCTTTCCCTCCCTAACGTTTTTCAAATTAAATCTAACAGGGTCTTCTTGTTATTCTTCATTTCAAGTGTGCCCTTTAAATAAAAAAATTTACAACATTTAGAGAGGAAGCCACATCAGCCTTGACTGGTTTTTATGCAGGCCCTCTGTCCTGATCGAACTTGAATTTGGAGATGCTGGTTTTGTTGAGAAAAAAAAAACGGAGAACCCGAATAAAAACCCTCGGGGCAAGAACCAACAACAAGCTCAACCCACATATGACCCGGGCCAGAATCGAACTCGGACCACATTGGTGGGAGGCGAGCGCTCTCACCACTGCGCCATTCCTGCTTTCCAAGCCCTCTGCGTTGATGACCACAGACCCGTTTCACCTTGTCTGAGAAGTAAATCACGAACGTCTTCTTTCCCGAAAGATATTTCACACCCAAATTTCCGAAATTTTTTCGTAAATGGAAAACAACCACGGTCCACTCCGAGTAGTGCTACTGATTTCTTTTCTGACTTTGCAAGAAGGCAAGTCTAGCGCTTTTCTTTGCGAGTCCGAGACATTTTGACTTTTTAAATTGCGAGACCGAGACTTCACTTAGTGTTTGAAATACGAGCGAGAGACATTCAGACCGGAGGACGTTCAGGCGTCATTAATAAAAACAAACAAACAAATCGGGACCTCGAGACTTTCATAGGCTTGCAAAAAATCGAGACTGCTGGAACGTTTTGTGAAAAAATTGAGACTACGGGAACATAACCGCTGAGAAAACTCCACTGCAAGATTCGTGAAATTCGACGAAAATTATGCGAGACTCATGGTTCTTTGTGAACTGACTTAGCAATCTCCATGTAGCACCAATTTCCACAGCGGGATGGAGTATTTTAGTTACCTCGGTAGCATAGTCTCAAACGACATCTCCCTCAAAACAAGCGGCTTGTTCGGTGGTCCGACAGAGTAAGTGTATGTGGCAGAATGGATCCTAAAATGACCAGGTGTATGGCAAGCAGCACTGGTTCCAACGTTTCTGTCAACGCAACCTCCAATTCAATCTTTAACAGCAGGACTATGCATCATTTGGGGCACTGCTCCAGAGAGCCCGTCTGCTGTCTGCTGCAAGCACCACACTTGGCTGCAATCTTCATTATTATCTTCCCATGATTAAGAACACCACTCACGTTTAAATCTGTTCTATTTACTGAGCGAACAAAGTAGTGGTGCGAGGATGGGACAGGGAGAAGAGGCTGCTTTAGTCACCAGTCATGGCCGATGCAGAAACATGATTGCTTCCGATGACAAAGACTTGTACACTTTATTCGAGAAGGCTTGAAGGAAGTTAGAAGCAGAATTTAAGGACGTAGCACGAACAAAAAAGCGTAAAAAGAAATGAATCAACGCAGCGTCACAAATTGTCGCTCCAGCACAAATACCAACCCAAGCATTCTTATGCCCAAAGTGAAACACAATAAAAAGCGAGAGTTTTGTTTTCCAATATAATAGAGTTCTTTTGTTGAAACTGTCACCTCTGAACAAGACGAGAACGGAAAAATTGACAGCACACTATCTCCTGTTATGTAAAGAAAACAGTTACAGAAAGAAGCGAGAGTTCTGTTTTCTACAGTACAATTAGTATCTTGGAGCTAAAGGGACAGAAACAGAGAAACTGACGACGCGACAGCCACTAACTAAAAACAACAGTTATATAACATTCATCACTCGCATTGATCACACGGCTGGGCGCACGTTGGCTGGTCACGTGTTGATCAGATACGTCACGTTTAGTGTATTCACATTTAATAACACAAAAAAAAAGTGAGAAATAGAACGTATCATCATACCTAACCAGACACGTGGGGGTGCCACAGACTGAGCTTGGTACGCTGGGATTATGTAATCAGTGCGCCCTTCGAGAGATTATTATTACTATTATACTGTTTGATAGACCACCAAGGGTGATAGCCAAAGACGTGGTCTATTTATAGCCAAACCAGTGACGAGGGATCAAAAACCACTGTTACAGATACAATTAAATATCTTAACAATACGATGAGCGTTATTTCTTGTATTTTATTCTTATTTTTGTTTTGATTTGCTTTTTAGAATAACTATCAGCCACCTGTGGTTTCCTCAGCATGTCTCATGAATAGAAAGTTCGGTCAATTATCTCAGTCTAAGATTGCTTCAGTTCAAAGTCCCTATTTTACTAATAAGTGCGCGAGATTTGTACGATATCTCTCCAAACCGTATTTACTACTTAGCTTTTACAAAACACTGCGCTAATAATAACATAGCTACTGTCGTTGTATTGAGAAGTAAAACAAGCAGCATTTGCAAAACTGATGTCTTTGGGTGAATTTTTTTTTTCTTCGCCGCTTGCGTAACCTTGATACAACAAAAATGTACCTTTATGAAACCGTGTTTCTGTCATAATTTGCGGCAGGTAGTTTCTTTAGGATGGCACCAATCCATATTCCTTGATGTACCAGATCTCGATCGCCTCATCAGATAACGTAAAGCCTCTCTTTTTCAGCCTACTTGCACTCTTCATGACTTGCGCGAGTGAAGTTGCGCTGAGGTCTTTCATAGCCGTTTTCGCAAAGAATTCAGGGAACATAGCTTGAGCAAGGAGGATTTCATCGATGAATGACTCCTTTTCGGCAGTTAACAAAAATTCCAGACTACCACACCTCGACGAGTTCGAGCTCGAAGAATCATATTCATAACATAAATCGGCCGAATTTGAATCTTCTTGACTTTCAATCTTCAGGTGGTCAGCCATTTTCAACAACGTGCTAGTCTTTCCCTTGCGCGAACGAAACGAGATTATCGTTTTTCAGTCACTTCAGTTTGTGGGAGCTCTGACTTCAACAGGACGGGAATAACGAAACTAATGGTGCACTAAGTTTTTGTAAAGAAAAAAGTTATGCAACAGTCACTATTCTTTCAGTACCAACACGCTACTGTACACGTGAGTGGGGCTTCAATCAGATAACTTACGTAATTAAAATACACTTATGTTGATAGCCAACTAGGTTAAATTTAATGGAAAATCAAATAAAATAAGTTTATCGCACAGTCGGGATCTATATTTTTAAATACATTTATACTTGCACAGCCAAAACACTGTTTATTTATAATTGTAAGGACAGAAATATAATTTGTTCCAGTAGCCGTGGAATATTGTCTTGTTTACAGAAAGGCGATGTAGTCCTCCAGTCGGTTATGAACCTTTTTCGAGTTATATTTCATTGACATGCAGCATGAATTTCGATATTTCGTCCTTACAAATACCACGACCCTAATTTGCTAGCTAGATTGCACCTGCTCCGCGGTGACTGAATTCCTCCATTTTGAAAATCGAAATCAAATGTGGCGTGTGAAATGTAGCCGTTTGTATGTATATATGTGAATCGATATCGAACAATTTCCTTTTGGCCAGTGCCATTTCTTGTTATCGATAACTGGCAAATCGCTAAAGGCGATCTTTGCTTTCTCTTCTTTTGATTGATCAGTGTTTCATAGACACTCTGTCACTGCTATCGGAAGAAATAAAGTACTTTTATTCCTCCACTGATTTGTAGGGATATCTTCTTCTTTCTTTAATGCAGAGATTTTGTAAGGGCACCCGAAATAACGACACAACCAGCAGTCGTATGGACAACAAAGATTTCGAGATTTTCCTAGCTTGTTCTAATACGTGATAGTTTGGATTTTAGCAGTTTTATCGACGAAGTGATTGTAAATTTTGTTCCATTATTTTGCAATCGTGGGGATGAAAGCTGTCATAAGCACGATTCATTCATCATTCCTTCGTCTGTTTACCAAATAGATGATGGCAGTGTTCTAGAAAAACCTGCTAATAAATAAACGTACGAGCGCAGCACTTAGAATATAGCATGATAAAGCGAAAATATTTACATCTGAGAAAGGTTTTGCGCTGGCAACACAACATCCGGGACATGCGTGTTCTAGAATTTTCTACCGTGCATTTACAAAAGGAAAATCCACGCTCAGCTCCAATAGCGCGTATATAGCAGCTGTTTTATAATTCTACATACAAAGGAAAATTTGATTTTCATTCATCAGTAGGATTATTACGGTCTGGACTGAGATCAAAAATTTAAAGCTACGGCGAGCCTTCAAAAGAAGCGAAAAGTTAGCTGAAAGCGGAAAAAAGCATTGCAACTTTGTTTTTGTGACAAAATTGCTATATCTAAATTTGCGTTCTTTCAGAACTCATTGTAACATTCTAGCCGAAACGTTGGTGGGGAAATAGAAGAACGTGGTGGAGAAGATAACCATCAGATGTCAGTGGGAAGGTAAATATTGAAACAGTTATTCGAGAAATCTGATAACTAAGATTAAAGAGCCCTATCCAGCCTCGCACAGAAGAAGAGAAACACAGAACAACAAAGGAACATTGCACATGCCATTTTTAAAAGCTATATATAACGAACAATAGCATAAAATCGCACGATGTTGCACTTTCCAATAACAAAAGGATAATCGCAGTACATATTAAATTAATGGAGATGTAATTAGCGCCAAAAACATGACTGGAGCTACCTGCAAGCAAACCAGAGCAGAACTTAGCTCAAGGCGATTGAAGTTCTTCTTGGCGATAATGTATAAAACCTTATAAAGGAAAACTGTGCATAAATAGATAATAAACTGCATTGAAAAGAGATTACTCGTAGACTTTGTTTCTATTATTTTCGTATTTTTTAGGCTTCTGTTATGTTTCACATGCTCCACAATATCCATGTGCTCCGGGTTCATGGTATTATCGACACCCAAAGGAGAGAGGGATGTAACAAAAGGACGCAACATATCATCACAACTTCAGCAATTCAATTTTAAAAGCTGCATAAATATCCTACGGTGTTTTATAACTTGTTTCAAGATTTCTAATTATAAAGGATTTTTTAATCGTTCTTTTACTTCTTTAGAGGGGATGAAGTCACACCTTCGCTCAAGAAAAGGTTTCCCTCTTTTTATTGGAGGGGCGCAAGTCGTACAGCACGTAACCAGTGCCGGTATTTATTCTGCTAAACACCTGTTAGTACAGGTATTAAAAAAGCTTGTCAGTGGAACATCGATTTGAAATACAGAACTCATTTTTGAAATTTTAAAATCAGCCTGTAAACATATATACAATTACAACCTAACCAATAAACCACATTATCTGCGACAAATTGTATTACAACTTTTTTTATTAGCCAGTGAACAGATCTGATGAGGAATCAACTCTTTTTGTCCAATAAATTAGTTTTTCATTCTTTTCTTTATTTATGCGAAGTCTTCCTCTGTTTTGACGAACAATACGCAGATACTGCTTGACACCACTGGTCCATGTCTACATTTTTGTGAGAAGGAATCTAAAAAATGAATTTAAATCCAGAATTAGAATAGTTGTTTGACTAATATATCAATCCATAGTCTTTTGATCAAACATCAATTGCAGCCTTTATTATATATCAAACCAAGTTTACACTGAACTTCTCCCATCTCTTATTTTGGGCCAAAATTCAAACTGGTGTCTGATACAAATAGACATCTACCGGTTGACAGAAAAAGAAACCCTTATATCTCGCTTGACGAGAGACTTGCAATCCTTTACAATCAAGATGAATAAAGCGCACACAAAGTAAACAGCTCATAACGCGCCATCTTGACCGTGTTACTAAGATAGACGTGTTTTTACCATAGCAACCTCCCACCATGATAACGCGACATAGAAATAAAAATAAACAAAGAAATAAATAAATTAGCTGTGTAAAGGCTATTTAGTCTGTATTTTTGTTGAATCTGAGAAGAGATGTCAGGCTCGCTGATAGCGCTGTTGCGACGAATTTGCTGTTATTAGAAACATGCCAAAGGAAAATGTTACGTTACCATTAATTGGATATGTATTTAAAGATCTTTACAAGTGCTACTGCTTTTTTGCATGTAAAGGCGAGTTCCAAGGGAACCTGTGAGGATTTTTTTTTTCGTTCTTTTTAGAAAGAAATACTGACTTCAGCAATTTTTGTTCGAGATTCAAGGCTGATTATCTCTGAAAAAATGCGCGGCTACTCCCAGCTTTCTTTTTGGATTCCAACAGCCCTTGCTGATATAAATTTTTCCATATGCAGTAGTTCTAATTAGGGCAAAAGACCTTTGTATTTGGCAGGCACCTTCTTTAATGACAAGATCTTGATGCTTATGAGCCTTGTGGGGGCTGGGACGGGCCGTATGTAAAGATGCAGTCTCCCCAGTTTCCTAATCAACTCGGCTGCGTTTCAATTCTCTTCTTTGATTATAGAGCGTTTAGAAAGAAAGATTGATCATGATAATCGAGGCAATGTTCTCTATCCCCTCACGAAAATTGTCTTCTCAAAGAAACAAACTAGTTGATGGAAGTTATACAAATTTTCGGATAGTACCTAAAGAATCTTTCCTGCTGTGCTTCTCTTATTACACAAGAAGGCAAAGAGGTGATGTGTTTTATAATTCACACATAGCTTTTGTTGAGATTTAGGTTTTGCTCTGTCGACTGGAGTCTGTCGCTTAATTATGACCGGGCAATAATTTTGCATATCATACTTCAGGTAGATGACAGTACGATTCTTACCTGTGTTCGTTTTCCTTGTCTTAGAGGAAAACCCGCTCCCGCTGTGAACGAATCACCTTCAGGAACACAAGCAATAAATATAATCACCAGTAAAATCGTTACCATCTTGACTTTCATGTTTATTTTCCCGTTCTGTTAATAGTGCTGTGATCCGTCCCGGGTTTCTACGCTTGTACACTCAGTTTGAGAGGTCAATCGGCACAGATAGATTGGGTGTGTTTGTTGTTCTGACTGCAGTAACGTTATCGTCGCGTCTTCTTATAAGCTTTAAGAATTTTCATGACAAAAAAAGCTCTCATAAAGCGGCTTCCTTATTTTAATTTTCTCAAACAAATGCCTGTTTGGAAAAGTGATTGAGCCGGACGCAGTAGTTTAGCGCCTAATGCACGCCAGTTCTCGAGGGACGTCTGTCGGGGTGGTAAAATTAATTTGTGTGTGATCCTTGTCTTTTGTTTCGCCTTGTCACAGGCGTTTAATTTCAGAGAGCAAGGATACATGTGTCTATTAGCGTTGTTCATAGGAAATCAAGTCAATTAAAGTTTATCATGAACATCGTAGCATTGAAAAAAAACTTTCTTTAAAACAGGAAAAATAACTTAGCTCTAAAACAGATCAAACACGAAATTTAAAGTGTTTCCATTTTTGCCCTGTTGAAGTCGCTGTATCAAGATTTTAATTCTTCTAAACATTTTTCTGACATTTCTTGTAGAATAAATTGGGAGAATTCGCTGAGAGTGTGTCAAGAGTGACCATTGAGTTCTTGACCTGTTTGTTTGACTGTGTATTAATAGTACATTGAAAGCAGGTTCATTCAGTTGCATAGTTTTGATCATGATTGGATGTTACACTGATATTTTCAACCGTGTAGTAAGTCATTTAACTAGCGAAAGATAAAAAAGAGACTTTCTTTGATGAAATTAAGGTTAGGCTCAATCCTCACATCACAAGGAGCGGTGTCGCTAAAAATCCACAATCATTTCATTTCATACAATGAACAGATTTTGCGCACCTTTGCCACCTAAACTTAAGACTCTCGAATTAGCTGTTATTTTCTCTCCGTGGGTTTTAATTTCCCTTCGATGACAATAACGCCCACATAAATATTTCTTTTGATGGTTTTTTTTTTTTTTTTTTAAGCCGGCCTACCTTTTATTGAGGGACCGCCATGGCTTATGATGGAAAAATAGAAACGTAGGATCACTGATTTTTTTTTTCTGTTTGTTTGTTTCTTGGTTGATTGTTTCGTACTTTCGTTTCCGTATTTCGTTTCAAAATTATCTGTCATTTTAGTTTCCACTACATTTCTTGTGATTTTCAGGTAGTAAATAAAGAATAATTATTTTATAATTTTAGTATTCCTCAAGGGAAAGAATCGCGCGTCGCCTGTTTACAACGATTTGAACTCAATGCTGTATTAAGTTTACTTTTTCGTTTTCTCCCGTCACAAGAACGCTAGAAAAAACAGTGAGGGGATTTTGAACTACTTCAATCCAAGTTTCTTCAAAATTTTTTCAAAACAAATTCGGCATGATCAATTTCACGAATAATGAAATTAAGTTTTATTCTTTTTACTGCACTCTTTTTTTTTATAAGAATATGTTTTATTAGAATATCGAGGTTCAAATTTGTAAATTTTTGAGAATATTTTAAGAATAAACCCGAGGCTGAGATTTTAAAAAGAATATAATTTTGTGTGTTGAAACTCACTATAAAATACTATAAAATACTATAAAATTATTTCTTTCTCTAAAAGGCATTAGCACATTCCTGCAAGAAATTATGTGTGTGATATCAGGCTTTAATGCCTGCAGGCTGGCTCCAAAATTACTTTAACACCATCCAGACACAAAATACATTCGAAAACAGAAAAGTCATGCTATAATCTAAGAATATCCACAAGAATATTTTCAGTCTAAAATCGGCAGAAAAATAATATTCAACCTCGGCTGGAAAAACAATATTCTTATTAAAAAAAAATAGTGTAAGGGTACAATGATGTATGGCACATATTTATCGCTACGTAAAGTCACAGTATTTGTGTGGATTGTGCTGAAAAGCTCGCATACGTCATACTTCATACTTCAAGCAACCTAAGCTCACTGTATTGAGTAGCAAAGAAAAAAAATAGTATAACTCGGAATTTATTTAACACAGCAAACAAATGCCATATTGGTGTCGAAGAAATCAATTACAATATTTACATTTCCAATAAAGATGTTATTTGTTTTCACACCGATCAGATAAAACTACAAAATAGTATTGTATGAGGTTCCGACAGTTAATAACGCCAAACTGTCTAAACTAAACGAACAAAGTAAGCCAATCAACTAGTAAATTAATATGTCTAAGACACTAGTATTTGTCGTTCATAGCAAAATAGGATTCCGTTTACAATGATTGATTTGCTCAAAAGCAAAAATAAGTCTTCATGATAACCTTCATTATATATTACAATTTACAGTGGTTTGCGAAAGCCCCTTGGTCTCGAGAAATGAAGAATTTTAAAATCCTTTAAAAAACGCCAAGCATAATTACGTACAAAATATATGATATAGTAACAGTAAATAACCTAATATTGCAGCTGTAGTGGCAATGGTCAGAGAGATTGAATAGAGATAAGTCAGTACATCTTTGGCTGAATTTTTCTCTCTCTCTGTTCTTTTTTTTTTTGTCTGGGTAGATATCTCGCTTACAGTTCATATGAGATTTTTTCGCATATTCATTGTCAAATACTATTTTTATTTTTGTCACATACAATTTTTCAAAAAAGTTACTTCTCTCTTGAGGTAGTGTAAACTAATGATGTGTATTCAATATTTCTGGTTTTTATACACATGCGCCCTCCCTCACCATTATTAAAAGTGTTCAAAAATCCCAGGGGAGTGTGAAGATTTGATATCTTGAAATAGATACTTTCTAGTCGCAACGGAGCAGAGTAGCAGGTTAGCAAAGGGGACTGGGACGGAGTTCTTAGAATTGAAATAACACACCCGTAACCCCAACTCTCACCCCCAAAAAAGGTACGCAATATTAAACAAAATGCTGCGTCTGATTAAGAATAGAATAGATAACTTAATTTAACTATGGTTTCTTATTCAGTGTATGCAACGTAGAGAAATGATATCGTAAGAGGCCCTTACAATTAATAAAATAAACTAATGTTAAAACAAAAAAGATAAGTTTAAAATAATAATAAATATTATTGCTAAAAATTAGTCTATAAATTAAGTTTATTGTTTGTGTTTATTACAATTCATGGCGCTAAAAATATTACAAGTAAACGCAAAATAACAACTAAATACGTAACAAGAAAAGCCAGTCATAATCTGTAAAAGAGTCCAGGACCCCATATAAAAACAGATCACCAATCTGGTTAGAAGTACATATTACATCTAACGACTTAAAAAAAAAGTATCTATTAACAACGTCTAAAACCTACGCGGTCATGATAACATAAAATGCCTTTTTGGTGCATTCCAATTTTATAGACGACAGTCTAAGATGGTTTCTTGGCCTTCTCCTCCTATTCAATTTAAAACAATCTTTTAAGAATTGCGTTTCCTACTTAGTTAATATAATAAAAGTAACGTTTTACAAGATTGTCGTGTAGGGGCCTGACCACATGTTTCCTAAATGGCCATTTTGGTGTTGCCCAGGGAATTGAGGCTTGTTTTAAATTTTAAACCAATCGATAAACTGACACCACATGAAAGATCGCGTTAAGATTGGTCATTTGACCAAGTTTCATGCTTTTATGGTGAACTACAGGGTAAGACCAACTGGACTTTGAAAGATAATTCAATATCCATACAAAAGTCTCTAGTTTTGAAACGACGTCCACCAAAAGCCATAATATATAGATTTAGCCAAGCCTTAAAGCGGAGCTCCTGATTACAATAAGTTAACCTGGATTGAGCCTGCGTTTCAATCGAAAAGCAGTATCTGGGCAGCAGTCAACTTAAAAAACACTTGGCCTCGATGAGCTCTAAACCTGAGCTCACGATATGGTCACGTGATACTATTCAGCAGAAACCTTGTTTTGACAGGTGTCAATTGATCATAACATGGATGTCCAAAATCAAAGATGTACGCTGTTAAAACAAACCTGCACGACTCATGTTGCACGACGTTGTCATCGTGGGGTGCTCGCGCCCGCGATCCACGCCGCTAGCCATGTTGACCATGAAAAAATAGTTGCATGGTTCTTTGTTTCTATGCATGCATGTTTTTTCTGTTCCTACAGTTATGATCAGTTATGGTGCTCCGTTGGCGGCCCTTCGGGCCGCTGGAACTCCGCTACAAACTCTTAATAGTTTTATCAGTTTTCTGACAACTATTAAATCCCGTCATGCACCTAGCTACTATTTGAGAGAAGCGGAGATGAAATCACTGCGTTTTAAGAGTATCACAGAAATCAGGTTACACGATTGGCTAGCAGAATGGCTGATGCCAAAATGTCACGGGTGATATCAACGGATTTACCCAGGAAATGTCGAATTTAGTATTGAACATCGAATTTATTAGTCGATAAAAGTGCCGTTTTTTTGTCACTGATTTATTAGTTAGCCAGGAATTCTAGACCGGACGTACGAGTTATCCACCATCTGATTGGTTTATAAACATGGGAATTGCTTGGGCCACATCATAGTCTGGTCTATCAAACGTGGGTACAATCAAGTGATAGAACTCACTACGTTTTTACTTTTTAGGCAAACGCTTTGAGAATTTGGTGGTAAATAGGTTGTTTTCTATTTGTGTTTTTAAAAAATTTCCACGGGTGATTGCCAGCCTACAGACCGTTCAAATACAGAATCTACAATTTTATTGTTACAATAGAAGAAGCTCGCTGACTCGCAGCCTCTTTATCGACTTGTTTGGAACTAAGTGAAGAGCGCCGATCATAAGATCATCAATGACCTTCTAGAACTACAAGTCGCTTCACCTGGCCGTGATGTTCGATTTCAGCTGGAAAGGACAAATAATAAAGAATAAGGTTTCTTGAACGAAATGTTTTGTGGACTTTTATTGAAATTTATTTGAAAAGTATAATAACCCAAATTTATTAATACCGTGTGATTTTCAGTTCAATTTTATTTTTTATTGTTATTCTGCCCTTACATGCATTTCATCATTTCTTACGTCAGATGAACGAGCTCTCCCCGATACCATCTTTAAGCAACAGACGAGTAAAAGCTACAAATTAAGTAGAGGTTTCTACCATTACTATTATTTCAATGGAGCAAACTCGAATAGAGGCTTTTCAACTGATGTTGGTCGTCTGCTTCCTTTCAAACGTGTCAGTTCATTTACTTCATTCAAAAGTATTTGATTCACAGAGCCATGAGCCAGCTGCACTTTCACATGCCGACAAGATTGTAACCTAAGCAAAGTTTATTAACATTTTTGTGAATGGCGAAAGCAAGAGTTAATTACTGATAATTTTCCATTAATGACAGCAATTTTTGAAGCTTTGTCCCTACTAACTGATGAACACACAGGTTAAACTTTGTGTCAGGACAATATTTAATTTAACTGGTTTTCTAAATATTTTATTTACTAGTAATGACCGTAATGTACGCGTTACTAGTTTTTAGTTTTTGGTCTCTGAAACTTTATAAATGATTGTATTGAAATTAACAGGCTTTTAAACGGGCTCGCAAATCACACGTAAATCAGGTTTGTTTGCGACGAAGGAAACTTTCACCCGAGTATATAAACTAAAACAGTTAAAACAAGGGTATAGAAATAAATTTCTAATCTTATCAGCAGCGAAATGCTTGAATCTCATTTGTTTTCACTTAGTTCACTATGGTTTTCAGCAAAGCAAAAGTGTCGCATTACAACTCTGTGATCAAAACTACTTTTGATTGGACAATTGCTATGCACGAACTGTATAATTGCACTTCGTATTTGAAAAGTTTCCTTTATCTAAAAAAATCTTGCTTTTTTTTATACTCTTTTTACATTCTTAGGTGATATTAGAGTTGTTTACATGATATATACCGGCGCCGCTTTCATACCCGGCAGTACGAGCTGAAAGTCATACCGTGTTTACATGAGCTGTTTTCATGGCATTGTGAGGAATACACTGCCGTAAAATCAATGAAACCTCAAGGGATATGAAACAAGCAGAGCTAAACAGTCATACCGCGTTTGCATGACATGGGAATAAACTTTCATATTGTAATGAATATTCGGTGCAGCAACAGGGGTGAACTTGCACCGGTATGAATCGCTCCGGTTTGAGATTTAATGGTGCCAAGTTAACAAATAGAGAGCGATAAGAGGGAACGGAGAAGAAGTCGCCCGAGTATCATGTAAACACCACCTTATAAACTCAATAAAACGGTCCAACACGCACTGGTCAGTTCGACCAAATAAAGCCAGTAATTGAGAAAAATACTTATGAAGCACGACAAAGTTCTTTGATGTTTTTTTTCTTTTTGTACGAAATACGATAGTCGTTTATTTCTACCTGCAGAACAAACCAATAGAAAGGTTTCCATTACGTAATTCATGCATAGTGTATGAGCACAAAACAAACGATTGTCCACAGTTGTGGACTTCCAATATAATTAAATGTTGGTTTTTTTGGTCACTCCTAAGAAGTTTGCCAGTCCGATGAAAAACTCCCTGGATTATAAAAGAACGCAGTTGTATTAACCATGCATATAGCGCTTGGTTTTTGACGGAAACCCAGGCGATGATAATTGTGGCTATAAGTTGCTCCACACCAAATTGAAAACCAACATTGTTTTCTTCCAAACGCATACGGAAATCTGCAGATGTTACTGGTTTTATCTGAAGAGACACCTCTATCGATCTTGACGTATTATATGCTACTTTTTATAGTTATTTCAAGTCTTTTTTACTTTTTTAAACTTAAGAGAAATAAATGTACTTGCCAGCGAAAGTGTAGCAGATCTTCATGCAAGGCTTGAAAAGGCTAATAGTCTGGGCCGATAGTAATCGCATCATCGCTTATGACATTCAGTTTCACCGGGGGAAACTAGAAAGAAATATTGCCGAGACTTCGGGCACTTGCAAAGTTTACTTTTAGTGTAAAGAAGGTTTAAAAATGTAGATGAACTATTATTGTTTAAATCTGGGTTGTTTGTGAAAACAATTGCCGGTTTAAATTATTATTTTAGGTAAACAAGTTGAATCTGATGTAGCTCTCTCTTGTCTATAAACTAACTTCGTTCAAATGGCCGGCGAAATATCACGATGTATTTGTGCTTTGAACAGGTATACTGTTGCGCAATTATATGAAGTTAAACGTGAAAAGGAAAATTAAAATAATGTACGTTGATGTCTTAAAAGCTGGTCTTAAAAGTGTACATTGGAGACAGGTTCAAGAGCAAAAATCATGCACCACGCAAACTTTAGAAAAGTCATTAAGAAAAGGGAATTGAATTTCCTCTGAAGTGAGTGAGTGAAAATAATTGCAAATGAATATCAAATTTCCTCACCGGAGGAAATTTTAAAAAATGCATGCTAATGGCTACAACATTAAACCCTTTGTTATTAAACTTTTAAATATTTAGTTGTGTAATTTTCGGGTGGAAAAAAGCGCTTTCTAAACTGGGTCGGACATCATGTGAAACGATGTTTATTATGATTAAAATTTCCCGAATTTCAACTCGAAATGTTTTCTTATATCAGACTATTTGCGCTTAAAATTGCATTGTAAAAGTTTACTTTGAAATTACCGTCAGTTCACGTTTAAAACCTAATTCAATCACATCACACATCTGCGGAGAAATGCTTGACACAAATCAATCCCGCTAAATGGAAAACCGTCAGTTACAGCCTTTTAGTGTGTTTAATTCACTTGTGGGTTGTATGCCTTCCTAATTGAGCCTTCCCCTATCGCTCACGGAAGAGAACAGCGATCATTGCTTTATAAGGAGGACGAAGAATAGCTTCATAAAAGGTTGTTTTAACTCTTTGTTAGTGTTGTTCGCATCCCTTCCTTTTCTGTCTGTCGGAAGAACTTTGATCACCAATTTATCAAAAAGGGTTGCAGCTAGATAACAGAAGTTCAGAAAGAACTGGATTAGGATCAAGCAACACCCTCTTGGCCATAGCAGTTTCCTTTGAAAATGTTTTCAAGACTCACCGTCATTTCCCTTGTCGTCCTTGTCGCTGCCTCCATGATTCCTCAAACTCACGCGTTTACAGCAGGAGCAGGGAATATCGGTAATGGCAAGCGAGCGGTGGATCATAAGAACCAGGTATTTAACACCTTCGCTATTTTAAGTTTTAACAAACGTGACAGATTTAATTTTTTTTTTTTTGGTTTGAAATATATGCCCATTATATTTTTTCACATCTTAAGTATTAAACTCGATGAATATGTTCACGTCAAGGTGTTGAAGACCTGTATTAACCTGTGAAAATTAGATCTTCCCCACTTATATATACAACGTTTTCTAGTTTGAAAACTATTTTCAATTTGCTTTTATCCAAAAGCTTGGAACCGTTTATCTACTACACCTGTAACTAAGTAACAAAACATAGTTATTTCATCAGATTTTGTGTCTGTGGCGGGTTTCTCCCATAGATCGTTAATATCTACATTGTAGGACCAAAACCTGCTAACCTAATGGCTATTAATGGCAACCTTTTCAGTTGACTGCACTTTCAAAGCGAAAGTCAAAACTTCAGTTCGGATGACGATTTAGTTTGTGTTTGAAAAACCACGGCATGCGTTCTTGAGATTTATTGTTATTCAATAAACGCTTTCCAAACTAATTTCAGTTTTTCCAGTTTTAAAAGTTTCCGCATAAAACGCCATTTTTCAAATCGCCCTTAAATTAATACCCAGTTACAGTGTTTATTTCTTGGGATCAAATTTTGCTATCGTCTAGAATGAAGCAATTTCTCATATACTCACAGCTCGTTTTTTCAGTGTCCGCAAGACTTTAAGTGACGAAAAACACCTTGGAAAATGGCTGTCCTCCAAAACACGAAAAAATGTGGCGTACTCGGCCTTTATTGCTGAAATTCCTCTGAAACTTGCATTAACACCCTTATTTACATTATAAAATGTACCTCCCGATTTATTTAAGTGAGTTTACACTTTTTTGGCGGAACGATTTTGCTAAAACTCTCAAAAATTGTGTTTTTCTGCAGAATGTTTTGATTGGGAGCGTATGTAGCTTTCTTGATCTTTTTGACTACCACACCTATCTTTATGTATTTAATTCATTCTTCTCTTTCCGTCGTCCATTTTTTTTTTTGTTAATTACATGCTTTGTTGATCTGTTAATGGTTTTAAGCAATCTGGCGAAATGGGTTTGCTTTTATGAACAACATTAAGAAATAAAGATATAGAAATTACACTGCGAACTTTAAAAAAATGTTAAACTTTGTATGCCTTCTCCAAATTTATGACAAACAAAGGAGACATTCCCATCAATATTCTGAGCTTATTCTTCGTAATGGTTTGGATAACACTTTTAAATTGCTACTAATACGTCTTATTTGAAGAGTGAAGATGATGCTAAAAACATGGTTGTATTGCATTTAAAATTTGATCAATCGTCGTCTTTGTCTTAAAGCGATGATCTGCATTACGAACATTTCAGAGAATAGTCAATGTCTCTGCCACTTTACCAGAGCAGTCGTCGAAGTTTTGTTACCTTCACCACATCAATTGATAGCCAGCAAAGTCGAGCACTGTCGATATTGTTTTCATCTTAACATAGTAATACACCTCGTTTCCCAGTTTAAGAGTAAGGGAGTTTTGAAAAATACGTTCTATTGCAAGTTTTCTGCGCCCTTATCTGATGTCTTATAAGCATCCAAAAATAGGCAAAACTGCCTAAAATTTAATAAAATTTGGTCCAAAGCTACTTTAGGCTCCAAGACACTTCTTATTATTGAGTTCTGTTCTGCCCTGCATTTTACGAGAACAGACTGAAAATATGTCAGGTCCACAGCGTGTGCATGCATGTGGCTACTGTTAGCACTATTACAGATTGAATCCGATATAGACTGCGGAATTCCTCTTTGAATTTTAATTGGAATTAAAAAGAAGTTCCAGAATACACGATCGAGAAGCATTCTGGTCTGCACAGTTCGCGACAAGTTTTCGAAGAAAATAGCTGAGACGTTACAAGTGACAATTAGTGTCTTGGTTTAACCAAGATAACAGGCGTTGCAGCGCTGCACATGTAAATCAGAATTGGTCATGTGAACATAGTGCTCGCGGAATGCTAGTGCAGCACTTATCTACTTGAAAGGAGTCGTGGCTACGAAGAAAAAATTTCGATTTTAATTTTATACTTTATTTATTTCAATGCTTTACGATGTCATCTATATTACTTAATTTGCACTGTTGTTGTTACTGTTACTACGAGTTTTTACGCGATGGAATATGTATAAATTTATAGTTGATTTACAAATGAGATAATAATTGATTTAGTGAATGATAACCGAAATTTTAAATAAAATCGGGAAACTGATCCTCAGGGCTGGGAGAAGAGATAAGACAGAAATCAAATAAAAAATTAACCACAGTTTAATTTTTGTTTGATATCTGTCCTATCTCCTCTCCCTGTAGTCAGAACCAATTTCCCGATTTCATTTACTATTTCAACATATGTGCCGATCCAGGTCTTCACAGGTCCGGCACTCCTCACTGTTTTGTCGCTGTGGTTTTGCCGTAAGATATGTTTTAACCGAAACGTGCCCGGTTGGCTCGCTTTAAGTTTGTTTAGTTACGGCAATAACCAAAGCCTAGATTTAGTTTCCCTCATTCTCCGTTGATCCTATACAGCTGTTCACAGCGAGAAAAAAAGCGACTTTTAATTCTTTCCTCAAAACACAAATTAAATGACAGATTGCAGAGAGGCTTCCTTTTCGTTTGGTTGTAAATGGCTTGCACGGAAGAAATAAATTTACAACTGTTAAAACTGGAAGGAATTTTTATTACCTCAAGCACGTGGAATCACCTGCAGACGATGCTGTTCTAATTCCGCAAACATTGCTGATAATTTATCGTTTAATCGCTATCTTAAGTGCTTCCTTTTCAAGTTATGTAAAACTGGTTTACTTATTTATTTTTTCTAATTTTGTTAATGTTTTATTCGAAAAGTTGCACAACTTTACAGTTGTCTTCAATATTTTCCTATGATTAACGTTTAATTTACATTTCAAACGGCACAGAATAACAGCTTCTCTCGAGAATGAAAATCTTTAAAGCTGGAATAAGCATTAAGCCAAAAAACAAGTTTCCGGTTAGCCGAATGCTGGTGACAATGATTACGTTAAATAATTTCTTGGCCTTTGTTTTCGTTTAGAAAAGTTCTCCATCGAGTTGGGGGAAGGAAAAACATAATTAAACGGTATAGAAATAGCAATCAAGTCCTATTCTCTTAACAGTTTCCTCTGCTGCGCTGTTTTACCGATTCTCTTTTTTAAACCTTTGTCGTTATTTAACAAGGGAAACTATGTTCAATGCCGTTTCCTTTTCAACGTGTCAGTTCATTTAGCTCACCTGGAAATTATTCAATTCACTGTGTAAACAGCCAGCTGCACAATGACGTGCCACAATTGTGACCTATGCGAAGATCATTAATATTTTTTGTATCCAAATTAAAGCGAGTGTTAATAGTTGGTAATTCTCTATTGATGCCACCTTTTTGAGCTTTCGGATAAAGTGACAAACGTGTGCGTTTTATTTGCTCATGAATCTACACGTCAAACAATGTATTATTTAATTGGTCCTTCCAAGAGATTCCCTTATGTTTCAGATGTAAAAATAGCATTTTGCCAAGAAATCTACAAGTGGAAAATCACACAGAATGAGCGGTTTTGCTGGATTTTGTAAATTGATAAACCAATAAAAGACCACAAAGAGAAAAGGACACGTTTATGCCAACAAAAAGACAACGTTGGCTCAGCTTTATTAGCGACATTAAACAAGAAAATTATAATACGTTTTCAATGAACATGCTGGGCTAATTAGAGTAGAACATTAAACAGTAACGCATTTTGTTTTTGACAAAGTAGTCTGTAACAAGAACGAAACTGAAAGTCGAAGCACACGAAGGTCAGGCTTAATACTACAGCAATAGAAAAGAACCGCTTCCTAATATGTTTGGGCAAATTCGTTGAGTTGAGTACCAAAGCTTACAGTGCATATCTTAAACCTTAACATGTATAATAGTTTGACCACTTCCCTAAAGTCTTATTGTTGCCTGAATACTAATGTGAACATGTAATTTTTTTTTTTTTTTTTGAAATAATCTATGTTTTGTATAAGGACAAACCTTTCCAATGATACGCAAACTGGATAAACTTGCGCCTGCTCTAGAAGATTTACTTTGTTATTCCGTCATCACATCAAGTGTAATTCATCATTTCGTGCTATTTCTTAATTATTCAGAGCTATCCCTCCGACAATAAACGAAAAAAACTCAAAAAAGTCACGAAGAACAGTTCTTTTCAGAACTGCCCTCACCGTTACGGTAACACTTTACGCCGAATTACTAATACTCGTGGGTTCAAACCATTTACTACGAAACAGCTCCGTGGAAAGTAATCTTTTCGTTGATGTGTTGATATCACAAAACGACGTGTGTGGTTTAAAAGCATAAACAACATGCAGACATATTCAAGTGTAGAATTATGAACCAAATGAATTTATGATAATAAATCATTAGGAAAAAATATTAAATTTCCTTTAATATTTAGACTAAAAAGTAATTGCAAATTAACTTAAAATTTCCTCGCCGGCGGAAATATAAATAACTGCTAATGACTAGTAACTAACGCATTATTTTTACACTGCCTCCAAAGTCGCTAATTTCAACCAAAGGCTAAGCTCCACGCGAACAGTTTTCCTAAACCACCGAGAATCATCAATTTCGCACCTTTTTCAAACATATATCATACGTTAAAATATCAAGGTTATGGCTGTTACAAGCATTCGTGATTAAATAAATGCAGTACTGTAAATAGCATTGTATAACTTTACTTTTAAATTACCGCTGATTCATATTAAAAACCTAATTCAATCAAAAAACACAGACGCATATTTGAGACGTTTTACTCCCACTAAATGAAATACTGTCACTTATCGCCTTCTCGTGCGTTAATTCACTTGTGGGCTGCACAATATCTCCCTAATTCCGTCTCCTCTGTTTTGCTCACGGGGAAGAACATCATTATTTCATAAAGAGGAACTTAAGCTAAGAACCCCGCTTTATTCTTTCCAGTGGGAACAATCTCGTCAAAGTCCCATTGATATTCTATTGCCGGTTATACCGGATTATCGCATCGTGTCCCGCTGGATGCAGTGTACCGGAAGGCTTTTGATCACAGATTAATATAAAAGCGGCGCAGTTGAAGAGTAGAAACCCACATCACAATTGGATTAAGATTAGGCAACACTGTCTTCTTGACTGCAATACTTTCCTCTCAAAATGAATTCAAGATTCTCCGCCGTTTTTCTACTTGTTCTTGTGGCTTTCTCCATGTGTCCTCAAACGCACGCGTTCACAGCAGGAGCAGGAAATATCGGCAAACGAGGAGAAGATAACCAACAGGTACCTATACCAGCCATATTTACTCTTTAACTTTCGAAACAGCTAACATTTTATTGTTTTCAGTTCAAAGTAAGACATGGCCTTTGTATTACCTCGCTTTCCGAGCGAATAACATAAACTTCAGATTGAAATAAGTTCATTAAACATTTTGCCTCAAAGCAAGTCCACAAATTAAACGCCAAGAACATATCATCATTCAAAAACGCTTTCAATTTTTTTTTTCTTTTCAAGCTTAAAAAGTAAGCAAAGGATGGTGTATTAAAATTTTTAAGTATTTTGCGTTTTCTGCATGCCATTAATGCTGGCAAACTCTCAATTTACCGTTCTAACGAGGTAAGAAAGTAAGCAACGTTATTAAATCTGCCGGGCCAGGCGTCGTTATAGTCTTTATCAAAAACGCATTAGGAAATGGACAGATCAACTGGTGGGAGTTACCACAAAATTGTAGCAAATGATGAAAAGGCTCTTAGATATGCTTCTAAGAAAGGGCGGTCATAAAGAAACGTCCTCGTTAAAATTCTACCGCAAAGTGATTTCAGGGAAGGAATCGATCCATTTAAATATATGTCTTTTTTATTCGATCCTATGTGGAATTTTTTTCCCTGTTTTAGACTTTCGTGTTTGATTGCTTTCCCCCAGCAGCGATATATCTGAGAAAGGTCATTGTAGAGTGCTTCGAAATTGACTCCTTTTGACAATCTCTGGCGCCTGGCAAATTGCGACTTCCTAAACAGCTAGGTATGAATATATTAAAACTCTAATGGAGTTTCGACCTATGATGTTCAGATATGAAGGCGTTAGGCTTGGGGAAGAGGGTTCCTTTGTCCATTTCATAGCCACAGTGCTATAGGAAAGCGCTTAATCAAACGGCTCGCTAACTGTCAATTAAAGTCAAAACTTTACGAGGCATTAAGCAGACGCATGTAGGTCAAATAAACCTGAACAGTTGTCTTTCCTTTTGTTTGATTCTCCTTTTTGGTTGGTGTGGTTTCTCGTCTAGTTTCCTTCTCTTGTGAGTAACGTGATCTGCACGGAGTTAATAGACACTACACCAGAGGCTAGAAAGCAACTCGAATGACTAAAAACATCTCCAAGCTGTTAGAATTAAGATAAGATTTAAAATGTACAGTTAGAATTAAGAAACAAATTAATTAAGTTCATTCTATGAGCGCTGTTTCCGGTCAAGAAAAGCAAAAAGGTATAATTGCAGAGCACTTATCGCTTCTGAAAAACGGCATCAAGGTATATAGTCGCGTTTTTCCGGTCAAGAAAAGCAAAAAGGTATAATTGCAGAGCACTTATCGCTTCTGAAAAACGGCATCAAGGTATATAGTCGCGAAACTCGTTTGTTTTGATCATAGGTCGCACTAACAAAGTGCATTGAGTTATCAAAAATAAAGTCACTTTAGAGTGCAAATTAAGGTAAATGCTATCAATGATAAACCTCTCCGGTGTATTGCATTGTCTGGGTCACACTTTTGGATGATTTAAGTTCTGCAAGAGAGAGAATATTAGCTCACGATTGCCACACTTAAAAAACTAAGGTTGTTCACTCGGTGTGGTTTGATTGACTATGTTAGCATCAGTCATGATCTAATTCAACTGAACTGTGATCTGCTCTTCAACTTAAACGCTCGCTGTGTTAATTTTTTAAATTACTTTTAGACATTTTGGTGTTAGCTATAAAGACTTGCAAATGAAAACCAGGAAGACTTGTGAAAAACAATTTCAAAATAACGTCTGACTAAAAGTGTTTTTTTTTTTTTATTATTTATTTATTTATTTATTTACAAAATAGTAGATTGTACGTCGTTATATGCAGATTAGCTTACGTCTATTCCGGTTCTGTCGTATATTCATTACAAAAGTTTGAACATTATCTTACTAGTTTTCCTTAAAAGTTGGAGACATCAATAAAATAGTTTTTCAAGCTTTGTCTAAAAATCCGATCTCAAAAGTCGATCAATACCTCTTAGCACCAAAGAAGGCTGTCGTCTGAATAGCTGCTTAAAGTAACATTTTATTGACTGTTCCATCCATTGCGGTTTTCACTGTTTATCAGAGGTTCTATTCAAAGGGAATGTAATCATTCTAATATAACATCTTCACTGCAAGGATGTGCACTAAATTCGTCCGAGCGCAAGTTCCTGTCGCACCAGTAAATGCTTAATTGCCCTTAAGTCTGTGAGGTCCCGTCACTTGCGATCTCCTGCCAATTTACCCCGTGAGAATTTTTTAGCTTTGTGACTGATGAAGCTCCGTCACCATCTTATACCGCCTCCTTATAACATGTTTAGAATCCTTCATTATATGACGGGCGACTAAGGCCATCTTTACACAATCTTGTTCAACTCTAATTTTCCGAGATCATATCATTGGAATCCTTCAGAAAATGAGTCTGAAATAGTCATAACTGAAATATACTTATTTTTTTCAGATTACATTTAGCCTTCGCCGTATCTGTGAAACGGCAGAGATCGCTTGTTCGTCTCTCAAGAGAAAAAAGGATGAATTTGCTATTCCAATGAAAGATCGATATGAACAGTAAACCGGCACGGCCACTGATCAGCTTATCTTATCTTCAAGTTTCCTTTGGACTGAATCTTATGGAAGACAATGCCACGTCAAAAGAAGACTTTGAACATGTCTGTAAATTTATTTCAATGTGTAAAGTAGATAATCATGACTGTGTCAACTGGTAAAATGAATAAAAACAAAATTCAAACGCAGTGTAAAAAGGTATGGCAAATAAACATTGTGACCAAATACAAAACTCGTGGAGTCGTCAATGTAACATCACCCCTGGTTTTATCGCGCAGCTGAGATGATAAAATTAATGAAATAGGACAAGTCATTTTCCCACGCTGGTATTGTTGACACTTAAGTTAGTGGTCAAGTGGAAAAGAACTAAAATTTACGCATACATACTTGAATTGGAAAGGCACCGTTTCAGAGGAAGGGATGTTTTGTTAACTGACCCAAAAGTAGTCTCGCACATTTCAAAGTCTTGGATTAAATCTCGGGTTCGCTTTTTAAATGATCACCTCTCCATGTTTGAATTAATGTTACAGAGCTCGGGTCTTTCACGAGTAAAGAACGATTCTCCCATACATGAGATTTTTGTAATGACATTACAATTTTGAAATATGAACGATGCCAGATTGATTAAACGTTGTCAAGCAACCGTTTGTTTTTTGGGGGGAGGGGAGCGAATGCTCAGTACTATAAGGTCACTGAACTGAACAGTAAGCAACAAATCTGCTTGTTGGCACGAGCTACGACGTCATCAGAAAATTATAAAATACCACTTGTTTCGAAACATACCGTGGATTATTTGATGATATTTCGGCCAATTTTTTGTTAAAGAATTTTTCGACCGCCATCTTGGCCAGGTAGAGGTCTGAGTCAGAAACAGGGCTTTAATCTGGTACCAAACTTGGCGTGCTTGAAATAGCGTTGGCTGAGAGTGCCAGTTAAAATTAAGTCTTCTTGATCACAAAGATAGTATACTGCCATGGTCTGAATGGCTTCAAATACGCCATCTGAACTTGAACCAGCAGAGAGATGGTCAGGACTCCTTTTCAAGTCAGCACACATTTTATTGCTGTTCACTATAACAGTACAGCTTAAGAGACCTGCCTGCCGTATACAAAGGTAGGAATTTAAGATCGTACAACATGCTTCCATCCCGCTCTAAGCAGATCTACACAGAAGTTGGGTATAATTAGTAAATTCTTCACTCCAGAAAAAAAAATCAAGGCTTAGAAACTGTGGCTTCTTTGATGCTCAGAGCAGCGCTTTTTGATTTAGAGTCAAAAGCTAAATTATAATTTGACTAAAGCTGTTATCTATACGAGGGTTTGGTCAACTAAGATAATCACTCTAGTGGCTGGACAGAATGCTGGTCACATTGCTAACTACTTAGACCAACGTCATCCAATTAAAGAAAAA
Organism: Orbicella franksi; assembly: GCF_964199315.1. Classification (NCBI taxonomy): domain Eukaryota; kingdom Metazoa; phylum Cnidaria; class Anthozoa; order Scleractinia; family Merulinidae; genus Orbicella; species Orbicella franksi. The sequence continues at coordinate 1,741,551 of NC_138157.1, forward strand.
CGAAAGAAACTTATATTTTAAGACTGGGTGAATATTTTTGCATAACTAGACACGGTCAAAGGCCTAGGTTTATCCCGGCGCTGACCTGAAAGCACATACTCTAGAAGCAATCACACTGTCATTGCCGAAAACAACTACATGTCCAACCGTAATGCTTGTTATTCTAACATCAATAATGAGTTAAATTTACTTGTAAGAAACCAAAACCAAATATACTGCGTATAATTCCTTAAGCTATACATTCAACACGTGCCATTCTTTTTCGTTGAATATGTTTCACACACACACACACACCAATAACACTATCTCATGTTCACACAAATTGATATAGCCCTGAATATAAAATATTCAATATATCAGTTGAAATTTTGAACATACTTTATCATAAGGAAATATCTAAAGGCGATGACTTGATAGTTACTGAGAAAACTAAAAATGGAAATCATAAATCAAAGGAATGTTCAAAGCAAAAGACTAAATGTAGACCAAATGTACAAATAAATGTCCATCTTCTCAGGAAAATGTAGCTTATCGTAACAGTCTTAATGGAGGTCTACACATCCTCTGCCAAAAGGTCAGGGTGCAAGCTCTGACTACAACTACGACAGTCGATATCATCATCATACTCTTCAATGGCTGATCCACGTGGCTTGTAAGATTGCGCTTCCAGAACTGTTTTCAGGCCAGACCAGTTGCTTTTTGTTGTAGGATCACTAAGGTTACTCAGGTCAGCTCTACGAAGCAGTTTGCCATCTTTTACCTGAAACATAGGGTAATTGTTTTTCTCGTTCGCGTCTACAAATGGTATGTAGTCGGTCACAACACTTGAATCTACCGTTTTCTCGTGATAAAGGAATGCGTCGTAAACCTGGTTGACAGACGCCTGGACGGCATCTACCGCAATTCTGATGTTACCTTCGCTTTCTTCGTTCAGCAACATGCCGTCACCGTAGGCAATCCACTTCTCACCCCTTTTGTTTGCAACACGGATACCGTAGTTGTTGTCTTCATCGTGCATGTATTTGCTCAGTAAGTGGCCCACTTTGGAAGGTGTAATTTTCTTTCCAAGTTCAAGTCTGGGTGTCCTGACAGTCAAATGTTACAGATTCATTGTACATTCGGTAATACTGATACTGTATGTGTTTTATGTTTTGCTTTTTGGCTTAGATAGAATCACATTCTAGGAAACTTGAATTTCAGTGTTATGACTCAGATATATGATCGGGAGCAAGAGGTTTTGGCAAAGGAATTTTCAAAACGTTGAGTAATATTCATTGAAATTAGAGCTCTTAGGAGGAAATTATCCATAAAAATTGAATTTTCATGCGTCTGACAAATCTGAATTCTACATCGCAGGGTTTTCAACATTTATTATTGTCATTAACGAAGCCATTTTCAAAACAGGTAGATGCTTGCGAACTCGACTGAATGTACCTGAAGGTTCCAAAGCAGAGTTTGGAAGCCCAAATCACACTTGATCTTGATCATGAAGCGATTCATTCATGTTCTTAATTCAGTTAAACTCGCTATCTTACCTTAGATGTCCACTCGAAAAGCTATCTGTTAGGAAATGGCAGGCAAACGCATCGATGGAATACGCTTCCTCGAGCAGCCTTATCTTTTCTTCTTGGTTTTCAACTTTGCTTGCCTCCCTCGCCTTCTCCAAAGCTAATTCATGGCCAGCTATGTACGCGTCTTTTGCATAAGGTAGGAAGTGGTCATAATTGTTTTGTGCCAACTTCATCATTCGTCCGGATATGACTGGAACCTGGAAGATCCATTTACCACCAGTTAGCTCATCCCATTTCTTTACCAGGGAGTTCCCTAACTTCTCGTAGACATCTTTGGGAACCGTGCAAACATGTCCATCGTTATCCGATATGGTCACCTTTCCTTCTTGACACTCTAGCGCAGCTTCAATTTGACTCTTCTCTTCCGTCATTATTTTCAAGATCTGATCAAGCTCTTTCTTGATACCGTCGTATTCCGCATTTGCTAGAGTGTTGTAAGCTGCGATAAAACGCTTTCGGCGGCCAGTTTTCATTTTATTATGTTTCTCAGATGGATCTATAATGGGCATCTCTGGGACACCGTAGAAGTCTCCCGCTAAAGCAATAATTTGGCCGAAAGTAAGCTGCAAGCCATTCGGTAGCCTCAGGAGACGATTAGCTCCCAACACGTCCTGCTCACGTTTCCCACCGTTTGGATTTTGCACTGGAAATCGAAGCTTCACCTTGTTTCCTATGTTTTCGTGCTCTGCTGCCTCGAATTCGTCTCCTCCTTCTTTATCAATGGTAACTGACTCAGGCGTGCGTTTGATGATGTTAATCAACTGCTCCAAAAGGGTTTTCCCCTGCCAAATTTCATCAGTCTCCATTACAGTCAGCCGAGTTTTGGTGAGAATCAAGACACGCGACACGAAATAGAGTAGATATATATTTTTCAATGCGGAAAATACAGTGCATTTGCTTAATAAACGTAATTCATGGTCTAATGACTATACAATAGGTCACATGGGTTTATTGCATTTATTATTAGGGGAATGTTTAATTTAGAGATGTAAACTGCTGATTTCATGGAAATGGATGGCTCTAAGTTTATTCCGCAAAGAGCAAAGGTCTTTGTTTTTGAGGTGGTGAGCTGTATCGAACTATGTTGTTCCTTCCTGGGTGCGGTCGATGTAGTTGTTGTGCAAAACAAAGTTGAAATTTATGGGTTTCTTTTAGTTTTTGCATTGTCATTGTTAGTATCGTAACGACTGTTAACTTGAGTGCTAATGGGATACCGGCCATAACGCAGAAACGGGGTCAGATACGTTATGGCTTGTGGGAAATGAGATTTAACTGATTGTAACTCAATATGGTTATCATGGTTTAGAATCGGCTCCTCTGCAACCCAAGTTAAAGTTCTCAATGCACTTCATTCTGTGTCCTTAAAACAAGGAAAAAGACCAAGATGTTCATTAATAAAACGCGTGTACTCCTTCAAATGAGCGTGCGTCATTGCTGGTCATTAACTCATTGAACATGTCTTCGGATCACAAAACCGTGAAGTGCATAATATACCAACTTGGTGCCGGTCGATGTTTTCACAGTCTTGATTATCGTATTATAATGGCATCCAATCAAGAATTTTGCTATGTCAGTGAGTGGGAATGCGATGAAGGAGACAATGTGGAATCAGAAATCGATCATGGAGAGGGGGAAGAAGCTGGCAGAGGTTTGACAAAAAACCAAAAAGCTTGGAATTCTTGTGACAAGTTGAAAGCAGACGCCAATTATCATCAACGATATATTCCACTGAAGGATGCCCTTGGCTTCAGACATCTGTCAAGTGAAGAAAAGGCAAAGTTCGTCAAAGACAAGGCACTTGCTGAAGAAGATGGATTGTTCCTGAGTTCAGAGGAGGCAGTAAACTGCCTTGAACGTTTTTCATCTGCAGTGGTTTGTATCACTGTCAAGCTCACCTCATCCCAGGCCTACGGCACGGGCTTCTTTATCCGAGAAAACAATGAAGATGTTGTCATTACTAATTCTCACAGCATAAGAAGCTCGCAAAGTGGCACTGGAATCGACTTTCGTCTGGTCAAACCAGGGAATGTGCGAGTTACCTCTTTTTACAACGGAAACGGAAGTTTGCAAGAAACTCGCAAGGTGGCTAGGATCGAAAGGGCTTCACCACCAGACAAGAATAAAGACAAAAATGTTTTAGAAGCTTCCCTGAAAGGAAACCTCCACGGAGACGGGAAATCAGACACAGATGACGTCAGTAAATGCGACGTCGCATTGAAATTGCTTTCTTCATATTTTAGCCGTAGAGATGCTTTTCTGGATTATGCTTTGTTGTACTTGCTGCCTATGGAAAATGACGACCAGAAAGCTAAGTTTGCGACGGTTAAACCTCTGGAGATGAAAGCCTTCGACAAACTAGAAAACTTTCGAAATGTTTCATCCTTCGGATTTCCTGATCCCAGAAGTTTAAAGTATCCTCGTTCTCTTAGACTGCTGACCATCTGTCATCCGCACCGTGCTAGCACACAAGTGTCGTTTGGAGGCATGTTATCTGACCTGCAGCATGTGTACTTTTTGAACATGACTTATGGTCAAAATGACACTGGAATGTTGAATGGTAAAGATCCGTTCGTCAAGCATTCGATTGCTACTTGCAAAGGTTCCTCAGGCGCTCCAATTTTCGCCTTCGTTGTCAACCACGAAACTGGCGAGGTTAAAGTAGATGAATGTGTTTATTTCCTTCATTTCTATGGAGAAAACGTGGAAGGACAGTTTCGTGTGAAAGCGGTGTCATTTTCTACTATTATTCGAAATCTTGAGCTCCGTGCTATCCACAATAAACTGGGCGCTGCTTTAGCTGAGGTAGGAAGCCCTGCCGAAGATGAAGAACATTGAACGAGCAAGACGTGAAGGAAGAAAGCCAGAGTGATGATATTTGGCTGATTGTAGCAATGAAATATAGTTATTACTTCATTCAGGCCCTTACCAAAGATCATATCCTGATAACCGTTCTTGGGTATAGTTTGTAACATTATATTAGTCGGTGAATGGCGAAATACGTCCTTAGTTCGAAGCTTTACATCCAAGTAATAGATGAACCATGCTTGACAATTCTGTGACCCAACATCGCAGTAACTGTATTATTAAACTATTATTATATATCCTGTAAATGACTGTGGAACGTTCGCAGACACGTAGAAATAAAAAGCTTTTTCCAAAATTACTGTGAGAAATTTCGAACTATGTTTTCGATGTCGAAGACTGTAACGAACTATATGAAAACAAAACAGTTCAAGCGACAGCTTTCTTCAAAATCGATCAAGTTCACTCAAGTATGGAAGGACAAGACGCGATCGAATGTGACAAACTTTACTGGATTACTAGGCTAAATTCTAAGCTGAAAATCTGTTATCCCTAACTGAACGATGATGTGTTTTGGGATCGTCCGTGAATTTAATGCTGCGTTTCTTCTTCATTCGATGGGTCCTTTTTTTGTTGTACTTCTTCAACTTTTTCGATTAAATGTTTCGTACCAAACCCTAGATAATTGAATTAGTTGTTAAATTTTTGTGGCTTTTTGTAGTTTTCTGAGATGACCTTGCCTTTTATTTCCTGTAGTTGACGGTAGAACGTTTACCAGTTCTGCTGTCTGAGCCATCCTTTTTTCCCTCAGAACTTTCTATTTTAGCCTACAAATTATAAGACCGTGTCCATAAGAAAACCAAGCCAGCTGAAATCACGGTACCCTCACACTCGAGTTCGTCGAGAACTTGTCTCCTCGGCTCCACCATCTCCAGTGACCTCTACCTGGATGCCGAGCTCAACAAGTGGATCGGCAAAGCAGTAACGGCCAACAACCGTCTGGCACTGAGGGTCTGGGACAACCCCATGCTGACCATCAACATCAAGATACAGGTATACTGAGCCTGGGTGCTCAGTACTCTGCTCTGTGGCAGCGAGTCATGGACTCTCTATTCCCGTCAAAAACGCAGGCTTGATCAACATCTGTCTTTTGTCCCCTTCCACAAAAATTTATCCAGGCATTTTCCCAATATTTGTAACAATGCACCTCCTCCTAACTCGAACTCTGGGTAGATTTTTATCTACAAAATAGGCAGACCTGGTAGACCATAAATTGAGTGTTGCAATAGAATTTGAGCTAAGGCTTAAACTGCTCATGATTCTATTCAGTTTGCACGGCATCCACTGATATATTTCCAATCAGGCTTTGCAGTGGTTCAAATGTTGACTGTAAATACAGTCATCTAGCGGTTCGGTGGTTAGTGGCCTGTGTCTCAGGCTATCACGAGAATCCCTGATGGACGCCGGACACCCAAGGATAGAATAAAATTACTAGTTGGGCTTCATCTGTGGGCACGTGAAAAACTTAGTTGTTTGCCAACTCTGAGTGTAGAAAGCTAAATCAACCCGCTGCAGTGAGTTTGCGAGGCTGACGCTTGGAACGTGAGCCTGTAAACACAGCAGAGGTAATTAAAGACCAACAGAAGATGGAAATGACGGGAAATATGGGGAAAAGTTATACGCACCCACTGTACGTTTTGAGCTGTTTTTAAAAATAGAAAGATACGGGAAAGGGTTGACTCGCAGGGATAGTATAGGAGATGGAGGCTCCGAGTAATGGGCTCCTGCATGAGACTAAGGCCAGTATTGGGGTTAACTCTCTTACCTTCATAATTCTTACCCTCTTAAGGCGGGGGTGTACCTGAATTTAAGTGAAATTTTAGAAAGCTTAAAGAGGGATTAAAAGGAAAAAAAAGGTTATGGAACACCAGTTCTACCAATTTTTAACTTCAAATTCTACTTTTAAAACAATACCAAATCTTCAAAATTTCCTGTTTCCATAGGTTTTACTAATCCTTTGAGAAAAACTATTTATCTCCAAATATACCTAAAAATCACCAAAAAAAAATTTACAAAGCAGCCCAAAACATAGATGTGTGGGATGAGCACAGAGATTCTTGACTGCTTGAAATGTAAATGAGATATTTGCATTAAAACCATAATACCCAACTAAAATACGGCCTTCATGTAGACCCCCGCCTTAACAATTTTATTGGCTAGAAACCTTGCAGTGGGCCTCCCAGTGCCCAACGTATTACTGTGACACCAGCCCTTTAATTAAAGAGGGAAGTCAAAAGGCATATTACATTTACATTGTTGGACAGCTAGTTATGTTACAAATTGTTGTAGTTGTGCACTGTCATCACTAGAACAGAACAGCTACCGGCCAGCAGTCTTCTGTATATAGAACCGTTCGGCTTTGGAATGAACACCCTCAAACTCTAACAGCTGTACATGTAAAACCAGTAAAACTATTACAACTATTACTAGTTTCACATGCACAACGTGTTGATCGCAAATTGAAAAAGTCGATGGGGCAGACTTTTTCAAATTGATAGTCTCTTGTTTTCTCTTGAAGAATGGCTAAAAATGATTCCCTTAGTGTGTTCATCTTGCTATCCCAGGCATATTTCGTACTAAGAGGTCATTTCCGAATTGCCTTTAGCCTCTTTCTCTACGCGAGTCTTGGTGCCCATCCTTTCATATGAAAATGAGGACATGCAAATTAACTCATTTTCATATGAATGGTTGTGCACCAGGCCTCGCTTTGATAGAGAGGCTTAGGCCAACTCAGAGATGGAATATTCCTTTCCGAGTCCGTTCAGGGTCTGATCACGTGGGCTTCAAAGTACAATTAAACGAATTATTTGGGTTTGTTGTCCGTTTTTTCCCCTTCCTTTGTCTTTTCTTTTCCGTTGATCTGATGTCGGTGTTTCGATGGTTTTGTTTCATTGACTTAGGTTTTATTGGGACATGCCATAAATGGCTTATTTACCTACTTAATGAAAAATACGTAGATTCGAGATCTCATGCGTCACAGTTTTGACTGACGTTTTCACTTGGTTGTTTCACTGCTTAATTCCAGCCAAAATCCACAGAAATTTGAAACCAAACTTCCTCTCACTCTTAAGCGGTTCAAACTCAAGGTAGGTTATCATTAAATCACTTTTTTTTTTTCGGCGATTGACCCGGAACAGTTTTTAACTTTGCATTTCACATGACGCTAAACCGGATCGCAATCCGGCCGACACCTCTTCGTAATATGAGCGCCAAAAAGTGACATGCAATTTTACGAGGTATAAACTCCCGGCGCTTTGTAAAGTGAGACCTTTGGTTATTAAAAGAAAATTTCCCAAGCCGAATCTAAGAATTGGTTGTGGAGGCAACAAATTGTGCAAGTAATAACTATGAAACAGCAGTTTTATTCAAATGTTAGGTAAAAAGAAAAAAATTCTATGATTTAGTACTTACAGAAAAGATCGCCTGTGTCTGAGCCAAGGGAAGTAAGCGTTCAAATAAACATATTGTGCGAAAGATGATTATTACAGAACTTATGTTTACTTCACTATGTTAATAAAATCCAAAGAAAACGGCATCTGTTAGTTTCACAAGCCTGGCGCACGGCATAAGCCTCGAGATGATAACGTGCAGGGAAAGAAAGAGATGTTACGCCCCAAATCGTTGCAGCCTTTATTTACACAAGGCAGGCATTTTTTTTTTTGTCGTAGACGTACTAATCTGAATCAAGGATTAATCAAAAAGTCGCGGCACATTAACAATGGAAAACTCATAAAAAACATTGCCTCCACATTTCTTTATTATCGTTTATTTTGTGGCTGAAAATTAACAAATCTACTGCACTCGTTTCAGTTTAATTTGGAATTTTTGTCGGCTTCCTTGTAATAAACACTGGGTGAAGCCCATCTTCCGACAAATTACGACCGAATAAGACATAGTGTCGTTAAAACTTGTTTCGATGTTTACTCTGCGGAGAAAATTCAAGTGTTTTAGGGCGCCTAGCACTTGATCCTCCGCCCCGAAGCTATATTTATATCCGTGCATCTGCTGACTCAAGTGTACGAGCAAGACAACTAGGAAAATATTAACTTTTCAGTCTGTTTTACGAAATAAATATATAGCGCTAGATGAAAACTAGATGAGCTTAAATCAAAGCAATTATATTGCAAAATGAAATATGCCATGCATTTTCACTGAAAACCGAAATTATTAAGTGTCGGATGAAAAATATCTTAGACAGAGCGACGTTGTTTCTTTTTCTCCCGCTGGGTGTTGACTGGACAAAAGCCGCGAAACAGATCCAGATTTAGAAAAATAAAGACCTGTCAATAAAGGCTATTAAAAACGGCTTCAATTTATCCTCTATTCACGATTCAATAAGCACGAATGTTCAGATAAAGAGGACATTAAGCCTAGCCCCGGTATTTTTACATTCAAGTAAGGCTTTTTTGGACGAAGTAACAACTTTTCGTTTCCAAGGAAAATTAGGGAAAGTCGATAAAAGCCTTATTCACTGTTGTTATTTCCAGCTGCTCTTTCTGATTTGCTGTTTGGGTATTTGCATTTGTAAATGATACTTAATGAAAGTTGCAATTATTCTGAATGTTTTTGTTGTAAAAGAAGGCAGTTGACACGAATAAATCTAGTTGCTTCGACCGAGAATTAAGTCACAACATCTTACAACTTCAGTTAACCAAGACTTAACTGAAACATTGAGACAACGGTTGAATCAACTTTGATAACACTGCACAAAAGGGCGTCCACTACGATAGTTTGCAAAGGTAGGCTAGCCCGTTTTTCCTCAGCTTCTTTTTTTACACTTATGTTATGCTTTCGTAACTCTTCATCTTGAACTGAATTGGCAAGATATCTTTGTAAAATAACGACTTCAAAGCAAACAGTACCGCATCAATATATTTTTCAATGTAGCTTTCATTTGAATAGCGCTAGCCACACAGCAAGCTTTCATCCACATTTTAGGTCACTGAACAACAACATTTGTTAAACTGACCCGAAGTTTGACTCAGATTTGAAAGGCTTAATTGCCGTTTCACCAGACCTCACCAAAATAAACTGACCATCAAAGTGAATCGAATTTAAATTAGAAAACTCGAGTTTGGCTTCTTCAATGTTATCAGAGCAAATGATGGCAGTGACGATATAGCCTCTATGTTAATGAAGTTTTCAGCGATCAATTGTACTGTTTAATTTTTACACCCACCGAAAAGAAAAAAAAAATTGAAGATTAACACCTTTCATTATTTGAGAGGACATCAAGGGTCAAAATTCTCCTCTTTCGCTTAATAAGTACCTGACGTCGTCGCAATGGTTTGATCGTGAAGAGTATTTAAGAGATGTTAAAACCTTTACTTTCCGTGCCGCAATTGCTACGGTCACCCCAAGCATGGCAAACTGCTGCCGAAGACATCTTCATAAAACGTTTCGTTGCCATCGCCGAACCGCCCAAGTTGATTTGAAAAACTGAAACAAAACGTTAATAATAATATATTATATTTATGTGCCTGAAGAACCTAGCTCCCTGATTCATTGCCTACTCTTGTTTTTTGGGTGTTCCCAATTTTAATACGCTTCATATGCATGTTCAAGTGACTTTGACATCTAAACCAGGCGGCCTCATAACCACGTTTTTGACTGAACAACTTCTGGATTGATAATGACTTTGATGCAAAGTAACAGTCAGAGGAATTTTTTTTTTTCCCTGAGATATTTCTCTTCCGCCTTATAATGATCTTTTTAATCGACCGACCGCCTCACTTGTATGACAGGGAGATTGAAAACAAAACGTTTATGGCAATTTCAAAGCAGCAGCAGTGCTTAGAGTGCCCCCATATTGCCTTCAGATTGCCTTCAGGCCCATGCAGAAAGGCCGTCATTAAAACCCGCATTGAATATATTAGCCCACCAAATCAATCAGCGCACCGAAGTATATTGTGTTGGTAAATTTTGAAACGCTCACGACGAGACAAAATTCACAGTCTTTGTAGAGTTGGCTTTTTTGGTTCACATCTTTCCAAAAATCCGGTGATAAGATCGCGGACATACTGGAGGAATGAAAAGAACAAGGTTTGTTGCCAGACAGATCGTAACCAGCCAATAGCTGCACACAGTTTGGAGTTCTCCAACTTCAAAATTCTATATCACACCAATTTGTTTTTCTGGTAACCTGATCAGCGTAACGAAACATTTCAACTGCATGTCGTTGACGAAAAAGCGGAAAGGAAATCTGCATGAAAGAAATAAACTAGTAAAATGTATTTGCAAATGAAATTAGCCATAACCAATCGAGTTAAGGGAAGCGTGTAATTGTACCTGAATTAAAACGCTTTACAATTTGTGTTGGGCGGAAGATGTCCATCATTCTCATAAAAACTTTTTTAATGAAAGAAAGGATTTGGATGTAAAGCAAAATTTCATTTTTTTTCTGCACCTATGTTATATCATTCCGAACACTGTAAGTACTGGTAATTTTCGTATTCTATTGTTAACAATTTGATAAAAAGAATGGACTCATCAGAACATTCCAAATTTAGCTAAAAGAGACATGGCGAAATGACATGGAGAGGTACAAACAGTAACGAAGTATGATCAGCTAATTTTGAAACGAAATTGTAAAGATCTGAGATTTGCCAACCACTTTCGCGCTCTTCGGCTAATAGGAAAACACGAGAAATCTCTACAGCATACGGATACAAGAGATCTGAATTTTGATTTAATTTGTTCAACTTATGGCACAGATCGCTCCTTATAATTAAACTTGCTAATTTCGTATTTTCATGGTATCGTATAAAAGCCTCGCCAGTTTAACTTATTTTCAGAGCCAGCTGCGGCGACGTTTAGCTGCTAGTAATACAGATTCGTTGTTTTTATGAATAAGCTTCTTATCTTAAGCTGGAGTGGTTTTGGCTTAAGACTTCCTTTTCGTTCAGCAGGTAAATATAGTCAGCGCATTTTAGTAACGAAGACATGAACTCTTCTGTAGTCGGCAGGTTTTGGTCGAGTTTGCCGTCGCACCGATCACAAAATAATGGCTTCTGGCTTATTGGTCTGGATCTAGGGGTAATTGAGTTTGATTTTTAAAAGACTTACTTCACCATGAACATAGTAGTGTTCAGTTGTTGAGGGAGATGCAAGCAAACACTCTGAATCTGGCCGCTACAATCACGCAAAACTATGGAAAGTTAATCCCTAGAAGACATGAAATAATAGCCGACACATGCTTGGTTCAGTGTTATCACAGCACTGCATACTTTGTAAGCTCAGTTAAGCTAGTGCACATCCACTTTAACAACTGATCTGGAAAACAATTTCTTCGTTCTGCTTCTTCGGGAGCAAAATATATCAAATGCACGATTGTATGTAAATTCAGCTGTCTTCATCAAGCTTGTCGTTTTTGTAACTAGTATAGATACTGTAAACTATTTTTAAAAATGATTATCTTCAGTAGTCGCGTTCTTGTCAAGTAGACTCAAATTAAGTAGGATACCTTTAACTATTTGAGTGACAGTAAGGTTTCTAGGCTTTGAGCTCAACTGATGGTTGAGACAATAAAAACCGCTCTAACCGTAATTTTAAACTGGACGCTTTAGTATCAATTTAGTGTTGATTTATGTCGATACAATATGTCTACTCTGTGAACCACTCATTATGGACACTTGCGTGTCCCATTGAGGTGTCAGTATTAACCGGGTTCCACTGATAGTTCGCGGTCATTTCATTGGCAATTCTGATCTTGTTGTAGAGAAAAAGCATTTGCCTGCCCTGAGTGCAATGAGGCTGACAGCTTGGGAAAGGCAGGTCACTTGGTTCTTGCACATGTGGACACTGTTCTTCCTCAGAGCGCCTTACACAAACTGCAATCACGACAGAAGAGCTTACAAAGATGGCGATGTCATGTTGGGAGGCCTATTTGGCCTTCACTTCGCTGGAAATGGTCAGCATTGTGGTGACCTCTTCACAATGGGACTGGGACACGCTGAATCGATGATCTTTGCTATTGAAAGTGTGAACCAGAATCCGAACATTCTGCCCAACGTTACAATCGGCTACGACATCCGAGACTATTGTGAGAGCATCGCATTGGCCATGCACATCACCTACGATCTAGTGCGGGACAGTGATCCAGTGTGCATGCCACACCTGAACACGTTCAACATTTCTTCTCTGGGTAATGTCACAATGGCCGGGTTTAAGCCCATCTCAGCGCTTGTTGGACCGTACAACTCCGGCAGCGCTGTCTTAGTGGGAAGTCTACTCCAGGTCGCCACTATTCCCGCCATAAGTCCAACAGCAACAAGCGTAGAGTTGAGCTCACAATTGTACAAAGACTTCTTCAGGACAGTTCCACCGGACAACTTGCAAGCACAGGTCATGGCAGACATTATAGAACATTTCAATTGGACATACGTGGCAGCGGTGGGTCTAGATGACTCCTACGGACGCAATGGCATTTGGGCGTTAGAGAAAGAGTCGTACGATCGAAAGAGCTTCTGCCTTGCTTTTTCTGAGTTTATCCCACGGCTGGGCTATCAGGAAAAAATTAAGCAGACAGTTTCAAGGATTAAAAAGAAGCCCAGTATTGGAGTAATCATAGTTTGGCTTTCTGGTCGGTATGGGAGGGCATTCTTCCAGGATGCAACAGATGAGAAACTTCAAGGAAAAACTTTGATACTAAGTGACGCACTCACTGCTGAAGAGGCAGTGTTTCTTGATACTCGTTACACTGTACTGGATGGGTCCTTGGGTATACAGCCACATGACTACCCATCCACCGCCTTTGAGGAACACCTCAAGAGGATCACGCCCGCAAAAAGCGTTGAGAGAGGAATGGTATGGTGGGACGAATTGTGGAGGTCACAGTTTAACTGTTCAGTCACAGAGTCCAACGATTCTGGTTGCGGGGCAAATCTCACGTCATTTCATGCAATAACCAAGATACGAAGCTCTTTCATCTCCTACCTCATCGATGCAGTATACGCCCTTGCACACGCTCTGGACGAAATTTATAACTGTTCTGCTGCGCATGACATGCAGTCAACAGATCACTGTCCTTCGGTGCAACCGTTCGTCAAGGGAAGTGATGTACAGAAGTTCCTCAGAAATGTTAGTTTTGACGGTTTGACTGGCACAGTTCGATTTGACAGTTATGGTGATCCCGTGTCCGCCTCCTACGACATCGTGAACTTTCAACGTGGATCAACCGCAGCAATGGGTCGAGGGAAGGTTGTGGTGGGATGTTGGGACAAAGAAGCTTCGCCAAAACTCCTGTTAAACAAGTCCACCTTACGCTGGAACTCTTTGCTAAACAATCTGTCAGCTCCGGTGTCTTTCTGTGCATCCGAATGTTTGCCTGGCACTGTGAAGTCACCTACGACACCGTGCTGTTGGGAATGCATCGAGTGCCCGCAGGGGACCATTAGCCCTGATGTGGGATCAAGCAGCTGCAAAGAATGCGAACCAGAGACGAAGGCAAACGAAGAGCGCACAAGTTGTGAACATTTACCGATCGTTAACATCATGCTGATCAGCACTACAGGAATTAGTATCATGGTGGTGGCCTTCATCGGCTTTCTTGTCACGCTGCTTATCTCTGCGGTCTTCGTCAAATTCTACGATACTCCAATCGTGAAGGCGTCTAGCAGAGAAATGAGTTTCCTGTTGCTTTTTGGCATCGCAGCTCTTTTTGCCTTGGCTGTCCTTATACTGGTGGAGCCCAGCCATTTTTTGTGTTGCGTTGTGTACTTCTGGCGCTATTTTGCCGTCACTCTTTGTATCACGGTGCTTTTCTTAAAGACAAAGCGAATAACGAGCGTGTTTCAAGTGGACAAAATAGCGATACTGTTTACACCATGTTTCAAAACAATTCAAAGACAAACCATGTTAATTGCAGTCATGAATTCAGTTCCACTGTCCTTAATAGCACTGTGGATGATTCTTGATCCTCCCAGAAGTGAAAAACTCGTCCGCCCTGACGAGTATATATTCCTGGTGTGCAAGCCTTTCCGCTCCGACACCGGCTACTCACTGTTCCTCGCCGTCTGCTCGTATGCGTTAACCGTTGCTCTCCTCTGTACGTACTACGCCTTCAAAGCCAGGGGCATTCCAGAAAACTTCAACGAGACAAAGTACATAGGTTTCTCTATGTACATTCTTCTATTATCATCACTGGCTTATTACCCAGTGGTCTTCAACTTCGAAAGCTGGTACGTGACTTTGGTGGCTTGTTCTACTACGTTAGTGACCTCGTTTGGTTTATTAAGTTGTATGTTTGGACCAAAGGTATACATACTTATGTTCCATCCACAACAAAACACCGTGGAATCAGTTAGGTCGCAGGTGTCACAATACTCGTTTCATAAATCGCGCTCTAAAGTATGGGCCGCAGCCATCTCAGTCGGCGGTACAAGCAACGTGATTAGCAAAGCCTCGTAAACTGAACTGAAGCTCGACGCAAGAGTTTTCTTACAAGAGACGATTGCCGGGACAAGACATATCTTGGGTGTTGGCAACGAGACAGAACTTTAACCAAGCGTTGAAAACAAACTAAAGTTTTCATCAAAAAAAAAAACTGACTAAAAGTGGTCAGTTTGAAAATCGTTTTAAAGCGGAGTTTATTTAAAAAGTCCTCGCCTTCAAACTAGCACTGGCGTTTTCTTAAATAAAAACATGGAGATATACATGTTTTTTATATCCGGTTCATACTCCCCTACTGTGCATATAGTTCGCCCCCTATGAAACGGCCACCCTGGGGAAAATAGATAGTGGCCGCTTTAAGGGGGCTGGCCGCTTAATAGAGGTGAAAACCATAGAAAAGCCCCCATCGGGAATTTGATAACTGGCCGCTTAATACGGGTGGCCGTTCAAAAGGTGGCTGCTTATTAGGGGTTTGACTGTAGTTTAGATTGTTTTACTGGTAACCCGCATGGAAAAAAAAATATTTTAACGGTTTATTGCTTCGATGAACCATTTACAAGCTCATAAGCTCCTTGCTTTTGATTGGAGATCTCTCCGGCGGTTTTTTTCAACATCCCACGTGTTCTATTGAAAGTGTAGATAATATTGTTTCATATTTAGTTATAAATTCATCCATTTATTCATCCTGTATTTATCAAAATGAATATAAATGAACACAACTGAAAATACCTCTAGCTGTCACCGCAAAACGATCTCTTTTCTACATTATATATGCATCAATAATGCATTCTCAGATAGATTTCCCGTTCTTATCGATGCATACATACATACATATCTTAACTGACCACTCCCCCAATGGGGCTTTTCAGGGCCAATGAAACCAAATGATGAAACAAATAATGCAAATGAACATAACATGGTTAAAAATCCCAACTGGCGGGAGGCAGACCAGTTGGCTATTTACAAGCATGACCGAGGAGTTGAACTATGGTCTATCGAGAAACAACTCCGGCTGAGTGGTCAGAGCGGGACTTGAATCTGCGACCTCCGGATTTCAGGTCCGGCCACCTAACCACTCGGCCACGCTGCCTCCTATAAGCTATATATCCACATACTTACACCCACTTTCAGTGTTCAGTTTCAAAGACCGGCTCAAAGACCGTTTAACTGTGAAACTGGCAATTTTTCCGGTTATTAGCGGAACAAATAACAATTAAATGATAATTACTGACCTCAAATTAATGAAGGAGATTGTGGACTTTGTTAGTCTGGTCGCTCGGCTCTCAATGGCGACTTCCGATAGAATTCGGCCGCTGCCGCTCAGTTAATATTCGAAAGATGTAAACATTCAAAACAGTCAATTTATCTATTTATTGATTGATTGATTGATTGATACTCCTAGCCTCAGTTTGATGTCAAATAAATCCATCTTTCATGACATAAAAGTCGAGTTCGACCATAAAGAAGTCAGTTGTGCTTACATTTTTGACGTAGGCCAGGTTACATAGCATGTCGAGCTATGCACGTAATACTGAAAGCGGGTGAAACACAGTGATTAGTGGCAAGAAGTTCTAAGATCAAGAACACAGTACAAGCATTGCCTTCACACTCGATTAGGAATCCTGAAGTTGTGCTGCAACAGCGTAAAACTGCTATCAATTTCTTCAGACCGGAAAAACGTAATAAGCACGCGCGAGTTTTGGCCTCGTGTCAGGCGTCCCATTGCAGCCCACATTATAACCTGAGCCCGCAAGTAGGGCTAGGGAGGGACAGAAAGCCGCGCAATACGTTCTTCAGCTCTGAAATAAACTTCAGGACGATAAATCGACTTTCGAAGCTGAAGGGGTTTCCTAGGGATTATGGGTTAATTTCTTTCTGTTCTCTTGTATATTGCATTGTAGTTATGTGTAATTTGGTAGTTTGCACTAAGTATACTACATTAAAACAGGAATTATGTAAACTGTGTTTTGCTTGTCTTGATCTTGGATCGTAACAAGCTTAAGCATAGGAACATTTGTTTTTTTTGGTGCAATTGTTCGTCACTGAAAAAATAGATTCAGAAGTCTCTTTTATCACCTAATAACCTAGAAAAGTTTACATTCAATTAAACAAAAATCACCATCGACACTGTTCATGCGCAGTCCTTGTGTAACTCAGTTGACCGGTGCATTCCACGTGAACGGAGGTCCTGGAAGCTCATTCTCGTTGCTATAAACAGCACATTTCTTGAATTCACAAGGCTTTGTGTACCAAGCGTACCTTAATCCTTTCAGAACATGCTGAGCAGGGCATTCTCCAGTCAAACCCACAGAGTTGAAGTCTCGCGAGAGAATCTTGGCCTGTGTGATCATGGATTGTGTCTCGTGTTCAAGCGATGTGCAGTAGTACTGTAGACAACAAAAGGAGTTGGCGGTAAAACACTCACCTAATTTTAACGGCACAAGATATATACGTTTTCTTACTTTCCAGATGGTTAATTACAGTCAAAACGGATGGTCAAGCATTCCTCCTAATACCGTGGAACCCCGTTAACAGATACAGTCACCAACGGGCCATGAAAATGTGATCGTATGAACGGGGTGGCCGTATTAACGGGGTAGGGTCAAACCTCACGACTGGTGTAAATTGAGTGATTTCTTAACAGATACATCACACATGATCACAATTATAGCACTTCTAAACATAGTAAGCGTCCGGAATGCAGATATAATTTAACAAAAACTGAAACTTGAATCAATGTATGAAATATTAACAATGAAAAGATGAACATAACTGGTTCGAGTGGCCGTATAAACGAGGAAAAATTATAAAGGATTATACAGGTTGAGATTTCAGAATTTGGCCGTTGGCCGCATTAACGGGGTTTTCTTACAAGAAAATGTATGGGCTTTTTGTCGGGACAAAAGAGTGGGTGTAATAACGAGGTGACCTGAGGCGGGGTTCCACTGTACCAACGATGAAGTAATGAATTCAGCTTCGTACATTGTTTCAAACGTCTATTCCTCAACTGAAAAGTTACTGATCTGACCTTCTTTGTAAGAAAAGATCACTAATAATCGTTAGACTACAAGAGAAAGCAAACAAACAAGTTACTAATCACTCAACAAGAGACTCCTCGGAAATGTAGCCTCATTCTTAGATGATCCGATGTTGCTGACCACTTTCATAAGAAGAGCTGACCAACTTGCACCACCCTGGGGCGGACTACGGGGCTCGGGGGGGTTTCGTTGAGCCCCTAAATTAAAAAAATGAGACTACAACACGCTGACTTGGCCTCGGAATGTCAGAAATCCCATTCAGAGGACCTCAGTTTCAGAGTTTTTTGGGACCCCCCTACAGGGACCCCTTGCAGCGGTCTGTATCTCGAACCCCCTTCTCTAAAATCATGAATCCGGCCGCCCCAGCCACCTCAGAATCAGACTACATGTACCTGGAATACAGAACTTTGCAAATAAACTGCACCTCAAATCCGTGTCCTGATCTCAGTTGAATGCCTCCTTTACCTACACTCTCATGCTGATATTTCACAGTAGTGTTCCAAGTTGTTGTATTAGCCACCGAAGTAAATATGACATCAGAAACAATTGGCCCAGAATAATATACATCAATGTCTCCATAAGCAACTGCTCGTCCAGCAAGCGCCAAACGGAAACCGACATCTTGTTTATCATTTGGGTGAACACTGCCATATGGCGATGATGCATTTCCCAAATCCATGGCAACAGCCATAAACACATTTTGTTCTCGGAGGTTAGGAACATAACCATAGTTGGCTGTCTGAGCCCAGCGAATAACAGGAAACCCATCTGCAACAACTGAATCATTTCCAGTGGCAGACAACTGAACAAAAACAAAATACACAACACTAAATAAACCAAATTCATTCATGTGCTGAATGAATGAAATGGTGTCCAATGAATGCAATGGTTCCACACTGAAAGTCAATTCTCACATTTTCTTTTTGAGAATCAGGCACAACTTTCCTTAATATTCAACTTTTCACAACCAACACACTTATCAGAATAGCCATTACTTCTTGAGTTGACGAATCAATGATGCTGGCCCCAGTAGCTCTAAGGCTCAATAGCACTATCCACCGGATACATCGCTATCCAGTGGATGAGTGATAACAAAACAAACCACACTAGAATTCACTGGATAGTGATTTATTGGGTGGATAGCCTTATCTACCTTTTGAAGAACCTGAACAGGTCATGTAATGGCTTCAGCCTTTGGTTGCCATTTCCGGACTTTCACAGGAATTTAATCGTCATCGCCTGTTGTTCACACCATTTAGTGGTGTTACATCATAGCAAAATCGCACGTTCTGCCTGACTCGTTGACTCGTTTATCGACTTTTTCCAGTTCAACTGCTGTTGTATTTGATTATCAGGTAATCTTGCATGTATTTTTTGAATGTAGTGCAAAGTGTTTTGAAGCAATAATGCAGACCAATAATTTAACGAAAACAACATATTATGTTCAAGAGACTGACTAATGACTAATTGGTAACAGGACATTGTGCCTTTCAAATTTTGGCCTGTAATTTGGCCTGAAATCATACTCATGATTAACAAATTTGCGGTCGTCCGATTTTGTTACCGGTAATCACCTGTATGATCAGAGACCAAATTGGACTCCACTCAGTCCTATTACCATTATTAATCAATACATGATAAATGACTAAAACACTAGCTCAGTCTTAGCCTGAACCCCTCCCCTTCTATACTAATCAGCTTAGTGAGAATAACTTGAACTTTGTACCTGTACAAATCCAAAAGGATAGTCAGGTGCTGTGAGTTCATCTGTGCCATGAAACCACTTGGATCGCCAATCGTCAATCATGGCTGGAAATGTACAGTTGTATGTATATGGTTCATGAGAATTAGCTTCCCCTTGATACCAAATTGCACCATATATGGTCATGTTAAGGAGAGGATGGATCATAGCATTGTACAATACAGAGTGTTCATAAGGGCCAAAGAACTTCTCCTCTTCAGGTGACAAGTACCTCAACACAAAATACGTACTAATTAACAAATACACTAGATTAAGTATGTACTAAATAAATATTGCCAGGGGTGCATCCAGGATTTTTCAAGGGGTTGGCAGGTACCTTCGGGTTCCAGAATCAATGAGGCAACCCCCAAAATGATTGGAAATCGTGTCACTAGAAATAATGGCAATGCCACAAAGTAGAAATAACCATGAGGTACCTGTCCTGCAAGTTTGCCTTTATTTCTGCCATAATATTCACAGCCTTTTTCAAATTTTTTTAGTGTTTTGCTTCTCTAAAAGGGGGGTGGCTAGCCACCCAATCCACCCCACTCCAATAAATCTGCCCCTGTATTGTTATTGAGCAAACCATCCCAGCTTTACATTGCACACAATACCAATTTCATCTCAATTCAAAAGTGTGTGGTCCACCATTTGGCCCATCTTGCACAGTGCACAGTCAATAGAAGGTTGATCATCAGCACAAAAATGTTTGACAAGAAAAAATCTTTAAATGGGAGAAAATCCAGCCATTAAAATGCACCTACTCCACAGGTCACATGTGGAAAATGGATGGCATCTAGCCAGATCTCATTTCCTGATCCTTTGTGATCCTACAGACTGAATCAAACCAGGTTAAAATGATTCACCCAGCCTTGAACGTCTGTCAATATTTGTGAGAGAAAACGTTGCTGGAGCCCTTGGACTCCAGGTATCTGTGAAATGTCCCAGTTTATACTAAAGTGTTTTGTAAATGTTAAGTGAGCCTATTCTGACTAGAAAACAACCCTTTTCCAACTTTACAACAAGCTCTTATCTGCCACTACTAAGTCCTATGTACTGAGTTAAGGTGAGTTTTCAAGAAATTGTCTGAGGGGTGGATTTAGTAGGGATTGGATTACGTGGCTAGCCAACCCCCTTTTGGAGAAGAAAAATATTTAAAAAATTGAAAACAATTGTGAATATTATGGCAGAAATAAAGCCAAACACTAGACAGGTGCATCATTTTGGTATAACAGTTTGCAGTTAGGTTCCATTTCTCAAATTGCAACACAAAGGGAATATGCTCCATTAATTCTCCAACCGCAAAGTACCAGTCACCATCCCCCCTTCCCCCTTGAGTATCCACCCCTGCAGGGATGGATCCAGGACTTTTCAAAGGGGGGGGGGGGTTGTTAGTACTTTGGGGTACCATATGATATGATACAATAACTTCATTTATACACGGTATTTCCGTCAGTCTATTTATGATGATCAACTAGCTACCTATCTTCCTGACTGCTTTTCATGGAGGCTGTGTAGATAAAAATTTACTTAAAACTGTGGCGACTTAGTTTAGTCTAGAACTTAAAAAAGTTTGGTTGTGTTAGTTCAATAGGTATGTTTTTTCAACAACTGAGTTCCACTGTATGAATCAAAGGAGCATGCCCACAAAGTGTTTCAATTTGAGAATTAAACCTAATTTAAAACTGTTACACCTGAGATAATAGCAATGCCACAAACTAGAAATTACAATGAGGTACTTATCCAGAGTTTTTGCCTTTATTTCTGCCAAAATATTCACAATCTTTTTCATTTTTTTGCTTAGCCAAGAGGAGGGTGGCTAGCGACCCAATCAACCTCCCCGCCAAAAAAAATCCGCCCCTGCCCTGTGCCCACAGTTACACTATATTGAGTTCAAATCCATCAGCTACAAGCCAAATTATCAATTAAAAGTTTGTGGTTTGTAGTTGTCATGAATAGGTACACAAGCACAGAAACAAAGTGTCCTATCCTAAATAAGCACCAACAGCAGAAATCTAATAAGTCCTCGGCACTTATTAAGAAAATGTGTATAATATAGTTATCTAGCCCAGCAGCACATTTCCATTACTTACAGGTGATCTACTTTATCTCCAGTTATGTTGCATTTCTGTAGAGCATCTGGAGAGGACCAAGCTTCAACTGGGGTGCCGCCCCAGTATGTGGCAATTAATCCAATAGGTCTTTTAAAGTGGTCATAAAGGTTTTTACCATAAAACCAACAAACAGCTGAGAAATAGTTCCAGACACCACCATTGACAGTTTCTATAGAAAAAAAAAGCTGATATTTAAATACTTTCTGTATTTCCATCAAACTATGGAGACATATTTGGAAGTTTGAGAGAAGGAAAAATGCTTCGAGAATACAAGGCAAGTGCTCCCGCTGCTCGTTTTCAAGAGTTCTCCAAAACATCTGGAATATTCATTCATGTAAATTCTCATTGCTAGAGGGATCCATATCTCAACAGTTTGTGTTAGGTCTGTTTCTGTAGAAAATAGAAATATAACTCTTGGCAAAAGATATCCTCCAAGGAAGATAGAGTTTCTTACCAGCTGAAGCTACACTCCAAGGTTGTTTGACTTCTTTCAGTTCATATAAAGGAGTACTTGATTCTATTTGATATGCTGTAAACAATCTTATTTCTGGGTATCTGTTTGCCTCTTCAATTGCCTTTGAAGCATTTATCACCTAAATTGGATTGAATAAAAAACATATTTGGTTCACCTGTTAAACTTAGTAAAATGTGGTCAAAATATTCGAAATTTAATTTTTTTTCTTTTTTTTTTTTTTTTTTTGCTCTTTAGTTGGAGAAAGCATTCAAGTTAAATTTGTGAGAAAAAATACAAAATCTTATAATAAAACACAAGATATGCTAGGGAGAGTTATTATTAGAGTGGTAATGGAACTGGTAATGGATAGCAAAAGGTGTAATAATTTGATCATTCTTTTTGGTGGCTTCTTATCCTGGGGGGGGCAGGGGGAATCCCATATAAAAACCCTAAGAGGTACCAAGATCCTGTTTTGTGGGTGTGGCTTAACTTGATTTTTTCCAACCCTAAGCGGTACTAATTCTAAAACACCACATTGTCTCCTGTCATATTGTTTTCAGCTCAGTACACTAAAAGGTACTGCAGATCAGCTCCTGCTGTGGACCTTTTGAGGCTGAACACCCTAAAGGTCAACACACACGAGGGGACTAGCCCCTGCAACAAGTCACGGGGACAAGTCCCATCATGTGAAAAAGCCATTTTTTCCACAAAGTCTAGTCGCAGGGACCAAAATTTGGTCTGTACCACAAGACCCATGAATTTGAACTGGTTTGAATTTTTGGGACAAGTCCCTTCAACTTGTTTGTCAAAAAGTTTTGTGTGAACTGTTCATGAGTAAATTACCTGCGACCAGTCTCTTCATGTAACCTCTTCAGGGAACTAGTTGCAGGTACTAGTTGCAGGTACTAGTACCATCATGTGCGCCGACCTTAAGAGGTAGCAATACTGCTTTTTTAAGCCCCTCCTTTTTACATGGAAGTCACCCTCCCCCCCACCCCCCAGCTTCCCATATTTCACTTTTGCCTCAACAAGCTCCTCAAAATTTCTGACAAAGAAATCTCCATCAAATCTAGGGAAAGTATTTCAGTTACTTAATCAAGCTTGCTGGGTCATGGGAGAATCATTAACAACCACTATTCTTCCCCCATGGTCTTGGCACTAGGTTAAAAAGATTTACATGTACAGTACATTTTAATGTACTATACATGTTAAAAACATGTTACTTTGACTGTTATGTGTCTATCAATGTTATGCCTGGGGGGACCCAGGGTATACACATGTGGGGCATTTGACTTCCATTGCTTTTCCCACCCTTGGGAGTCTGTGCCCTAAAGTGGGGGCATTTGATTTTTTTGCAAAGAAGATTATATATCATTATCACATGTGCTCATCTGTGTGGCCATCTTGAAATAGTTCTTGTGAAGAAGAACACTGGTGAGGTGAGCAACTGCTTTCAATTAAGAAAACAACCACTTCTCACTACTCAGTTTCAATATAAATTGATGGAACACCCCACTTTGTGGAGATTGTGTGGATCTTAAATAGTTATATTCTCACTTTTCGTCAGACAATTAAGCGTTGAAATTCCACTATGTTCCATACATTGACACCAAGAAATTATGCCTATCTTGAAATAAATGGATGCCTACAAGGCACAATGCTACGGTGTTACACTACGGTGGGGATATTTGATCTAATGTTTGTATTTTAACCAAAAATTCTTCTGAAAAGTCAAATGCCCCACATTTGCCCAGGGTCCCCCACCCTCAGGCTTAACAATGATAGATGCATTACTAAACATGTTATTACCTGGCTAACTGTAAATGCCATATTACTTTGCCCACTGCAAACCCAAACATCACCAAACAAGACATCTTTCAGTGTTATAGTCTCTGCGACATCATCCACTACTGAGGTAGCTGTTATGGTGTGAGGTCCACCAGCACCTTGAGAATCTAAAGCAACTTTCCATATGCCCAACCCTTCAGGACCTACAACAAGTTGAATACAAATGGGTCTTAGGGTGGGATGGTTTGCTAAGGATGAACTTCATTACAATGCAAGTATTTGAACCCTCCTTCCCTCACTTAGAACAAAATAACTCACTTAAAACAATTATTTAGAAAAACAGAATGGGTTACCACAAATGAACCAACTGCATATTCTAAATTTTAATTGATTTTCAGCTGGATTTGGTTTGGCCATCACAAATTGAATTTTTCATGCTTAAATGTTCAGACAAGAAAATTAATAATACTAAGATAATTTACCATCAATGATGGATTTGTAAAGTGTATGCAGTGTAGAGGAATCAAAAGCATACAAATTCAAGGAAAACAGTCCCCTATTTACCCTCACATAGTTTAAACTTTTGTTGTAGAAATGCTGTTTGGATGTTTCAAAGTCATTGATCTAGCAGTTAACACAAAGATCACCATCCATTGTTATAAATAATTTTACATTTGACTGATTGATTTTCTTCTTAATAGTTAAGCTAGAGAACAGTTGCACTGTAAATTAAATTTAAAGAATAAATTAAATTTAAAGAGTGTATTTTGTATGTTTCTGTACTGGGTTTTAAGCATGCCAGGAACACTACCCAGTAAATGTCCAGAATTTTTATGATCTTAACAGTAGTTTCAAATTAAATAGAAAAAAAATGTCATGGTCCATGTCAATCTACAGGTGACAAATTTAACATTTTACAACTAACAGTGCTAATAATTGACAGAGAGAGAGAAGTTGAAACATCAGTTGAAATAGCCATATTCCTCTCTTGGCTCCAACCCTTCTTAAAATTCCAGATATCAAAGACCACCCCGGCCCCCCGGCCCCCACCCCACCCCACCCTTGGCAGAATTTCCAGGTACCTCCAATGAGCCATATATTGGCATTTCCAAGAACCACAGAATGGTCAAAAATTGTGATGACATGCAAGGACAAATGATATGTAAGGTGAAAAGTACGAAAATTATGGAAAGTGAAAGACCTTAGCCTGTGAACAAGTTCCCGGTGAGCCCAACTGAAGCGAGGGAGCCTGTAGACATTCTATTGATGCCACCATTCCATGATACTAGGATCTGGTATCATGATATGATTGGTTAAACCGCTGATTGCTGACATCTTTGAGATAAATATTTGACAGATCTTTGTGAAATGCAGTTGACTGCCCTACATGACTTCTACGGTGCGTGACAATTGTGCATTTGTTGTTCTCTGTTAATTTTCGTTCTCTCAACCCTTCTGTCCTTGCCGGGAGCCTGTTCACAGGCTAGAAAGACCTCTTTCCCTTAACTTCCTTTCTGCCACCCTGACAATCTGCTCCCGTGTGTCGTACGATAACAACCCAGAATGATCAACACACTATTTTCTGCTGCTGTGATCTTAGCATAATCGATGTTAATCACAAGTTCGGGTGTTTTAAGGGACAGGCCATTATTTTTTGAGGAGGATGGGGAGGACAATTTCCAAAAAAAATATTTCTGTATAGTAAAAACTGCTGAAAAAAAGATCATGCAAGGGGAGCTAAGGGAAAAACATTGAACATGTGGTTTTTACTATCCAGGTCCTGTGTTTGACCGAAAAAAAAATTCTTGCACAAACTACAGGTGAGAAAAAAATTCATACCCGAGAAAACTGCCCAAATCCCCTCCCTCCCCCGCCCCCCTCTAGAAATACCCAGGGGGAAACAACGATATGGAGAATTTCTATGTTAATAAACCACCTTTTGGCAAACTCAATAGCTAACCTGTGACTACCTCAGTCGTTTGAGTTTCACTCCCCAACTGGACGACAACTTTTTCGCCTATTTGACCGAATCCCCAAACCTTTGCGCTGAAGGGTTTCATCTGTAGAACCATGTGGTCGCCATAAATGTTTGCAAAACGAAAGACACTTGAAGAATTTACCCTCTTATTCAAAGAATCGGCAGTTCTATACGAAGCCAATGTCGCATCCAGCACGAAAACTATCCAACACAGCTTAAACGAAAACATGCTTAGAAGTGGGAGGCCTTGCAGTGCATCAATAAGTAACGCAGGTGAACAAAACTCGTGACTGTCATTCACATTCTCGTCCCCATAGCCCTTTTCGCTCCTCTTAGCCAAGGCCCGGATGAGAATGCGTCATTCAAAATGCCGCGCGAACCAAGAGGGTTGGGAACGACTTTTCTTTGTCGAACAACAGAAAGTGATTTGAGAACTGTGACTGATTTCAATAATAACTTAATCGGTGGTTATATAATATTATTATGATCTAAAATGAACACTGCACTTTGGGAGAGATCACTAACTTTGGTTGTGTACCGGTACACAGAGGGAATAACCATTGTACTCCTTTCTTTACGAACCTTTGTTTAGCCGTTAAGGTATCCGGTCATTTCGCCCCATGGTCATTTCGCCCCCAGTCATTTCGCCCCAACCAAAAGTCACTTCGCTCCATACAGAGGTTACTTCGCTCCATGATATAATTTAAGTGTATATATGCTTACAAGATTGTCTCTATTTGCCTAGCTGATGTTATAATCGTCCCATTTATAAATACGATCTTGATCAACTCGGATCGACTCGGATCGTCTCGGATCATGAAAAAAACATAAAATTAAATGAAACTGAAATTTCTACCCGTTTGAAGGTTAAAATTGCGGTCAAAAATGAGCCAAATTAAGAAAGACTCGCGACGTTTCTCCGTGTCGTGCTGTGTAGTCAAGCCGCCATTTTGTATTGTAAGTGTCCACCAAATTGATAGTTTCAGTCATAACCCATTTTTTGTTACGCTGCGTGATTTCGCAGAAATTCGCTTTTCTTCCGTTTGGTCAAAAGAATAACCTCACGGCAAAAGAAATAACTTCACGGCAAAAAGAATAACCTCAAGGCAAAAGTAAAAGACTCACGGCAAAAGGAAATCACCTCACGGTGAAAAGAATAACCTCACGGCAAAAAGAAATAACCTCACGGTGAAAAGAGTAAAAAGAAAAACCTCACGGCAAAAGAAATAACTTCACGGCAAAAGTAAACGGCAAATAGATAAACCTCCCGACAAAAAGAAAAAGGACAAAGAGACTCACGGTGAGGCTGCCGTGGGGTTATTTCCTTTGCCGTGAGTCTTTCTGTTTTGCCGTGAGGTTATTCTTCTGGCCGTGAAGTTATTTCTTTTGCCGTGAGGTTATTTCTTTTTGCCGTGAGGTTATTTCTTTTGCCGTGAGTCTTTCACTTTTGCCGTGAGGTTATTCTTTTTGCCGTGAAGTTATTTCTTTCGAGGAACTCTAAAACATTAAAATAATACTTTTTCTAAGACATGAACTGTTCAGATAGCCAAGTTCCCCGAAATAAGTCACTTTTTAACCATCATGACAGCTTTCTAGGCCGTCATGTAAATGCCGCGTCACGCAAAAGTTTGGAAATTCAAGCGTAGTGTATCACAAAACCAAGAACCCATTCGGAGCGAAAATTTGTATAAATATTAGTTTTCAGCTGCTCTTATACATCATTTAAGTAAAATCTCAGGAAGATCAACAGTTTTTTGGTTCGAATTTTGGTGTGTTGAATATTGTTGGGTCTTTTGTATCGGTTCTCGGGAACCGGTACACGAGGACAGAACCCTAACTTTACAAACATTGATTGAAAAGAGATCGTGACATTGATCGTGACAAATACCGCGTCCACGTTTTCAGGTCCAGCGGTAAGTACCATTTTGAAATCCGGGAGTTTGATGTTGTTGAATTCGTTTCCAGGCAACACAATCTTCCTTCATGATCTGTTGAAGTTGGAAAAAGCGATTTACTGCTGAAAATTCTACCAGTTTTGTAGCTAAAATCAAGAAACAGTCAGTATGGTAGGTGGCAGTTATTTGCTATTCTGTATCCTAAATGCTATGGGCTTGCTATAATTGAACACATTGTAGAAATAGTTGCCATATTTCTGAATTACAGTCGAACCTCTCCACCTCACTCGAAGAAACCAGATCAGAATTTATATAAGCTTAATCTTTACCTCTGTAATACAGAGAACTCCATAATAGGGGCACGTAGCTCTGTCCTTTCGGTTTCCCTATGTATAACTTTATTTAGATCGTACGGGAATTCATTTGGCAGTGAGAGATTTCTATGAATAGCACTGGCAACTCTGGCAT
Source organism: Orbicella franksi (assembly GCF_964199315.1). Classification (NCBI taxonomy): domain Eukaryota; kingdom Metazoa; phylum Cnidaria; class Anthozoa; order Scleractinia; family Merulinidae; genus Orbicella; species Orbicella franksi. The sequence goes on from NC_138157.1 coordinate 1,769,849, forward strand.
ACATAAAAGAAAAGCTTACATGCAAGCTAATTACACATATAAAGTTTATATGGCTGTAACATCAGGGATGTTTTGAAAATAATCTTCTGTTCTAATGAAAAACCTTTATTTACTAAATCACAGAAGACTGGCATGTGTTCATATTTTTCTTTCTCTACCTTTCAAAGATCTTTGGACTATTGGGTACAGTAGGTTCCTCTGTGTTCACTGATCATGCTTTTCGACTGAAATCGGTCCTCTGTCTATATCTTTGCTGGTGTTCATTGTATGTCAAGCAAGCTTTGTAAAGTGATTGCCGTGTTTGTTTTGTTTTTTTATTATGCTGCATGCTTGTTCAATACAGTAAGTAATAATTTCTTGTTGTGCTGCCTTAGCCACCAAAAAAGAAAAGTGGAAAAAAGAAGGGCAAAAAGAAGTCTGCTAAATCCAAGACTCCTACAATAGTGGATGGAATCAGCACAGAGGAAATGAGCAAAGAGCAACTTGAGGAGCACATTGTGAGATTACGAGAGGAATTAGACAGAGAGCGTGAAGAACGGAACTATTTCCAACTTGAGCGAGATAAGGTGAACACTTTTTGGGAAATCACAAAAAGACAGCATGAAGAAAAGAAAGCAGAGCTTCGTAACAAAGACCGAGAAATGGAAGAGGCAGAGGAGAGGCATCAGGTGGAAATCAAAGTATATAAGCAAAAAGTGAAGCATTTGTTATATGAACACCAGAACAACATTGCTGAGCTCAAGGCTGAAAGTAAGTGATCAAGAAGAAACAATGCGTTGGTTACATCAGATCTTTGACCGTCATTTTCAAGCTGAAGCCACTCTTTATTACACTACACTTTGTAGATCTGGGGTGCATCTTGTCTATCAACCTGACTTGAAAACCCTTAAGCTGAATTCATAGCATAGGCAGCATAGTGATCAGACAACAACATTATACAGTCTGAATAATTTAGCTTGATATACTGTAGATATAGCCATAACTGTTATGTCTGACTAAGATTGAAGATATTGTTAGTACATACATGTACATAACAGCTTGTATAATGAATAAAGCATACACATGTAATCATGTGGTGTGAACTGCACTGCAGGGATACTGACATTGATACGCATCATGTTTGTTCAGCACTGTATGACGCCATACATGTATGTTTTCGAAGGTGCTGTAGCTTTGAAGCTTGCTCAAGATGAACACAAAAATAATGAACAAGATCTGCGAAAGAACAAGAGATCGCTCAAGGTTTGTCACTAGTGTTTCTTTTAATGTGATGGACATTGTGTGGTTCTAAGATTTTCTGTGGGTAGCTGGTTTATGATGCATAAATTCTTTACAAGTTCCTAGTTTACAAGGTATTTTAAATAACATTTAAATGGTTTGATTTCAGGTGGAACTCAAAGAACAGGAACTTTCTCATGAGGATGTTGTTAAGAATCTAAAGAAGGTGAGTTAATTGACAATCACGAATAATTGAAGAAAGTTGCTGTAACATTTCATAAAATACATTTGTGTGTCTGACTGAAATACAATTTGGTCTTGGTATTAAACAGTTGTCAATGCCAGGTCTTAAACTTAATTATTTTTTCGTCAATAGGGCCATGATGAGCATGTGACTAGACTCAGACAAGACTTTGAAAGACAAGTTAAAGGTGAGTGTAGAGTACGAAAATATCCAGACCAACATGAAAATCAAACCAATCTGCACATAAATATTTTTGAGTTAATTTAACCAGTAACATACCGGGGGTTTCATTAAGGGCCGTGCCGGTTGTGAGGATGATTTTGGTCACCTGGTTAGACCATCTAGAGGAAAGTTTTTCTTATCAAGAATTTCAGTTCAAAAAGTTTTACCTACCTGTGCAAACCAGCTGCCCTTCTGCTGCAGTGATGAAACCTCTGCATACTATATACATATACACAATTTTTGTTGTTGTTGTGGTTATTTGCAAGAATTTTGGCCTAAATCTCAGATGCCTCTCTCAGTTGTGAGAGATGTTTAGGTTTGAAGGCTAGTTATGATTCTGATAATGATAATGATAATCATAATAATAATAATAATAATAAAAATAATAATAATAATAACAATTAAAATACTTAAACAGGAAGCCCAATTCACCATAAGGTGCTCTTCAGTGGGACCCTGTATAAATAAATATTGAAAGTTAAAATAAAAGTTAAGTTAAAAGTTTAAAAGCTAAAAGTTATGTACATCCAACGATAAAAACATTGTAAATATAAAATAATAAAACCAATCACAGTTCTAGCGTAAGGTTCACTTTAAAATAACCTAGTGAGGAGGTGTCACATGTCTCCTGAGATAAAACGTTCCAGTCAGTGATACCATTAGTCACTTACATGTATAGAGAAAATGGACACAAAAAATAATTATTATTGCAATTGTTTTGCATTAATTAGTTTGAACATTGACCCCAGGTTTGATTGATAACTGTGGATTTCTTGTTTACTATTTTCTTTTTTTACAGAAATTGAGTCCAAATATGATAAGAAAATGAAGGCACTCAGAGAAGAACTGGAGCTGAGAAGAAAAACTGAAATACATGAAATTGAAGAGGTATTTTACATCCATATTTTTTCAGTGTTACACATATTTACTGTGAGTCATATTTTGAAACAAATCATCAATATTGTATTACAATCTTTCAGTGTGGTTAAATATTAATTCAAGCAAAGTTAAGTGAACTGAATGTGGGTTCCCCAGTGATCTTTTCTGTTGCAGCCTTTATTTTACTGATGGATGTTCTTTCTTTTTAGCGTAAGAATGGCCAAATTAATACCCTAATGAAGAATCACGAGAAGGCATTCAGTGACATCAAGAATTACTACAATGACATCACACTTAACAACCTGGCTCTCATTAACTCTCTCAAGGTAATAACTTGTTAGTCTTATTTCTTGTATTGCTTGTAGTTTTAGCGTAACTGCCGGTGTAAATAGGCATCACCCTTTGAATGTGGTTTTGTCAAAGTGCACCCATTCCATTCCATTCCGCTCCCTATATACCCCTTTAGCACTGCCTATCACCCAAGGTTACCCATTCTTTCTTCCATTACAGAACCTTTAGAATACATTAAGATCACCTGTTCATGAGCCATCTTTCTTCCTCTTTGATTTTACACCCTTGGATTTTAATTTGAAAAAGTACTGAGTGCAGCCTGTCATTAAGTTTTGAGTCACCAGTAGCCTTGTTCTCCATGCCCGCAGCAAACTTGTTACTTTGTGGTTGAATTCTATCAACAACAGGCAATTTCACCCGTAGCATCAAATGAAAATCAAGCATACTCGGCCGTGACAGGTGTTGTGGGTTACGGCCCTTAATGACAGCACTGCTGCCCCATGCTTAATGAGTGCCCTCTCTCCTAGAAATACCCTAAAAACAGATCATGTTTGTTTCATTTTAATCAGGAACAAGTAGAGGAGATGAAAAAGAAAGAGGAAAGAATGGAAAAACAGATGAATGAAATCATGGCTGAGAACAAGAGATTAACAGAACCATTACAGAAAGCAAGAGAGGAAGTGGAAGAACTTAGAAAACAGGTCAGCGTACAAAAAGAACTACAGTTTAAACTCAAAGCTCAGATGACATGTTTTAACAGTGAAGTGCTTTAAAGAACTGTTGGGTCTGTAGAGAGATCAATGGTGGGATATTTAACTGAGAATTGTTTTTTCTCTTTCTTTCTCTTTAGTTGGCAAACTACGAGAAAGACAAAGCATCTTTAGCTGTAAGTATACAGACCTCTGAGAGTGACTTGTTTTATGTAAAAACAATCTTCGATTGTTCTTGATCAGATCACAGAGGTGCAAGGTTTTCCTTGCTCTTCTATGCGTAATTTGTGTACGTATTCGTAATGATGCAGTCACTCACCAAAATTCACCTGCTTTGTGGTTTCTAAAGCACCAGTTCATCCAAGTCAAAACTAACTCTATCCATGGTAGCTAATTTGAAATACATTTAGGTCATCTAAAGTGTTTGCCTCCACCCCCCTCCTTCCACCCCTTCCCCCCCCCCTTCTTTCTTGCTCATGCCTTCATGGCTATAGACAAGAGACAGCTAGAGATAAGAGGTTTACATCAAGATATCAACAGATTGCTTGCAAACCACTAGATGGAAAGAAGATATACTAGGTTACGTGTAGGTGGTATCTTGGGTAATCATTAGAGTTCTCTGGCCACTTGTCATGGTTACTTTGTAGAGTGCCAAAGCAAGACTCAAAGTCCAGGAAGAAGAACTCAGAAGTCTGCACTGGGAGCATGAAGTTCTTCAACAGCGCTTTAGCCAGGTATGTGTCTACAGTGATATTCTGTATATGCACTTTATCTAGCTAACTTAGTAATTACACCAAGAGCACCCATCGGTTTATAGAATCACAAGGTTCCACAAATGAAGCAAAAGCCATAAAGGTAATTATTTTCCTTATTTTTTTTTTTTTTGCCAAAGAAGCATAGAATTGCTCAGTATATTTATTGAGAGGTTGCATATTGTTGCCAGTTGCTTGGTTATTAGCCATGTCAAGGGTAAGGGCAATGAAAGAAACTGTGCTCAAAACCCTCAGGGAGTAACAAAGGTAATTGATGAGGGAGGGCATCCATTGATCTCATTTGTTCAAGGCTTTGAGTCTGTAGATGAAACCATTGTATAACTTATTCCAGCATCAAAAATTAGTGGTCTTACAGTACATTACATTTGATTACCACATGACACTGACACCATCTTTACACTCATCACTGTTTTTTAGTCAGTGGTATGATTTTCTCTCTCTTGCTCATGATGTAGACTCAAAGTGAACGTGACGAGTTGTATGGCAAGTTTGTGAAAGCAATCCATGAAGTCCAACAAAAAAGCAACTTTAAGAACTTACTGTTGGAAAAGAAACTGGCAACCCTTGCTGACACATTGGAGAAGAAGGTACTAAAGACACTTAACCGGTAGATAACTCTTGTCAAGCAATTTGATGGACTATATACTTCGTCAAATGACTTTCACACAACATAACTAGCAAGGTCGCGCTATCAGACTCAGTATACTTAATGTGCATGGGGATCCAATGAAGCACACTCATAATGTGAGCAAAGTGAACTTCATTTTGCCATTTCCATGGACAATGTGTTAAAATAATTTATTTCTTTCAGCTTTTATTAATCGTGCGGGAAGTTTGGAGAGTGCAAAAGAATCCTCATAGCTGCTCGACGCACAGATGAGCCCAAGAGCAACTCTCTCGTTTTTTTCTAGCCTGCATAGCAGGCGTTTCCAAAAAAAGCACGTCAAGGGAACAAAACTGCCACTGAGTCGCTTGTTCGCTCGCTTGTTTGATCTCTCCCCCCGGACAAAGGAAAGGAAATGTCTGCAACGCAGGCTAGCTTTTTTCATGTTACACAAAATTAATTGCTGTAAGCAAAACGTTATGCAGAAACCATAAGCAGAGATCTGAGTTGTGGGTTTTCCATGGAAGCAAGTGTCCGCAATACCAAGGTTTCCTCAGCTATAATTTGGATTGCCTGAACAATATAGAGCTGATTGCAAAGCCACCGTAATTTGTTCCGCCCAATCAAAGTGAACATGTGTTTGGTGGCCTTCTATAGCCAGTCGTGATCTAATTTATGTAGTCGTACTTTACCGCCTTTTTTCTGCCGGTGACTAGACTTTCTAAAAGTCCTTTCCAATAATTCTTCCCTGACCTGTTGGTTTCGTTCACGCTCGCAACTTCGTCGCTCGAAGATTACCCTCTCGCTTTGCTCGAGGGAGATAACTGAGCGAAGGATTAAGAAAAGGTCGACTTGTGGCAAGTCTAGCCGACCTAGCTGGTGACATGTTTTTCCTTCAAGTTCTCATCGCTTTGTTACACAACACTGTGGTTACTTACGTTTGAGTTCTACCAGTAATCATAAAATCATGTACAGTGTATAACACACTAACTAGTATTTATTTTTAACATTTACAGTACACTAACTAAAATGTTTAAGCGAAACCACATTTTAAAAATTTAGAACGTGGTATGCATGTTCGTAAAAGAAGCTGTTGAAACCCTAAGATTTCCTCTAAACTTTGTTGAGTGTTTGTAATTGACGTGTCCTAACTTGTACTTGTACCATTCGTTCAACAGGAAGCACAATTGAATGAAGTTCTCTCAGCCTCTAATCTGGACCCTACGGCTCTTACTGTTGTCACCAGAAAACTCGAGGTGAGAAGTGTGACAGCAGAGTTTTTACTTTCCTTCAGTAAAGCGCATTGTGTGGGCATCACTTGAAATGAACAAGTCGTTTCTACTTGTCATTCATTTTGAGGTTATGAACCTTGGAGCAGCACTTTGTTTATTGATTTTTTTGCTTTCGTTCAGAGAGACTGGGTTAGGAAGGCAATTCTGTAACACACTTACGGACCTTGTAGTCTTACATGTAGTAGATGAAACTCTTAAAGCTAAATTCAAACTTCAAGCGGTACAGTATGCTATACATAACACACTCGACATGTACAATACTTAGGAATTTTCTTTGCTCTCATTATTGTCGTGGTCATATTGAAGATTTAGCTGAACTTGTCTGAAAATTTTGTTTTAACGGGGCCAGCGTTTAGAAAATACCAGGTTCCTATTTAGTGAATATCTAATTACTGTCAGGTTCCAAATGAGGGTCGGCGATCTAACAATTTGCAGCTAATTGGAGGTCGCAGTTTTGCATTCTCTGACAGTGTGTAACTGTTTCTAGGGATTAGGTGATGGTGGAATATTTACTGTTGAAGTCCTTGTGTTCTTTTCTAAACCAAATCTCACAAAGAAACTATTTTGCCCTGTTTCAGGATGTGTTAGACTCAAAGAACAGCGCTATCAAAGACTTACAGTATGAGCTGGTTCGTGTCTGCAAGGTAAATAACGTGTTTTATCGTGTTGGACACGGTAACATTCTGTTTAGTTGATGCTTTAGATGATTTTGTGTTGTTCTTAGCAGCTAATAGAGGGCTCCAAATCTAGAGCTTGCTCTATCTTTGGTAGAATTAAGTTTTAGCAAGGGCAGGCAAGTTCTCTAACGCTGCTGCCCTTGTGGCGATAGATGTTGTTAGTTTAACATGTACCATGTACGTATAGTAGTACATCAAATCGTATAGTAACCCAAGCAGTAAAATTTTAGAGATATTCATTTTTGGACGCACGTGTTGGGGCTCTAAAGACTAAGAGAGAAAAATATTATAAGCATAAAGAAATAAAGGGTGTGACGGCGCTCTTTCCAGCCTTCCGTTGTCTTTCCCACACCTCTAACTCCAGATTTTGGTTTCATTTCAGGCGCACAACGATCTCATCCGAACATACGAGGCGAAGCTACAGTCATTTGGCGTTCCAACAGAAGAACTCGGTTTCAAGCCCCTGGAGAGCAACATTGGAGGACAACAACTCGGCCGAGGCCCCGCCGGCCTAGTAGCTGCTCCGACTTAAACTACGAAAACGCTATTCCTCGACTGCGAACATTTTTATTTTCAAGGGACAATTTTGTTTCAAATCTGACAGAATCATACATAATATGTAAATAGACTCTTTAACTGTAAAAGTAAGTTTTTATTGTGTGTCGTAGATTATCGTAAAAAATTGTGTTTTACTGTAAAAAAAAAATGTTTTACTGCTTCACCGTGTTGATTTTTCACAAATATACGTTCAGAAACCTCCTCGCCCGGTATGCTTTCATGTTTTTTCCCCCTAAATTTATCCCTTTCTGTAAATACTGTCGAAGCAATATACTTCTCAGTTTCGTTCTCATTTACAATATTGTTTCCTTGCCGACCAGCTATTTGTTATGTAAATATGTTTATCTATTTTCCAAGAACGAACATCCAACTGACAAAGATTCGTACTTCAAGGTTGGAACCTTTACATTCCGCGACGAAAATGAGATTTCTGCTTAACAAACAGCTTTTCGGTAAAAAAAAAAAAAAAGTCGTAATAAATTTTCATTAGCTTTAGCATGGGAGAGGAAAGTTTGTTTGACAACAGACGCCAGAACGTCTGACTTTTAAGTTGTGCAGGAAAAAAAGTCATGTTTTAACACCGGATTATCGACTTAAAGGTCTAGATATATTCTCTTCCTGAAGACTTCTGGCATTGCTTCGGACTTCATTCGAATCATTTCACTTTCATTCCATATTTAAGCGAAATTATCATGGCGTGAACTTTTGTTTACACTCCAAAACAAACCAGTTGTAGAGACCCTTTTTGTGGGTAAATAAACGACTTATTGTTTCTGATTGGTGTGCTTAAACAGCTTATTTTATGATGCAATATCTGGGTTTCAAGGTTCGGTGCACACGAAACCTTTCTAAAACGTAAAACTTGCTAATATCAACTCAGTTAATAGTTTACATTCCCAAGAAACATGAAGAAATGTTTTTGTGGTTTCCTTATACCTTTCAAGATGCACCTTATGCTGAAGAGATAGCCCCGTACAAACATTGACATTTGTGATATTTTCCCGTTTAAATAAGTTGGAGGTGTGATACCCTCGTGAAGCCAATATTGCATCACGGAAAGGAAAAACACTTTTAGATTCGTTCTTTTACATAAAAAATAACTACACAGTTATGAGCAGGAAGAAACGTACACTACTGTTGTGGTAATCAATTTGGAGACAAGCGACTGTTTCGGTTTCAATTAGCATCCGAGAAAGTGTCATGTAACTGGCGTAAAGCGCAAACTGCAAACAGTGGATTTATTATCTTGGCTAGCCTTCTTTCAAAACAACCTTTGTGTTTTTCGGCGCTTAGGAAACAGCTCACTCTCTCTACGTAGTTTGCTTTTCAGTTTCGGGTCTTAAATATATATCATGACCTCCCATTCAAAATAACTGGGAAAAGCCCATAAGTAGGCTCGATTACTAGCCGCTGTTCGGGAAAGGAGCCCGCGCTCCTCCCCCGACCTCAGGGAGGAACGTAGACCGGACTCGAGAAAGCGGCGGAAATCGAGCCTAGCCCATAAGTTGATTGACTTGTGGACCGAATGTCACCGTTGAGGCAGAATTGATAAACTATCGTCTTGACCGGCCTTTTGTTGCATATCAAACAGACGACCAGCAAAAACCCCGGACAAAAACTATGGCAGTTTCCGTAGTTACTAACGAGAGCCTGAATTAGTGTGAATGAGTTAAATGATGAAACCGCTTTGCTTGTTTGCTAGCCGCCGGTTCATGGCCGAAACTTTCCTCTAGGCAGTGCACGAATTCGACCGATGATCCCAGTTGATTCACATTTTTTCTTCAATACCCGTTAGTTCACACTGAAGTCGCTCCAGAAAAAAAAAAGGCTGGTTTTATTTTCCCAGTAAGTCTCTATTTCGTTAAATCGTCCGAATCGTTAGTCTTTCATTTATTTCATTACTGATAAATTTAAGGGTATGTTTACAATACGTCTGAATACTTGGCTTTCAGTATAGTCGAGGCACAAAATTAAAAGGCTTGTCACTGAAAATGACAGCTTTAGAACGAAGGCTCGGAGTCAGTATAATTTTGGATTAGTTTGAAATAAAAGTTTCTCTGATCTGTCCCGGATTTCAATTGTACTGTTTATCTTAACTAATCTTCTTTTAATCCCACCCTTTATGGCTGAAATAGTACGGATAGTCTTACTTAGTTCGACAGCCGAACACGTTTGGTTATCTCTTACGGTTTACTGGAATGTGCCATTTCTGCCTTTATTTCCTTAATAAATTCACTGACACAGTGTTTCTATCTTCCTAATTTTCTATGACACCTTTATTCATTGCGATCACGGAATACTGAATTTAGCTCAGTCAATCCTATTCAGTCATCCTGTGGTCTAGCTGATATTTGCAGTACAGAGACAACTGAACTGCCACGCAAATTACAAAAAATATATTTATGTTTATTCGTTTTCGCTCTAATTTTTTGAAACCGACCTTTACGTCCGGTCCTTGCCCAGACATGCAATTCTGTTCTATTGTTGACGTCGTTGAGTTACAACAATTGGCACGTGAAGCAACTGAACCGTCGGATTTCTGGGTTGCTTGCAGAAATCACCTGATAAATCACGAGAGGAAAACGAAATGTCATTACTCAAGCAGAAAAGTTGCTTGTAAAACGCAATTTATTTTTACCCATGTTCATAATTTTCCGCCTGGAGGGCGGGGAAACCCCAGATGGTTTCCTGTAGCTTGTTTGATTGGTGGATAAATTAATCACGCTAATCTGATTGGTTCCCTGGATGTCTTCCACGTGAACAGGGAATGACCTTTCAGATCGAAGTTCAGTTGAAAATGAACTCGGAAAAAAAATTTTTGTGCAGAACAACAAGAGCTCGGCCGGCGTTTGTCATGAATGTAGTTGTGTATCGAATTTCTCTGAGATAGGTAGCGGGAAAAATCAAGCCCTCGACGCAGAATGCTGTGTTATGTGTCTATGCCCGACTGTGTCCTCACAGAATTCAAAATTCGGGAAAAAGCGCGGGGACAGGAGCTTTTACAAGCGGTTCGTGCGTTGTTTCTGCTGTTGGGCTCAAAGTCCAGAAATTTGCTTTCAAGTGGAAATTTCTGATGTAACTTTTTCCTTGCGTTTATTTATCATCTACGTTTTACTTCTGTTCCGTAGGTCTGCAAAAGACTTGGTATCATCGAACTAGACTATTTTGGATTGCAGTTTACGGGTCCAAAGAACGAAGTGCTTTGGTTAAACTCTAGAAATAGAATTCGACGACAAATCCCCGGTGGTCCACCGTACCGTTTGCAGTTTCGCGTCAAATTTTTCGTTCAGCCTCAGTATTTACTTCAAGATTCGACCAGGTAGGATTGTTCAAATGTCTTTTGAGTATGTATGTTTGAATTTAGGGATCTTGTATTATATCTCTGACAATTTTTGGCGCCATCGGGAAAGTACATGCACCTTACATATCAAGGTATAAGAGTTGCTTGTGTCAGCTGTACACTCGAAGTAAATGATGTTACCGTTTCTTCCTTTTGCAGACATCAGTATTTCTTGCATTTGAAGAGAGACTTGGACGAAGGGAAGATAATACCAGATCCAGAAAAAGCAGCGACCGTGTATGCTTTCATCGCTCAAGCAACCATCGGAGATCACGGTGATTCTTACTCGCCTTGTGATTTTTGTCAAGCATCGGAAGTTGAATCGCAGTGGACGTCGGAGTTTCGCAGTAATGTTTCAGTGGAACATGCCAAGCTCAAAGGTGTACGATCGGTCGCAGCTAAGCAATTTTTCATTAAAGAACTTTCCTCGATGGAAAACTACGGAATGGAGTATCATCTGGCGAAAAACGAGTCAGGACAGTCCCTGCACATTGGTGTTGGAACTGAAGAGATAAAAATCTATGATGCCGACTTCAACTTTATCGAAAGGTACGAACAATTGCCAGTTAATTCTTGTACAAATCATTCCATATTGTAGGCAGTAGGGACATTTCAATTTAGGATCCTAACTGTGATCATGGGAAGTAAAGAACAGTCTTGACATTCAGACGTTTCTTTCTTTCCTTCCATGAACACATAGCTGAGTTGCATTTCAGGAAATCCGTTGACAAGATCGACTTCGGGGTTCAAAAATCAGGGTTTGATGGTGTGTTTGGTGTATACAGTACCGCAGATACACGCATTTTCAGCGCTTTGAATTAATTGAACCGAATCTAAGTGTTAACTGAAAAATTTGTTGCAATTATTTGCGAAGCTTGTTTGCATATAAGTTCAGGTCGTGGAGAAGATCGCAAATCCCTCTTCTTGCGTGGACAGATTTAATTTCCCTCAGGAAATTTAACCCATGAGACACTCTGATGTATTATTCCACTATTTTATTTTTCGTTATTCTTGGACTTTTGTAATTAGACGTACGTGCATTATGAAGGACATGTTTCGTTCGTGTGTTACCTCCCGAGTATCTGAACTGTCTTCTCATAGCTACTCCATTGAGAATTATACTGATATATATCAAATGCAAATATTTTTGTACACTAAAAAAATGAAACAACAAAAGTTTTATTGCGCCAGCATAAAAAAAGCTGAGGGCCTTACGGTACGTGATATTTGCCGTTCATGTTTATCAATTATGTGTACACAACTTGCTTTGGCCTCGTGAGCTGAATAATGAACAGCCGGTTTAGCTGATCTGAATATTTGAACAAAATAAGCTTTCTTTCTTTAGCCGCTAAAGGTTTAAACTGTTTGTACTTTATATTTTTCGAGATTTTTTAATTTAGTGTTGGCATTGTAGTATTTTATTTTTGCCTTAGACGTGACCGCTACCTTTGTTTGTTCTGTCGAACACGATGTCATCACATGTCAAATGAAGCTTTTTAGCTGATTTTATGCAAATTTTCAATGTTAAGGGTGAAGTGTGAAAGTATTATAGGTTATATCAAGGTTTTGGTTCGTTCATATCAAGTGGAGACATAAACGTGTTATTTTCTGTTATTTAACTCTGACGCCTGGTTTAATAGATTACTTTGAGCAAAGGATACTCAATTTTTTGTTTTGCTTTTCATTTTTAAAAAAAAAAAATAATAATAATATTTTAGTCATCTGCAGTATGTTGTGCAAACATGTAATCTTGTGGTTTTCTATAATTGCACTACTTGATGTCAGTGTCAGATGAATTAACATACTTTCCTGGCTTGAAGCCAAACTTCAAATTGGCAAGAACATAATCATTTCAAAACAATCACCCTGTTTAGTAAGGAATGATGTTACCAGGTGCAGCAGCAGTTTTTGCTCCTGATTGATGCATTGTTCATGGTCTAAGCCCTTTTTCTCGCCCTTCTTTTTATTTTCCTTGTTCCATCTTTTTGTTTTCCTTGTTCAAGGAGTTCAAGACATATATGGATAAATATTCATAAGATGCAGCAGTTATAGTTATAAGCATCATATGTTTTTGCCTTGGTCTTGGGATTTAATGAAACATATTATGCCTAACAACAAAAGTTAACAATAATTGCTCATTATAGCTACATATGAGCACAGCAGAATTGTTACAGGTCAGGAAATGGTCAAGCAAAATACATTCTTCAAGGTCATTAAAAAGTCGGGAAATGTTACATGTAATTTGCATTATGGAAAATTGACATTTTGAAGAAAAGTCAGGGAAAATTGAAATAATTAAACACAACTTATTTAATAACATTTAAAGCTGGAAAGTTTGGAGTCACTGTGATCTCAACAAAGTTTCTCATAGCAAAGAATGCCAGTTAGTTGAAAACTTATCAATCTTAAGAATGGTTGAAGGGATAACTGTGAAGAAACAAATATCATCTGATTTTCTGTAATTATTTGGTCTGGAAAATTTTATTTCTTAAAGGGAAAAGTCAGGGAATTTTTGATGTCTTGTGGTGACCATGCACAGTTTTGTTGTTAAATTATTGTTTGTTCCTATGGCCTGCTGGACGTCAGTGTCATGTATTTATACAGTAGCACTTAGCCCTTTCAGCTGCACTGAAGAGTAGCATGATCAGTACTGTCTGTCTCACTTAGTACCATATTTCTCACATAATTCTTTGTGATGTTACTAACCATAGATAACTCGCTACATCATTCCTTAGTGATTTCCCAAAATAACTGTGTACCTAGCCACAAATATATTTTTGTGAGCATCAATATTATTGTAGAATGTCTGCTACTTGGAAGAGAAGTGATTTTTGTCAGGAAGTTAAGTTGACTTCAACACCACCGCTTATACTCAACTAAGACCAGGAATAGTGTCATTCTTTAACTTTTCCAGTAAAGTAGTGTGGATGGCTAAAATAGAGACTTGCAAGATGCTGGTGAAATCTAATCTTACCGTATTATGAATTGTGCCAATAACATCAAAATTGGAGCCCAGAGTTTTAAAAAATCTTAATGTGCATAGGCCAACTTTGGGAGACAAGAAAAATTTCATATTGTATTGTACATTTTAATCATTCTGAAGTTCTGCATTGAGACCTATTTTTAGCTAATTTAGAAACCTCTAACAAATGTGCCCTCATTACTGTGGAAATACCTCCTACATTCTGAATTATACTGCTTAAGACCCCTCGCAGGGTGTTATCATAAGTCTGATAGAAAACTTGGCTGCCGCATCTCAAATCTTGCTTAAACACACAACCTAGAGCAAATCAGTAATACAGTCGACTCCCGATAACTTGAACACTCGCCAACTTGAACCTCACACTAGCTCGAACCAAAATCGATTTCCCCTAGATTTCCATCATACATTTGCTGTAACTCGAACCTCCTGCTAACTTGAAGCAATTTTCATTTCCCTTCTGGTCATTTTCTATATAATTTTACCCTCAAGAACTCAAGCCATGTCTGTCAGTACGGAATAAGTCAAAACACACAGTGTACTGTAGTCCAAAATATTAAATCTATTTTGAAGCAGCAGTGTGATTTTTTTTTCCTTTCTTTTACATAACACAAAACATGTTAGTTCAGTTCAGGTTCAACTGGTTTTCACAAAGTGTTGCTTCTTAACTTCTTTTTCAAAATGTCATTAAATCTCTAGGCTCCCTTGAAGTGTAATCAAATTTGATTAAAGTGTACAGTGCATGAATAGAAAAACATTAAACACTCATTTGTTCTCAACTCACGATAACTCAAACCTTTTTCAATTTCCCTTGAAGGTTCGAGTTATTGGGAGTCGACTGTACATCAAAATATTTATTCATTGTTGCCACAATAATATTGTATCCTTCCATGGATTCATTTATTCTTGTGTTATTACCAAAAAGTGCATTTAAATAGTTTGTTCTGTACTGTCAAGTTAACGTAGTTTTACAAATGTATTTATTTATTGTTCCAGGTTTTCGTACAATGGTCTTAAGATGGCAACCCATGTGAAAAACAATCTGTACCTCAGAATAATTACCTGTGATGGTGAAGCCATGTTCACGTTCAGACTTCTTAGTCAAGAAGCAGCGTGTGCTTTATACAGATCCATTACAGAGTATCATGCATTTTACCGCTGTGAGACTGTACGGAATGCTGTGACAGATCAATTCACAAGAGACTTGAGGGAGACACTTATCTCATTTTTTGGAGATGAAGAATCGGAGAAAAAGTACATTTTTGATGTTCAGAGGACTTCTAAGGAAGTTTATGATCATTGTCGAAGGGTTTTGTATAAGCTTGGATGTGATCCTATTCAAAATATTCCTGCTAGTTTCCAGGTTGAAGACAGGCCTGCAACCTCTGACGTCCAAGCTGCTAAGCTCCAGGAACAGTTATCCAAAATGGAAGACTCTTTCAAGTGCAAAATCTGCATGGACTCTCAGATTGACACAGTGTTTTGTCCATGTGGACACATGGTTTCATGCAGTGTCTGTGCAGCCAGCATCGACCTGTGTCCTATTTGCAGAGGGCAGATTGAACGCACTCAACATGTTTTCTTCCCAGTTGCAGTTGGCTGAATTAGAAGGCGACACTGAAACAAGTGCTAGTGACATTTTACACTCAGTAGTGTTTAAGTCCTCTTTCCAGACAACATTCAGTTGCAACCGTGTGTTTGATCAGGACCAAAAAGCTGATGCCACTATTGTGCCAGTCTTGCGCATGATCCAAGGAAGATGCTAGGCAAATGTGAGCCAGACCACATCAAATGCGAAGTGAAGATGACGAGCTTAGCAGACATGCTTTAAATGCTTGTAAGAATTAACAGGACTTACTGTACGGTAAAAGTATTTTTGAAGGAGAGTATAGTTTTGTAGGTTATGAAATTGAATGGATTTGAAAGGAATTTGACTGACATGTGGGAGACAAATTTATTAGTCGAAGAGTTTTTATCTGAATAATTTAAGGGGACCTGATTAAATAATTATTTGATAGTTATTGAAGTTATCTTGTATATCAACATTGTTTAGTTAGAATATGTGTTGAAGTTTTAAGACCATTAATTTAGAACTTAGTAAAGCCAGGACAACATAGATAAGGTTCTAGATTGGAAACATTTTGTACTTTTGTAAACTGAAAGGTGTTTCTAGCTACAGTGAATAGATGAGCTAAGTTCTTCCTGACTATACAGCATATACATATCTGAACAATAATTACTGCCATTGAACATATTTTTCTTTACCAGTATTTAAAATTAATTGTAAAACCTGTTCAGCAAAGCACTGCTCTTCCTGATAACAGGTGAAATGCACCAATGTTACATTGTTACCTGACCTGGAGATGAAATTTCTAAACTAATTTATTGCACAGAGTTATTGTAGTCTATATTTTATGTAATGCTCAAAGTAATATTCTCTAATAAGTTAAACAAAAGATTCTAACATGATTAGTACACCCTGTATTTTTAATGCTACCCATTGTAACTAAGACCTTGCCTCTCCTGCCTTCGATAAACCCTTGTGATGTCGTATGTCCCAAAAACACGCCTATGAATCACTGGTAATGTATATCATTTCATGCATGTTTAAGTACACAATAATATAATTATTGTTTTAATTTCTGTTCATTTATTTTACTGTATGAGTTTTATTATTTTCCCCTTTGCCTATTTATTTTATTTTTCGTTTCAAACTAAGTGGCCTGGAATGTGGTGCAGGTTCAACACAAACCAGCAAAAATTTGATAATTTTGACTTAGTTACTCAAATATCATCAGCAATAACATTGATTTTCAAAATCCTTGAATGCGCTTCTGCCCTTGTTTTTATCTGATTTCCCTTTCATATAATCTTTCATAAACAATTCAGACTTTTCAAGGATTTTTAAAGTATGTCTCTCAGTCTTTTTTATAGCTCAAGGATATTTTGAGATCTTGTTTTTGTTGTAAAGAAAAATTTAATATTTGTTAGAAATATCACATTAAATAGTATGTTACTTTTGTTGCAATATGAAAGTTGTAAATATCCTCTGATTATTGTAATAAAGTGAAACTAACTGAAATAACAGTTTTGTGCGTGGGTTTTGTTACAGTTGTACTTTGACGTTGTACTTCAACTTTAAAGGTTTGTTGGGGACGCAGTGCATTAATGGTTATTGCATTGGGGTGAGTGGGAGGTTCTGGTTCAAGCCCTTGCCAATATGTTATGTTTTTTACTTGGGCAAAGCAATGTCTCTCCACCCAAGGAGAATTTTTTTGCTGGAAGGTAACCCTGGGGTGGACTAGCATCCTGTTCATGGGGGAATTTTTATCACTGCATGTCTTGGACACTGGAGATAAATGCTGGCTTGATGGCTGCAGTTGCAGTGAGGTTTGGCAACATTTTTGCGGTAAGGCCCTGACATGTAAAGACTCGCACAACTCGGAGGGAAGAGCATGTTAGTTAAAGTTCAAATGGAGACAGTTTTTCTTGTAATCATGACCACCATTGTGAAAATCCATTAGAACTGTCTCAGAATTGTAACTGGTCTTTTTCTTTGATTTATGCTCCTGTACGCAAGCACTTGCTATATCAGCTTTGAATTGACTAAAAGGTTACAATACTTGAAAACATTTACAGTAACATATAGCAGAAGGAGCTTTGTGGAGGCGGCGTGGGCTAGTGGTTAGGGCGATGGATTTGTGTTTGGTGGTTCCAAATTCAACTCCTCCACGCTTTGTAAATGGCCAAGTGGTCAGCCTCCCGCCAGTTGGTGTTTTAACAAGTTTTTTAATTTACAATATTTGTTTGCCTATTTTCAGTGTCTGCAATTAGTACAGTAGTGCTAAACACTTCGACACCTGAGTATTAGTAAACTGATTTTTATTTTTTATTTTTTTTTATTTTTTATTTTTTATTAGCATTTTTTGAGATTGTCATCCTTCAACCTCGTTCCAACGGTCTGGTATGGAAAAAGTTGTGCGAGAGCAAGGCCTTGCTCTCCAGCATGCAACATTTTCCATACAAATCCTCCAAATTTTCTGAAAATTTTAACCGTCGTATAAACTTAATCTTTAATGCCAGGGGCTCAGACTTGGCCATTTTGGTATTTTCAATATGCTCTTTCCATAATATAGATTTTTAAAGAAAAAATGTGGTCACGTGACCCCAGATGTTTAGGGCCTCACGATGTTTATTGGCAGACCAATTCCACAAGTAATAATTGTATACCTTAACATATTTCATTTTAATTAACTAAAAGCTCGTTACGTTCCACAACACAACGGAAACCACGTTCCAACCAAGGACGAGGCAGGGTGGAACCCGCGTGAAGTAACTTTTACAAGGGGAGGAGGCTCTTAGAGGAAATAAATAATAGATTTAGCCAAGCCTAAAATCGGATCTCCTGGTTGCACTAAGTCAACCATAAAAGGGAAATAAAGGATTTGTTTTTCTTGGATCAGAAACTCAAAATATGATTAATTCTTAGCATGTAACTGTTCAGCGTGTGGTTTCAAACTATTTTTTTTTCCAGTTAAGAACCGAACAGGGACTGACAAGATATCTCGGAAGAACGCGCCAACGCGCCAGGGATTAATTTGCGCGGAAATAGACCAATTTCGATATATTGAAATTCAGCCTAAAACAATTGCTGGGTTTCAGTGTCACGCCATTCAAAATAAATCAAAATCAAAATCAAAACCGTTCAATAGATAAAGTCCAGAATTTGGGAAATGAAAAAAGGTAAATATGCAAAGACTATCTCCAAGATTCTAGTCACAGCAACTTTTCTTATGCAAGATATGCGGAGAAATTTTTTACCCAAATTTATAGAGATTTGTATTGAGACGCCTTGCTGGTGCCCATCCGTATGGGCACCAACATGGCGGCCGGAAACCGACAGAAACATCTGTCACTGAGTTTTGCTACAAAAGCGTGAATTTATCCCTCGAGGAACTCTAAACCATTAAAATAATATTTTTTTTTAAGACATGAACTGTTCAGATAGCCAAATTCCTCGAAATGTCACTTTTTTAACCATCATGACTGCTCTCTGGGCCGTCATGTAAATGCGGCGTCACGCAAAAGCGTAGAAATTCAAGCGTAGTGTATCACAAAACCAAGAACCCATTCGGAACGAAAATTTGTTTGAATATTAGTTTTCAGCTGCTCTTATACATCATTAAAGTAAAATCTCAGTGTTGTAATCGGTTGACGGTACCAATCGTAAAATAACGAAACAAACAACGAAGTAACTGAAACGGGTCCAACTTGTACGTTTATTCTTCTCGCGATGACGGTATGCGAATATTTTCTTACAACACGATCTCGATAATACGACAGAACAAAACAAAAGGCTCAAAATACAAAATCTCGTATTACATGTCAACTGGTAACTCGGGTAACACAACATGTCACGGTCACGCAACTATTAGTCTCTTAACACTCAGGATGATCGATAGTTTTGTAGTTTGAATTTTAGTGACGTCACGTGAAAACCCAGCTATAGACCTTAGTACGAGGCTCTGGGGAATAAATACAGAGTTTGTGGAGTTTATTCTTCTGAGCCTCGTGCTGAGGTCTATTATTTAAGGCTGAATTTTAATCGAAATTGGTCTATTTCGCCTTTGTACGTACCCGCTCCTTCTCTAGGCTCGATTTCCGCCGCTTTCTCGAGTCCGGTCTACGTTCCTCCCCGAGAAGTGAGTTCGGGGGAGGAGCGCGGGCTCTTTTCCCGAACAGCGGCTGGTAATCGAGCCTACTCCTTCTCCCCCAGAGTAATAACCTGGCTTGAACCCACGATCCAATCGAAAACCAGTATCTGGGAAGCGGTCAACTTCAAAGAAACACGCGACCCCGATGACTTTTAAACCTGAACCTGCGATATGGTCACGTGATACTGGGCAGCGAATACCTTGTTTTCACAGCTGTCAGTTGACCGTAACATGGATGTCCAATATCAAAGATGTGCCTATAGTAATGGTTTTCAAGGTATCGGGCTCAGCTACTCAGCTAGCGCACGCGGAGAGCAAGTGGCGTACGGACAACCAAATTTTTCTTAGATCGATGAGTTTGTACCACATTTTCTGAGGTATTGGGCTCCGCTCGCACGCCACCAGCGCGCAGGAGCTCTGCTAAAACAAACAGTGCCCTGAGGGTGCGCAGTTAACTCCTGCCAATACTTAAGTTTGGAGTTTAGGATGGATAACATGCTGTTCAACCTACGATGACTGAGGGCTAGGACGAACTACTCACATGGAAATACTTGGGCTTCAATATGCTGATGAGAACGCCCTAGAGGCTCACTCAGAGGAAGACCTTCAAGCAGCTATGGATGCCTTCAGTCATGCCCTCAGTACGCTATGCCTCACACTTAATGCTCGGAAGACACAAGTTTTGTTCGAACCATCACACAAAACACAAGAGCGACAAGAGCTAGAGATCACAGTTGAAGAGCAGTGCCTCAGCTCTGCAGAACATTTCACGTATCTTGGTAGTTGCCTGTCAAGTAAGGCAGACCTGGAAGCTGAAATTCAAGTCCGTCTGAAATCCCCTAGTAGTACCTTCGGAGGACTTAGAACCCGAGTGTTTGATAACAGGAACATCTATACCAACACCAAGACGAAGGTATAGTTAGTTAGTTGGGCCATTACGTTCCTGGTGGAACAAAGGGCGGTTACAATGCTGTAGCAGCGGACTCTGTTCGCGGCTGTTCTTTTTGCGGTATTCCAGGTGATGCTGGTTTCTTAGAGCCCCTCTTCGACTGACCTCCTCCAGGTTTTCACTGGTTTTCAGATGAAGGTATACAAGGCCATCATCCTGCCGACCTTGTTATATGGCTCTGAAACTTGGACGACATACATGTAGTTGCCATCTCTTAAGTCTCGAGAAGTCTCATCAGCAACGTCTCCGCCGTATACTCAACATCAAGTGGCAGGACAGACGAACCAACAGCAGTGTATTGGAAGAGGCCAATATCACAAGTATCAAGAACCAACTTCGCTAGGATGGTCACATTGTTCGTATGCCCTCGTTCAGGCTACCCAAGAAGATCTTCTACGGTGAACCGATCACTGGGAAACGAAACCAGGGTGAGGGGGGGTGGGTGGGGGGTTCAGATGCATGTATGCCCCATCTGTCTGCGAATCGGCGCCGGGTTCGAGAATCGGACTGCTCAGTCATCAACGAACTCATAAACTGAACACTACCAAGTAGATGTCCTCCTCGATATCGAGGAATTGGTCGGCCGCTTGGCCGCTCCAAACGTCAGCTTCTCAAACTCAGTCTACTGTAGTTATGTATCGAACAAATAAAGACTTCAACACCTCTTCCGGCCATACCCCGGGTATTTTAAAAGTTGATATGCCCCCCCCCCCCGGGGGATGGGCAAGAATTTGACTTCTGTGGTTGATACTGATCAAGCATGACGTAGGGCATTTGACAACATATTTTAATGATATAAAAGCAATACTTACGACACAGTGGAAGATCAAAGTGGGGTTGCCGAGGGTGAATTTTTTTCTTTCTCATTACTAGTTTTCCCATCAGGTGTTCCGGGGGTAGGGTCATTTGATCACCTAGTGGGATCCTAAGGTGGGGCATTTGCTCCTGATTCATGTCCAATGCTTGGGGTGGTACCCGGAGGGGATGTCTAAGTTTCGAATTGACTGATACATTAAAAATGCCACTCATAACCACTGAATCCTCCATCTTTCAGCAAAAGTGAAGAAAGTCACCTAAAAAAATTATCCTAGCGGAATTATGAATAGATGTATATAGACTATAGAGAGTGATCTCGCAGCGAAACACATGCACGAATTGCGTGCCTGGTTTTTTATATCGTTCCCTCCTTTGTGATACAAGTCTGTATGTTTTCGCTTCAAAAGAAGGCCATCCGTAAGAAGCCTTGAATTTTTGTGTTGTCAGTAATATGACATAGCCCAGGACCCCCACGGTTCCCGACGCCAGAGTCCACAGGGCCATATGAAAAGCCTGAGGGTTCCGATTAGTAGCAGGGTTAGCCATATCTTCATTGCTTGTTGGTGTTACTATTCTCCGAGAGCTTGTAAGTGAGTCGCACAAGCACTTATTTTGCACACTGAAAGGATCGCCGAATCATCCTTCAAAAACAGTGTTTGTTTGCCCGAGTGCATTATTGTCTATCCGATATAACAAGAATCTAGACTTGCAATTTTTTGCGTGAAACGAGGCTAAGAAGACTAAAGATGAGTGTAATAGGTTCTAATTATCAAGGTTCTTCGTTTAATTCCTTTGCTGACTTGCACTTCATAATTAGTAGAATGCCATGGCGTGTAATCATTCTCGTTCCCAGACCCAGCTGTCCTTCTTTTACAAATAATGCAAGGGAACGCAAACGAAATTTGTTCACGGCCATGCGTTTTGCATGTGACATTGACCAATCCGCAAACATTTGGATTGAGTTTCATCTGAGGTCATTACCTTGTGCATTAAGTAGACAATTGGCCCTCAAGCTGATTGCTCTATTTTTTGCTGCTACACCCTGCTGACGAGACCCAACAAGGTCGAAACAGCTGTCCACGGTTGTAATTCTTAGCTTTCAGTTTGGACTCTATCATGTCGTTATCGCGTTAAGTTGTCTTCGTAGTTATCAGCCTTGCTTCATTATTATATGTCCTTCTTAGCCGGTAGGGCCTTGGCACGATGAGTTCTGGAAGTTCAGGAGAGACCAGATTCTTGGACTACGACTTTCACTAAATTAACGCAGCTTTCCTACCAGATGTTATTCACTGGTTGATCTCTAACCAAAACGATTCGATAACAACACCTACAGACAAAGGTTTTCACCAGAGATCAACGAGCGATACATCCGGAAAGGAAGTCAGCGTTAAAACAGTGAAAATCTTCGCCCATGAATCTGGCCAACCAAATGATATGTTTCTATCCAGAGCCACCTTTTATTTAGCCTGTGTGGGTGGCGGTTTAGTTCAGGTAAAGCGCGCGAGGAGCCTGATTTACCCCCAGGCCACTCGCGCCTTCGCCACTCGTTTTCGCGGATCACGCTATCTTGTGCTCTTTGATCTTTACGGTCCTATACCACAACCAACTAAAAAGCCAGCTACGCAGGCTACCTTTTATTCTTTTATTGTTACTAAGGCCCGGCCGGCTAAGAAGGGCACGTGGTTGTAGAGACGAGCATGATCTTGTAATATGTTCAACCTTGTTACAGGATCTCTCTTCTTCCCAGGAGAAAGACAGGGGTGGGATGAAGTGAGACACAGGGGGGGAGGTTGTAATGTGCTCCTGAACGGACCCATCAAAGCTAACAAAACAGTATTTACGGTGAACAGATGAGACAACTCCTTACTGACTAGATTTTTGGTTGAACTAAAGAATTGCATTTGGACGACATTGAACGTTGTACGTACAGTGGTAGCCCGCGATCACTCTAATTAGGTCTGCAATAACTACTCATGCCTTCTATTTATACTCGGAGAGTCAAAATAGGTCCGCGAAAGGTGCACACGTTTTACGTTCCCCTTGTGCCACCTGCCATATATTTTCGTCTTGTTGGAGACAGAGAAAGATAACCTCGGTACATTAAATTAAACATTAAGTGAGACTTTCACTGTCTATTTCGAAGGTAAGGGAAATGTTTAAGGAATAATCTACCGGCTACTAGAAATGTCGAAATTAGTAGTTATTTAGGGACTCGGTTATCCTCTTGCATTAGAAATTCCTTGGTAGATTACGTCTGAGGTGAAATGGAAACACTCAGTAAGGAAAAATAAAGTACTTTAACATAGGGTCCTTCCTCTAAGCGCCACAATAGTGTCTCCTCGTAAAGTTTTCAAAGTACACGCGTAGCCGGTATTGTTACCTTGCGATCACGTTCACCGCTGGGGAAGGTGTGAGAAGGAGTAAACCTCGCTCCCTTTTTCCATTTGTTTTAAATTTTCTCGTCAAGAGCCTGCCCCTAGCTAGCATTCCTTTCTATATGTCTTGGGAGTAAATGTCAGGTGTAGTTTTTGGAGGAAGGGATCATGGTTAGCTGTCGGTTGTTATTCATGTGAATGAAAAAATTTTTTTTATTCAGTTTTTGAAATCTGTGTGGTTATTCATTTGTTTTTTAATTTTTTTTTGAATTTAAAAAAAATTTAAACTTCTACGTACAAAATAATAATAATAATAATAATAATAATAATAATAATAATAATCGATATTCAAACAGGGTGACCCCTTCAGTCGCAGGACTGGTATCAACGGGGGCCCTGTATAACGTAAAATAAAAAGAGCATGTATAAATAATATATATCTATAAAAAACTAACTACTTTAAAGATACGCTGAAATGTTTAAAAAATTAAAAAGCTTGAAAAGGTAATAGCGTTCTCATAAAAATTGGATATCGAATTGAAAATGTTCTAAAAAATAACCTAAGAAAAAAAATCGGAGATAGCCTTGAAACGTTCCTTAGGTGGCAAAATCTTTATGTTCGTTGGAAGGCTATTAAATGTGCATGCACCATGACAATAATGCTAATACAATACTCAATAGTACACTGTCTACAATTCTTTTTTTTTTTCACACCAATAACTAATTTATAAAAAGTAACGTGCACGCTCACTACTAACACAAAAAAACTAACGCTAATTTCAGAATTACATTTATATCGCAGAAGCTTTAAAGATACACTACACGAAAACAAAAAAATATAGAGAGAGAAAAAAATAAGGAAATATGACACCTTAGCTTTCATTATTGGAACATGGAAATAGGATTGGCAATATATGTGTACAAGGAAGGTAGAAAAGGAAAAAAAAACTTTACGCATCGCAAATGTAGAGAGTGGTCCACTTAGCTTCGTATTTTCTGCAGTTTGAGTTTTTACTGCCCATTTGTCTTTCACATCTGATTTTTTTTTTTTTTTTTTTCACATCTGATTTTATTTTCCAGTAAGGCAAGAAAGATCATTAGGCTCGGAGACTCTGACTGATTTCTTGTAAGAAATACATGATATTTAGCAATAAGAAGATTATGATTTAACGCGTAAAATCTTTTAGATTCAGGTTTGTAGCCTTAAAGGATTTCAGAGTAATAGGGGTTAATATTGTCTGAACGTTTGGTATTCCACCACGTTATAACGTCTCCCCAAAAGGGTTCAACTACAGGGCACTCCAGAGACATGAACAAGTGTTTCTTTTTGGAAGAGTCAGTGCTCGCATTGCGGTGTTTCTTAGAGAGACTGATTGGTATGATGTTATGTATAATATTAAACTGAAAGCTTCTCAACTTGTTGTCGACGGTGACTTTAAAAGGAAGTTCGTAGGCGTCCTTGACATTTAACACTTGTTTACGTAGATTGATTTCAACAATGGGAGGGGAAAAAGACTGTTTTGCGAGTATCAAACGACGGTTATTCATGATCAAACCCACCTTTTGTCGATTTTCCGATTGCAATGTATTTATAAAAAAGCACGTTTGTAATTAGATTATGTTAGACTGGCCGCGGGCCAGGCCAATTGTAACGATATGTTGAAAAACGAAAATAAAGATTGTTGTTGTTGTTGTTGTTGCTTTTGTTGTTGGTAACTTACCTTCAGGCGATGTATTCTGCGCTCATTATAAGATTAGTTCACTATAAGATTAGTTCCGTTACGACAGGAGCCATAATCGGGGACGGAGACCGTAAGTCTTGGGATCCGAGCGCACCTATGATATGGGACAATTTTTCTATTTTTAGAACAAATTGCGCCATCCTGACGTCATATATCCGCGCGGATCCACGCACATGTCGGGGGCTCTCGCGTGGATGTTGTCACGTTGCGTGATCAAATGGTGAGAGTTGCGAGATTCTCTTGCAGATTTTTCACAGCGATGGCAGGGAATAAGGCAGGGAATAAGAACCAGGGCTCTTATATGTAGTTTTATGCTCTGAACTAATGGAAAAGGTGAGTTTTTCAGGGTCGAAAACATGACTTCGATTTCGCGCCGTGAATGAATGCTCGCGCTAGTTGTACGCGTAAGCTTTTGCGCTTGTTTTATAAAGAAAAGTTATGTAAGAAAACTCTTTACTCTGGTATCGAGTTAATTTGTGAGTTTCCTAAACAATGCTTAATCATAACCAAACCCTGTTTTGATAGTTTCTTATTGTTTCTGTTTGTTTGGCGAGTTTGCAAAAGTTTTTGAAAGGAAAGTCTGACGCGTACAAGTGGCTCATTTTGCATAGTGCAGCGCGTGCACTTTCAAGTCCGAGCCGGTGTTTTCAATTGTCAACAAATCTTGACAAAGATTTCTTTCGCTGTCTTTTGTGCCGAGATGCTGCAACAATTTTCACCAACGCCAAAAGGCTACTAACATCATGAGTGTTGCTTTAACATAGTGAAATTTTACACTGCGAAAATAAAATAGACAAGGAGTTTTGATAACTCAACCAAAAAAATCGAAATCTTTATTCGAGTACCGTGACTATTGACGTTGATTAAAGAAAGCCGAAAGAAAGCCGACCAATTTGACTAACAATAGACGGGTCGAAACCCACCAATGACCGATGACAAACTTTACACGAGTCTTTCAGCCAATACCATCATGGCTAAACTGACCACTCATGTTCAACGGACCAGACTTATAACATCATCGACTGACAAAACTATTCACTCGACTCTGAAGATGACTTCCGCTCAGGTTGTCGAAACGTCAGTCACCAACGAGAGTTCTTTTCAGAACTACCCTCACCCGGACGATCACACTATACGAACTACTGATACTCCTGGGTTCAAACCATTTACAATACTATATTTCTGCTGTGTTCACATATTTTCAGCTAAGCTTTTAATATGTTCTCAAACATTTATCAACCTTAAACATATTTAAAACCTAGAGATACATGAGTTCGATGTACGTTTTCACTCGAAAATGGGGAAGTCCAATTTGTCATGTTTTACTGACTGTGCAAAACACCCATCGGCGGGCGCTCTTCTTCATCGACAACAGTCAATTTATTAGATTTTTACAAAACAAAACTGAGCAGCCTCTACAGACATAAACTTTATTGTCGCTTATTGGGCCTTGATAAAACATCAAGCGTTGCTTACAATTCAGGTGAAACTCAAACTTACAATTATTTTTTTTTTACTGTTCGGTCGAGATAGACTCTGGTAAAATCCTTGCAAGCGTGTGGCAAGAGGAGGGAAACTTTGAAGTCCTGAAACGCTGCTATATCCAAATATATCCATCTAGTGTTTTGCTGCGTTTTGGAGAAACTGTTAATCTTCAACATATGTGAAACTTAGAGTGGAGTAATGTGGAGCCCTTGTAAAAGAAGCTGCGGAGCACAACTTGGTCAGTGATATAAAGCGGCACATAACTAAATTAGACACTGTCTTACCTCACTCAAACTGGAGCAGCTTACGACGAAAACACTGAAGCAAAATTCCAACAGACATGAAAGTATTGAGTTGTAGGCTAAAAGCATCAAACATTTCGGGAATTTCGGACGCCATTTCCCCGCGCTACATCCGCAAAAATCCTCGCGTAGCATGTACGCGCGTGTGCCGCAGGCGATGGCGCAATTTGTTCTAAAAATAGAATTGTTGTCCCATATCATAGGGACGGCCCCAATACTAGAAATGGCGCGCGCTTACAGTCTCCGTCCCCGATTATGGCTCCTGCCTTGACTTAATAACAAAGACGCTTATCTTCAGCTGACATGACCAGTTGCCATGGAGATAGAAACCTGCCAGTGACATTCGTCTTGTAGAACCGCAATCTATGTACATTCAAAGCCAGGAACTTTTTAACTAATTGAATTAAGCGCTGTTCTAAACCCATTGCCAGCTCTAATTCCTAATATCATAGGTAAGAACTTCTTTAGTATTACATGTATTCCCTGAAACATAAGAAAAACACTCACTGTCCTTCTAATTAACTTTGGATTCGATGATTCCCAAGGTGACAATTTTTCCCGACTGATTTTGCAATTCATATGGCATCAGAATATTGATATCAGTTCACGAAAGAAGACTCGTTTAAATTTTTATTTCCTAGCGTCATTTGTGCACAAATTAAAGTTACACATGTATATCTATAAGGACTGCAATTTTCTTTGGTCATTTTTCATGAGCTGAATTCTGGCCAACCTGGTAATATGAAAGCTAATTATAAATCGTTGTTTCAAAGACGATTGTAATTTATTTGCTGGATTTGTTTCTCGTGCTAATGGCAAAAAGTTACCGCAGAACTTGAAAATGAGATCAATCAATATAATCAAAGGAAATGGTAAAAATATTGCCTCTGGCTCTGTTTTTGTATCTGAAGAGTCAACAACCGCGTTTCAGAATTAATAAAGAGAACCAGCGAAACAAAACAGACGTGACAGTATCTGTTGACTCAACTCTCAAAAAACGGAAAATCGAACGACTGGATCTGAATCCCACAAACATAACTTAGACAGTCGCGATTGTATTATTTTGTGTTTTTTCCATGTTTCAGCAAAAGATCATTGTCGTGGACATACTATTGTGGCAAGCTACATCGCAACTTAAATCGTTGCCATAAAAAGCTTTCTTTAAGGTTTTCGCTAAAGAGATAAATAATCCCTCAGCATAAAATATTCATTTTCAAACAAAGCCCATGCCGTCAAAAAGATCGATCGCCCAAAAGTTCATTTTCGTAACAGGAAACTTAAAATATCCGGAATCGACGACATTTTGATAACGTAAACAAAATCGACGGAAAACATGCTATTTCAGTAGGCCGATCACTTTTTTCCCACCTCGGCCTTGAAAGAGATGAACAGTTTCATCCCGCTGCAAGTGAAAAGGAGTCGACGAATCCGCGCCAAGGACAGGTGAATCAACAAGCTGTGTTAAAAAGGAAGGCAATCATCGGATCACGTGACTAGGCCCATGATATTGGCATAAACTCCCGCGAATTTCCATTATATTGTAATGTTGGTAGCGCCTCAAAGGGCAAATGGGCGCCTATTTCTTAGGCAAATAATATTCTTTTTACGGTGGGCTACCCAGTCGCTGAGAATTCAATTGATTTGGGGGATTTGTGTAATTACCTCGTTGGACGTAAAGCGAGCATTTATGGAAAACCATCTTTCGCGCCATCTGTGCGGTTTTCTTAGCAAAACAGAAATTAGCGTTCAAGAAGTCATCTTTGATTCTGAGCTCTTCCTCGCCGGGAAAAACTGCACGGAAAAAACGAAAACTATTTAACGATTGAAAACTTTGTTTTGCCCGTGAAGTAAAAAAAGTAAAACGATGGAAGCTGTTCTTATTTCGGGTGCCCAAGGATTAAACGCAGAGGGGCTTGAAGGAGGAGAAGGCGGCCGCAGATATCGACATCATTCAATCGACGGCCGCTCTTGCACGTCTTCGACATCACGGGGAAGATACTCGCCTGAAGGAAGATCTCCTCGAGGCCGTTTTAACAGCGATCTCGGTACAGGCGCTTTCGAACAAGCCGCGAAATATTTACGTCCGGATAAAATATCCGTATATCCGCTTCTTGCAAGATCGACGAAAAGAGGTGGAGTACGGGTCAAAATCAACGTCAGTGGAATGATTTTTGAAACCTTGGAATCGACATTGTCGCGCTTCCCCAATTCCCTGTTGGGCTCGCCTAAAAAGCGCGAAAAATACTATGATTCGAAGAAAAGGGAATTTTTCTTCGACAGAAATCGCGTGGCGTTCGATGCCATCTTATATTTTTATCAATCACGCGGAAAGCTGCTCAGGCCTGTAGAGATTGACCGCAAGACCTTCTTCGACGAAATTCAATTTTTTCAGTTGGGAGAGGATGTTATTGAACGTTTTAAGACGATGGAAATGAACGTGGTTGATCAAGATTCAGGCCCGCTACCAGAGAACCCCATCCAAAGAAAAATATGGCAAGTTATGGAGTTGCCTCATTCGTCCTTACCAGCGCAAATAGTGGCCATTTGGTCCGTGTTGGTAATTTTATTGTCCATAGTAATATTTTGCATTGAGACTCTGCCGCGCTTCCGTGAAAGTCGCAATGACAAGATTTCTGCACTTTACGGCTTAGAAATTTTCTGTGTAGCCTGGTTCACTTTTGAATATGTTGCTCGTTTGCTGGCGGCTCCACAGAAGTTAAAGTTCGTTCGATCGTTTCTAAACATTATTGACTTGATCGCTATATTGCCATATTACATTATTCTGGGATTGTCAGCTGGCGGGAGCAGTGAAACTAGCAATACTTCTTATGTCGCTTTCTTTCGCATATTACGGCTGGTTCGCGTGTTTCGAATCTTCAAACTGTCCAGGCATTACCGAGGGTTAAAGATTCTCGGCATGACATTGAAGGCAAGTCTCCGTGAATTACTTCTATTGTCTTTTTTCCTACTCATGGGAGTTATAATCTTTTCAAGCGGAGTTTACTACGCAGAGAGTGCTAATTTTGGCAGCATCCCTGAAGCATTTTGGTGGTCTGTGGTTACTATGACAACGGTAAGTTTTTAGGAGTTCTAAATATTTTCCTCTTCTTGTATTCATTGATTATATTTCTCTGATAATTGTGCGAAAAAAGCGCCTTTGTATGTACGGCCTAATGAAATAGAAAAATCCACGACTGGCGTCCAGTCACAACAACGTGTAGATTGAAAATTGATTGCTTTCGAGTTATACTCCAACTTTTATTACGTCAGGGGAGCAACTAGCATGTTTGAAAAGGACGACACTTGTCGATACCACAATATGCGGTTGAAGGTCATTCACTTCAATTTATGAAAAGAAAAACGAATTTGCATATTGTCCGTCGGTGTACACTTTGAATATAACAAGCTAATAAACACAGAGAAGAATAATACAACATACATTTTGCAAATTCTAGTCATGGAAACATGAAACGCCTCTATTAAAAGTGAAAACAAAAATACGCATTTGATAACTAAAGTTCAAAAAGCAAGGTAGCATTCATCATTCACGCGCAATGCAAGCCATTTTACTGATTGCGTATTTTCCATCTCTCATTAAGCACGTCTAATTTCCCAATTCATAACATTTAGCATTTCATTTTCGAAGGTGACGAGAACACTTATTATTTTTCCTGCTGGTTCCGAAAGCGAATACCAATCCATTGATTAATTTTATTCTACGCGAACGAAGGCAAAATCACAAATCGCTGCGAAAACATATAGCTTTCAATAAACAAGAGCGAATGCTGTAGTAAAATGGCTTGTGTTTTGAATCATAAGTCCCGCTTCGTATCGATTTCTGCTCATATTTCTCCATTTTAACTTCTCACGCCGAGATTATCCGGCGCCAAGTAGAACAAGCTTGAAAATCAACATTTAGTATATGAACATAAGTGAATGCGAATATATTTTTTAATCAGTCAGTCTAATAGTTCAAAGGTAAATCATGGCTGGCGTTCACGAACTATTTAAATTCAGGCGTCTTTCGTGGAGTTTTCAAGTCAAAACGAAAAATTCAACTTCTCTTGTGAAAAATCTTGTCCTCGGCTCTTGAATAATAGTCTCCGGCCAATTTCTGTTTCTGTCGTAAGAGGAAATTTTATTTCCACAAAAAAAATATATACTAACAAGATGATTAAATTAAAATAAAGTACTCAACATTGCTTATGAAAAATTATATTGAAAGCTATGCCCAAAATTACGTTTCACAAAACAAAACGTTGCCCTTATGAATCAGCTGCTCATATGAGCTACATTACTAGTAAGGGAAATTTGAGAAAAAACATGAGTCCTATCTGAAAAATATCAGTCATATCTAGGTTGCGCAGGAAATACATCGGCCGTAGATAAAGAGGCAAAGCAATGTCTAATTTAACGTAATCCTTTTGAAAGATAATTGTCTTTATTCAGAAAAATTGATAATTTGCAAATTTTTCCGTTTTTACAACGCAAGCAACTACTGTCTTTCATTTTCGGATGTGAAAGAACTATTCTTATCCTATAAATTTTACCACAACGAGTAGAAAGTAGATTCCGGAATGTTCCATTTTTTGTCAAAATTAAATGACCAGAAAATTGAAACATTTGTTATTACGCGCTTATTAGGTTGGATACGGAGACAAGGCGCCCACTACGCCATGGGGAAAGGTGATTGGTTCATTGTGCGCAGTCGCAGGAGTGCTCACCCTGGCCCTGCCTGTTCCAGTGATTGTGTCAAACTTTAGTTATTTCTACAATCTGGATAAGGAGAAGAGAAGTTCAGACGACTTTGACCAAATTCCTGTTACATCTCAAGAACGAGTCTCAGAAACCGCTTAGGATACGTTTCCCGCCAGATGTTCCCGCCAAATAGTGGCGTGATTCTTCGTAACAGTCTACATAGGACTCGACCCACAGCTTTACAGGCGACGCGGCAAATAATGTTTTATTAAGCACTCTTTGGAACTTTCTCCTTTATTTAATCTGATTTATTGTAAAAAAAGATCGTCAGGTTTTTACAGACTCAACTGCATACGTTTCACCACGATTTTGTGCTTTTTAAAAGATTTGAACGAATTTTAATGTAGTTTTAAACCTAGCTAGACTGAATACGACAAGAAGCCTGACATTATGATACCATCGAAAAACACATCGCAATTTTATTCGTACTCAATGTTATACATGTCATATCTGAAACGAGCTTTTTCACTTCACTCGTCAAAGAAAATGTAAGCCCTAAATTTTATCGCAAGGGATATCTTGAGTCTTTATCAATAGCAACATTTTCATTGATCTCGAACCACTTGCTATCAAGACAACACAACATTTATCAACAAGACGCACGTACGCGTGCTTATCATACGTAAAGATATATCCGTAGCGCAGAAAAACATGTGTTTTCTAAATCTCTGAAACGATTTCACCATTTTTAACCAGAGAATTTCTACGTCAAATCGTTTATCAATGAGGTTTTGCGCCGTTTTACGTTACGATATTTTTACACAACCCAAGCTGAAATGAAGGAGAATTTTAATGATAAACTGTTCTGCAGTGGAAAAATATTCCGGCGATAGTCCCTTTTCCGGTCAATCAAATTATCCATGTTTTTAATTAAAAATAAAGTTTATATATGTCCCGCGATTCTTAGCCGAAAAATGTGGATTCTTAGCTCCAACGATCAACTTTTTGAGTTGGATGAACTGAAGTTTGACTCAGTTTAAGATTCAGGATTGATTTACTGCCATAGACAGAGAAGATAGAATCAGAGAGACTGGCTTTGCGGTGTATTTCTGACAATTATCATAATCTCGCTTTGTTTCTTTGTTTTGGCAAATTCCCCTCAAGACTACGTCTTATTTTATCCTTAAAACAATATTCTCATATGGATTGGGTTAATTTTCCAGCGCACGATCTTCCGACTGAATAATTGAAGACACTTTGCCAAAACTCAACAAATGCCAATTATCTTCAATGCTTTATTACTTTAACAATAAAATTAATTTTCCAACACAAGTCGACTTCCTTTATGTATGTTGGCCTGATAAATTAAGGAAATGTCTCAGTCCATGAAGGTTAGCTAGAGTAAAAGACAATTTAAACTTTATGGGATGCAACATTTTGTACAAAATCGAACTGCTTGGTGCGAGATAATACAACATAATCCCCCGCGCTTCAAAACTGATGCTTGATGAATTATTGATTTACTTTTGGTTAGAAACTGAAACAAGCTGTACAAGGAAGGTTTAAAACTAAAGGAAAGAGACAAGAAACAGCTGTGGCTAATTTTTATAGCAATGTTCCACGTTCGTAAACGAGTACATTTTGCTTTAATTAAAGTTTTAATAAATTGTGATGCATGCGGGGTGTGGTAACGCCTCAAACAAGAATTTAATTTGTAGGAGTTTACTTTTAACAATGGGAAAGCTTTTCAATAATTTAAATCCCTTAGTTTGGAACCCAGAGTTTTCACGTTTCTCGGTCAGCGATTACTGAGGTGATTGAAAAGAATGGGAACAAGATTGAATTTAGCGACAAGTTCAGTATAAAGACGAGCTATTTCATGTAATGGACAAGCGTGTTTTGAAATTTGCGGCTGCGACCTATTTACTTAGATTTATTTTCTACTAGTGTAGGAATTCTTGAATTCCAGTCAAGTAAGACATTTTTATTTTTAAAACGAACAACGTCGAATACATTGTTATCTATAACATGGACAAAATTGACACAAATTAATGCGATAAAACAGAATTTTATTACTATTTAACATAGGCCCCTAGATCTAAAAATCAATTCACCTCACCAGTGGATATACATTTCTTGTAATGTTACATATGAGAATTTGGTGTTACGATCAGTGTCACATTGTCGATGAATTATTTGATTGACATGGTAAGCAGAATTAACCTGTCCTAATAATAGCCTAATTACCTCTTTGTAGGTTATTCATACTTCGATGTACTTTCTAATTTGCGAACGACTTTATATCACTGAAGGAAGAAGCTTAAGTACTATTTATAACACCGACTAAAAACTTAAAATTTCAGAGCACCTTCTTACCTCTGAAAAACGTTTTGTAAGAACAAGTAAAGGACGTCATCAAAAGCTGTGTGTTTGTACTGAATAGATTTTTGTAAATGGCAATATCACAAATAGGGTTAATATTTCTGCGCAATTTCTCTTGGATAATTTTCTGTGCAATAGTCTACAACAACGGGAGTTGATCTAGATAAAACTCTCTTGCTTACTACAGGCGATAAATAACTCCCGCCTTTACGACCATTTTTCTTACTCATTTTTCGTTCGAGATAGCTGTAGTTCTTCTTCTCTATCACAAATTAGCGAGTGCGACTGGCGAAAAAAATCGCCACCACAGAAAATTCAGAAATCATAAAAATCAGGATTCATCATTCCTCGGTTCATATCACGTTAATCTTCTATATCCCCCTATGTCTTCACAAGTGAACATGTTCAGTGCAGTCCTCATCCGTGCCTCCAACAACAAACGAGTCACACGCAGAAAAGAAGAGGGAGAAGCGCGCCTGAAATTTAGAGTGAAGTAATTTCCTGTCGGCAGAAGACAGCTCAAGTCTGGCACTTGACTTGTTTGACGTTTCTTCCTGTCTCTTGTTCTGCCTCAGTCACTTCTCCCCCACAGAATTATGATGAGTAAAATATCTTTTAACCCACAGAGAAAGAGCCTTGTCAAACAGTCGTTTGAAGTGCCAAAATCTGTCGAGAGCCCGCCGTGGGAAAATCATGGTCGAGCGACTGACCTGAGTTCGGTTTCGCGGGGGGATTCAAATTCGAACGAGTCCCTTCTTCGCGTAAACTTTGACACAACACAAACAAACGCTTGAGTCCTTTCCTGAAAACTTTATCTCGTATGGCGTAGATGTAAAAGTTAAGGCAACTGTTTGAAACAGCCAGGTAAAGTCCAACACGAACTAGGCGAGGCGGGAGGTCGCTTAACGAAGCAAAAAGTTTCCACAACGAAACCGCGGTATAAACGGACCAACAAAGAAAAAACACCCCGATAATCACGAGAACGGTTCTTGAAGCTTTATTTCTCTCTGTGGATTGTTCGTTGGTTACACCTCCTGGGATTTGAATGTTCCTTAGCTGTTTCCTAGCGGTTTTGTAGATCATTGCGTATGCAAGAATCATTACCAGAACGGGAACTAGGAAACAAATAACTGCTAAACAAAGTGCGTATGATTTATCAACGAGTCCCTCCCCGTTCCAATTCGGCTTGCATGTGGCCGTGCTGGCTTCGTAAGTGTACTCTCCCCAACCAAATAAAGGCGCGATCGCCCAGAAAACAGAATGAACCCACACAAACGCAATACTGAAAACAGTTCTACGACGAGTGACGATGTCTCTGTAGCGTAAAGGTCTCGTGATGAAATAATATCTGTCCACTGAAATCGCGCAAAGATTCATCAGGGAGGCATTCAATGATATGCTCACAGTCACGGCATGTACATGGCACATTAAATTCCCAAACACCCAGGACTGTTTTACCACACTGACAATCAGCAACGGGCAGTAAATTAAACCCACAAGCAGGTCCGCAACACTGAGGCTACAGAGGAAGAAATAATTGGGCTCGTGTAGTTTCGACGTGCGCCAAACGATAATCAACACCAGAAGATTGCCAACGATTATTCCAATGTTGATGAGACATAAAAAAATCGCGCTGACGACGACTTCGGTAACAGGTACAACTGAGTCTTGAGAGTCGCTGAACATCGTAACGAGATGCAGCCGGTGTCGCTCTGTGACTTGAATCAACTGATGTGTTGTACGTGAGTCGTGAATTTAAAACCCCACGTTCAATACACAAGTGCTCTCTGAGCCGTAACGCCGGCTGCCGGATGAGAGAACGTGTTTTTGTATGTCGGCTTTCGAGCGTTGATCACGAACTTTAACCAGCGGCAAATGTTAAATAAATAAAAAAATTACAAAAACATCCATCTCTTTGTATTTTCGCGTATCCCTTTCGCTCAAAGAAAAGTGAACCACACAATAACGCGTTGAAATGGCTAAAGCATTCAGAACGTATAAAACAATTGAATTGCTCAAATAATCCCAGTGTGCTATGAATCAGACTATTGGCACCTTCTTGTCTTTGTTTCTATGGAGGATAACTTTTCACTGTTTACAACTTGCCGTTAATGAGGTTCAACTTATCAAAAAAATCTGAAAAAACTCGATCGCAGATTTGATTTTGATCTACTCCGAGTATCTTCCGTAAGCTCGTTAAAAATAAATCTTATCGGGAATACTTACGTAAAATAAACAGAAAAGATCTTGACTCAAGTTTGAAAAACATATTAAAGGCTTCCGAATGGCAAATGAATATTCACAAGTGGAAAACTTTAACGCAAAATTGTTTTTTTCATATCTTTTAAAACATGCTAACGACGCAAAAACAAAGACCGGTTGATTTTCAGCCATTCACACATTCAAAGCAATCCTCTATTATATTTTCTCCAACAATTAAAAATAAAAACTCCATCAAACAAAATTTTGCCCGGAATGCACCTGCCAAAGTGATACCAAAAGTATATTTACAGTCCCGTTTCTTTGCAAGATAAAACAATAAAATTTGAGAGCAGCAAACGCATAAACGAGCCACAACAAAGCACAAAGTTGTCAAAATATTTTAATAATTCATTTTGTAATAAAACAACAACAAAACTGAGTTTCGCAGTGTCCGACTGTTTGTTTTATTTTTACGTTCACTGAAATAAGTCACGTACCCCACAGTGGGAACCAGGGGAATACTACCTTTTATCTATAGTCCATCATCTATTTTCCGTGCAAAATATACGAGACGTCTTTCATTTCAAGCGCAACGTTTCAAATACGGTAATAACCCTGTTTATTACTATTTTTTTGCTTAATTTCTACCAATTAAGTCCAAGTTTTCATCATGGCGTATACTGTCGGATCTATCCAGACTGAGTGTTAAATATTCCAGCTTCAAAACTCTACCTTGAGACTCAAGCCCGGTGACTCAGGTCTTTTGATAAATATTAAAGCTAATGAGCACAGAGAATTTTGCCTTTCAAAGCCGCTGAAAGTATTAAAAATTTGCACTTAAAGCCAAATTTGAGCGCCAGTTCTGTATATCTTTTCCTTGTAGGGGAATCGAACTATTTAATTTATCTGTTTAGTGAACGTGATGCGTGATTCAGTTGCTGAAAGCTTAAAAACACCCCGATTACAGTCACACAGAAAAAGAGAACGAGCCCGTTCCACGGCGGACGTTATGAGCCTAATATTCACCAAGCCATTGTCATGTCAGGCTTGAGAGTGGACTTTAGCAACACATTATGGCGTCGAATTCATAGTATGGAGTTGGACAATAGCTCGGTGGCAATTCTGTAATAAATTCTGTTTAAAAAGAAAGACAAATTTCCAAAGTTTGACAACACCCGACCAAGAAAACGCTTCGTTAATCCTCTCGTTCTGTCATTCGTGATCTCGTTTCGTGACATCAATTGTTGTTATGGGCAGAAATCACTGCATCTAATGTAATTCGAATTTAATGATCTCCTAAAACAAACTACAATTTCAATATTTTCCTTTCGTGAACGTCATTTAATCCATTAAAGCGTCGTGATTCAATATCATTTGCGTTATTCAAGACTTCAAACGTGACTTTAATAATTTTGCTTTTCGAGTGCTGCTGGCATCAAAACGTGACTGATGGATTACACACCAAGTGGCAGTTGACGTGAGACACCGAAGTGTGTTTACGTTTTTCTCAGCAGCTGCTCGGTAATTTCACGATATTCAGGCCCCGTCTACGGAGGTTTCACTCTGAAAATGCATCGTTTTCCGTGCACACTACGCCGGAGAAATTTGAAAACGCAACAATCACCGGTCATTTTGGATTTTTGGTGGAGGAAACCTCGGGCAGGGAATCACATGATCATCGAGATGGCCTCGTTTAGCTCCGTTTTCAAAGTGTTTTCCGTCCACATAAAAACGAAAAGCCCGCGTTTTCAAAGTCCTCCAGTTTAAAGAGCGTTTTCAAAAACCTCCGTTTTCGTAACGGATTAGAGTGGACGGTAGGCCTAACCGTCAGTAGAAATAAAGATGCGTTTTCAAATTTCCCCGGCGTAGTGTGGACGGGTTCCCTTACTAGTACACTGGATGAGTTTTGGCGACCAGCCTCCATGTTCATAGTTCTATCACACAATTTCATCGTATAAATAAAGAATAAGTCATAAATTCTTATTTTTTTCTCTTTACAAACAGATGTCACAAGAATTACGGCTTTTTTCTGAAGGAAGAAAAAATACTTCAAGCAAAAGAAAGATTAATCTCATTGTCTAGATCGAGCTCAGCAATTGATATAAAAAACTAACGAGGTTAAAGCAACATTGATTGAAGATTGGAGCACATGATAACATCCTTCATCGATCTCGCGAAATTACTCCAATATAAACTGAACTGAATTCAATTCAGTGAAGGAATCGAGAATGAATAACTCAGCTAGAGATCGCCATTTTGTCGCTTTAGAGCAATAACACTTCCAATCTCATTTTGAAAAAAAAAAAACTTTTCTTATTAATTGATAAGTCGTCAAGATAGAAATATAGTTTGACTTCTGATGGGTTTTCTTGTGAAACAAGCAATGACGAGAAAGGTTTATCAGCCACTACATACGTTGGAAAATAGTAGCCTCCTGAGACAATTTCAACGTCACGCAAAGCAGGACTGAGGAAAGATTTTGTGACAAGTCTGTCGGAGTGGCAAGTCTGACTTAAGTACACCTTCAAAAAATCATTCTACGTTGTGTCGGTTTTTGCTTTTGTATTCTGACTTAAGGCCAAAACAGAAGCCATTTCATAACAGCAATACGCTTGTCGTATCAGCTCCAACGCCAGAAATGCCAGTTACTTGCTTCCTAAACGTTCTTCGTTTTTATCGAGATATAGCAATAATACAAACTGCATCAACATGTAATGCACGCTGTCAACATTTAGTAAACTTCCCATTACAACAAGACACTGCTCCAGACCCCTCTTCATAGAAATCAAAGAAATACTCATCAAGTGAGACAATTCATCGCATTGAAAGTCTTTTTACTACACTGAAAGTTGAACACAAACAGGAAAACGCTACACAGTTCTCTTCTTGATCAAAGGCCAATGACGTAAGATCTTCCTCCAGGATTATGGAGAGGGATTGGGGCGGGTCGTGACATACACCACTCGTACCAAACCTTTTTCGGCGTACACTTTCTCCAGAAGTGACAAGCTACTGTGGAGCCCGCAGTGATGTATTGTGGTTCCTGTAAAATAGTCAAAAACAATGGTGTTAGTGACAGTAGACAATGTTTTGTTGCTATTGCCTTCTTCAATGATAGCCAAGCTCACGCACCTTTATGGGAAAGAAAAATGGAAACCAACTGAACATCCCTTCTGAATGAGTATCTGGTTTGATACCTAGGAAAACAGAAACACGCGAGAGTGTGAAAGAAGAAACTATTTGAGCAATATAGTTGATAAAGTAGCAAAATAATAACCATTCCTGTGACAAAGTAATGAACCAATAATAGCCAATAATAAGAACTCAGAGCAAAAACAGGCGGCCAGTGGAAAACGCGGGAAAATCGCATAAGTCGAATTGCTCCTGATTGGCTAAGAAATCAGCGCTGTTGATCTGAATGGCTGAGCCACGAGTTGAAAGAAGTACGTTCTGAGTTTAGCAGAAATAAAACGACAATCTGCTTCTCCTTCGAATCAAATATGAGAGATTCACATAATGCAACTTACTTAGCATGATATCCTTGTAGAGTATCGCCTCAAAATATCCAGCAAAGCCGTGCAAAGTACAACTTGTTTTGA